>NW_025334540.1:0-337021 GCF_014858855.1 Bufo gargarizans
TGCCGGCTGATTTTCATGCTGAGCATTTTTGCCGGTGAGCGATCCCTCCCCTTACGGGCTTACACTATGTGCACATCTGAAAATTATTCACTGGTAATTTGGTTTTATGGTGGTAGAAAATAATGCACAGATTCTGATATATTATATCTGGTGTAAATGACACTATCGGTATTTTATGAATGTGTTGTACATATAAGTATGAATGTAAGGTTTGTTATTTATTGACATTTATGTATGCTAAAGCTCTGACTCGTTATAAAAAATATACTGTGACCTTGTATATGCTGCTTGAGAAGGGTCCCAGCAAGTGGACCAAAACGGATGGGTGAATAAAGGATTTCAAATTTTTTTCACAATTTCACCATTTCCAAGTGCTGCGGTTTTTTCATATATAACTGTGTTCGAGTTAGTACCGTTGGCACAACTCCTTATACACTCACCTAAAGAATTATTAGGAGCACCATACTAATACAGTGTTGGACCCCCTTTTGCCTTCAGAACTGCCTTAATTCTACGTGGCATTGATTCAACAAGGTGCTGATAGCATTCATTAGAAATGTTGGCCCATATTGATAGGATAGCATCTTGCAGTTGATGGAGATTTGAGGGATGCACATCCATGGCACGAAGCTCCCGTTCCACCACATCCCAAAGATGCTCTATTGGGTTGAGATCTGGTGACTGTGGGGGCCATTTTAGTACAGTGAACTCATTGTCATGTTCAAGAAACCAATATGAAATGATTCGAGCTTTGTGACATGGTGCATTATCATCAGAGGATGAGTACATGGTGGTCATGAAGGGATGGACATGGTCAGAAACAATGCTCAGGTAGCCCGTGGCATTTAAACGATGGCCAATTGGCACTAAGGGGCCTAAAGTGTGCCCAGAAAACATCCCCCACACCATTACACCACCACCACCAGCTTGCACAGTGGTAACAAGGCATGATGGATACATGTTCTCATTCTGTTTAGGCCAAATTCGGACTCTACCATTTGAATGTCTCAACAGAAATCGAGACTCATCAGACCAGGCAACATTTTTCCAGTCTTCAACAGTCCAATTTTGGTGAGCTCGTGCAAATTGTAGCCTCTTTTTCCTATTTGTAGTGGAGATGAGTGGCACCCGGTGGGGTCTTCTGCTGTTGTAGCCCATCCGCCTCAAGGTTGTGCGTGTTGTGGCTTCACAAATGCTTTGCTGCATACCTCGGTTGTAACGAGTGGTTATTTCAGTCAACGTTGCTCTTCTATCAGCTTGAATCAGTCGGCCCATTCTCCTCTGACCTCTAGCATCAACAAGGCATTTTCGCCCACAGGACTGCCGCATACTGGATGTTTTTCCCTTTTCACACCATTCTTTGTAAACCCTAGAAATGGTTGTGCGTGAAAATCCCAGTAACTGAGCAGATTGTGAAATACTCAGACCGGCCCATCTGGCACCAACAACCATGCCACGCTCAAAATTGCTTAAATCACCTTTCTTTCCTATTCTGACATTCAGTTTGGAGTTCAGGAGATTGTCTTGACCAGGACCACAACCCTACATGCATTGAAGCAACTGCCATGTGATTGGTTGACTAGATAATCGCATTAATGAGAAATAGAACAGGTGTTCCTAATAATTCTTTAGGTGAGTGTATACTAAGGTGTGCTGCCCTGGATTGGACTTTTCTTTAATAGAGATGTATACGAGAATTTTTATGCATTGATGCAAATCTGTCAACTACTTGATCCATGTTTATCTTGTCTGCAAGCATAAACTCAATTGCTAGTGTGGCAAGATCTGACAGCCTTTCCCCCGTCATTGTGGTGCGCAAATAGGATTTGATCAGTTTCAGTGCTGAAAAGCTTCTCTCACAAGATGAACTGCTAACTGGCAAAACGCATGCAATTTTACACAGTCTGTACAATTCAAAGAAGGGAACAGCATAAGGTTGCAGAAAGTTTGTGAACTCCAGGACAGTGTTAACTTTTATGCCATCGGATTCTTCTTTCCTCTTCAAAGTCACAAGAGCCTGCTTGATTTCCGTTTCTAAATGCTCCAAATTACAGCCATAGAATTTTGCCATTGAGGCCAACTTTTGTAAATGCAAAAAACAATCCGCTTTTGGGTTAATTGCCTGAATGCTTTCCATTACATGCAAGGAATCCCTTGAAAAACGTGATTTTAATTCTGATATTATTTTGTCAAGAACAACATAGACAAAATGCTGTATAAAATCTTTTCTTTTTTGCTAAGTTGTGTTCGTTGACCCACTGTTTCCATTATGATGTGGTCCCTTAACCTCAAAGGTGGTCTGCGATATCTTTGTTTGCGAGGTGGTTCATCTTCAGAGTCAGGAGTTTCTATTCCACATTTAATGCACAAGTCCAAGTCCTATTGTGGAAGATTGTACGGATCCTGTAGGGTCGTCTTCTTCATCTCGTACTTCTTCAAGTTCTTCAATGACAGTTTGGACGATAAGGACTGCTGATTAGGGATGAGCGAACTCGAACTGTATAGTTCGGGTTCGTACCGAATTTTGGGGTGTCCGTGACACGGACCCGAACCCGGACATTTTCGTAAAAGTCCGGGTTCGGGTTCGGTGTTCGTCGCTTTCTTCGCGCTTTTGTGACGCTTTCTTGGCGCTTTTTGAAAGGCTGCAAAGCAGCCAATCAACAAGCGTCATACTACTTGCCCCAAGAGGCCATCACAGCCATGCCTACTATTGGCATGGCTGTGATTGGCCAGAGCACCATGTGACCCAGCCTCTATTTAAGCTGGAGTCACATAGCGCCGCCCGTCACTCTGCTCTGATTAGCGTAGGGAGAGGTTGCGGCTGCGACAGTAGGGCGAGATTAGGCAGATTAACTCCTCCAAAGGACTTGATTAACTGATCGATCTGCAGCTGTGGACCATTGAGCTGCTGATCCTCAATTGCTCACTGTTTTAGGCTGCACAGACCGTTTGTCAGTCTCATTTTTCTGGGTTGATCGGCGGCCATTTTGTGTCTTGTGGTGCGCCAGCACAAGCTGCGACCAAGTGCATTTAACCCTCAATGGTGTGGTTGTTTTTTGGCTAAAGCCTACATCAGGGTGAAGCTGTCACACCAAGTGCATTTAACCAGCAATAGTCTGTTCATTTTTTGGCCATATACAAAATCAGGGGCAAGCTGCGCCTGTCACCAAGTGCATTTAACCCTCAATGGTGTGGTTGTTTTTTGGCTAAAGCCTACATCAGGGTGAAGCTGTCACACCAAGTGCATTTAACCAGCAATAGTCTGTTCATTTTTGGCCATATACAAAATCAGGGGCAAGCTGCGCCTGTCACCAAGTGCATTTAACCCTCAATGGTGTGGTTGTTTTTTGGCTAAAGCCTACATCAGGGTGAAGCTGTCACACCAAGTGCATTTAACCAGCAATAGTCTGTTCATTTTTTGGCCATATACAAAATCAGGGGCAAGCTGCGCCTGTCACCAAGTGCATTTAACCCTCAATGGTGTGGTTGTTTTTTGGCTAAAGCCTACATCAGGGTGAAGCTGTCACACCAAGTGCATTTAACCAGCAATAGTCTGTTCATTTTTTGGCCATATCCCAGTCTAATTCTGTCACTAAATCCATACCGGTCACCCAGCGCCTAAATACTAGGCCTCAAATTTATATCCAGCTAAATCTGTCCCTAGTGCTGTAGCTGGGCGAGTTATTTAGTGTCCGTTCAAGCACATTTCTTGTTCTGGGTTGAAATACAATTCCCAATTTAGCAATTTCATAATTTAGTGGTTCCTGCTATATCAGAGCTATTTGAAATCTATCCCAAAAAGGGTATATAATATTGAAGGTGCACATAGGGTCATTCAGAATAACTTCACACACACCCGCTACTGTGTATTTCCAAGTCTAATTCTGTCACTAAACCCATACCTGTCACCCAGCGCCTAAATACTAGGCCTCAAATTTAAATCCCTCTAAATCTCTCGTTACCGTTGTCCTGTTGTAGCTGGGAAAGTTATTTAGTGCCCGTCAAAGCACATTTTTTGTTCTGGGTTGAAGTACAATTCCCAATTTAGCAATTTCATAATTTAGTGGTTCCTGCTATATCAGAGCTATTTGAAATCTATCCATAAAAGGGTATATAATATTGAAGGTGCACATAGGGTCATTCAGAATAACTTCACACACACCCGCTACTGTGTATTTCCAAGTCTAATTCTGTCACTAAATCCATACCGGTGACCCAGCGCCTAAATACTAGGCCTCAAATTTAATTCCCTCTAAATCTCTCGTTACCCACCGCTGTACTGTTGTTGCTGGGCAAGATATTTAGTGTCCGTCAAAGCACATTTTTTGTTCTGGGTTGAAGTACAATTCCCATTTAGCAATTTCATAATTTAGTGGTTTCTGCTATATCAGAGCTATTTGAAATCTATCCATAAAAGGGTATATAATATTGAAGGTGCACATAGGGTCATTCAGAATAACTTCACACACACCCGCTACTGTGTATTTCCAAGTCTAATTCTGTCACTAAATCCATACCGGTGACCCAGCGCCTAAATACTAGGCCTCAAATTTAATTCCCTCTAAATCTCTCGTTACCCACCGCTGTACTGTTGTTGCTGGGCAAGATATTTAGTGTCCGTCAAAGCACATTTTTTGTTCTGGGTTGAAGTACAATTCCCAATTTAGCAATTTCATAATTTAGTGGTTTCTGCTATATCAGAGCTATTTGAAATCTATCCATAAAAGGGTATATAATATTGAAGGTGCACATAGGGTCATTCAGAATAACTTCACACACACCCGCTACTGTGTATTTCCAAGTCTAATTCTGTCACTAAATCCATACCGGTGACCCAGCGCCTAAATACTAGGCCTCAAATTTAAATCCCTCTAAATCTCTCGTTACCGTTGTCCTGTTGTAGCTGGGAAAGTTATTTAGTGTCCGTCAAAGCACATTTTTTGTTCTGGGTTGAAGTACAATTCCCAATTTAGCAATTTCATAATTTAGTGGTTTCTGCTATATCAGAGCTATTTGAAATCTATCCCTAAAAGGGTATATAATATTCAAGGTGCACATTGGGTCATTCAGAATAACTTCACACACACCCGCTACTGTGTATTTCCAAGTCTAATTCTGTCACTAAACCCATACCTGTCACCCAGCGCCTAAATACTAGGCCTCAAATTTAAATCCCTCTAAATCTCTCGTTAGTGTTGTAGCTGGGCGAGTTATTTAGTGCCCGTCAAAGCACATTTTTGTTCTGGGTTGAAGTACAATTCCCAATTTAGCAATTTCATAATTTAGTGGTTTCTGCTATATCAGAGCTATTTGAAATCTATCCATAAAAGGGTATATAATATTGAAGGTGCACATAGGGTCATTCAGAATAACTTCACACACACCCGCTACTGTGTATTTCCAAGTCTAATTCTGTCACTAAACCCATACCTGTCACCCAGCGCCTAAATACTAGGCCTCAAATTTAAATCCCTCTAAATCTCTCGTTACCGTTGTCCTGTTGTAGCTGGGAAAGTTATTTAGTGCCCGTAAAAGCACATTTTTTGTTCTGGGTTGAAGTACAATTCCCAATTTAGCAATTTCATAATTTAGTGGTTTCTGCTATATCAGAGCTATTTGAAATCTATCCATAAAAGGGTATATAATATTGAAGGTGCACATAGGGTCATTCAGAATAACTTCACACACACCCGCTACTGTGTATTTCCAAGTCTAATTCTGTCACTAAACCCATACCTGTCACCCAGCGCCTAAATACTAGGCCTCAAATTTAAATCCCTCTAAATCTCTCGTTACCGTTGTCCTGTTGTAGCTGGGAAAGTTATTTAGTGTCCGTCAAAGCACATTTTTTGTTCTGGGTTGAAGTACAATTCCCAATTTAGCAATTTCATAATTTAGTGGTTTCTGCTATATCAGAGCTATTTGAAATCTATCCCTAAAAGGGTATATAATATTCAAGGTGCACATTGGGTCATTCAGAATAACTTCACACACACCCGCTACTGTGTATTTCCAAGTCTAATTCTGTCACTAAACCCATACCTGTCACCCAGCGCCTAAATACTAGGCCTCAAATTTAAATCCCTCTAAATCTCTCGTTACCGTTGTCCTGTTGTAGCTGGGAAAGTTATTTAGTGTCCGTCAAAGCACATTTTTTGTTCTGGGTTGAAGTACAATTCCCAATTTACCAATTTCATAATTTAGTGGTTTCTGCTATATCAGAGCTATTTGAAATCTATCCATAAAAGGGTATATAATATTGAAGGTGCACATAGGGTCATTCAGAATAACTTCACACACACCCGCTACTGTGTATTTCCAAGTCTAATTCTGTCACTAAACCCATACCTGTCACCCAGCGCCTAAATACTAGGCCTCAAATTTAAATCCCTCTAAATCTCTCGTTACCGTTGTCCTGTTGTAGCTGGGAAAGTTATTTAGTGCCCGTCAAAGCACATTTTTTGTTCTGGGTTGAAGTACAATTCCCAATTTAGCAATTTCATAATTTAGTGGTTTCTGCTATATCAGAGCTATTTGAAATCTATCCATAAAAGGGTATATAATATTGAAGGTGCACATAGGGTCATTCAGAATAACTTCACACACACCCGCTACTGTGTATTTCCAAGTCTAATTCTGTCACTAAATCCATACCGGTGACCCAGCGCCTAAATACTAGGCCTCAAATTTAATTCCCTCTAAATCTCTCGTTACCCACCGCTGTACTGTTGTTGCTGGGCAAGATATTTAGTGTCCGTCAAAGCACATTTTTTGTTCTGGGTTGAAGTACAATTCCCAATTTAGCAATTTCATAATTTAGTGGTTTCTGCTATATCAGAGCTATTTGAAATCTATCCATAAAAGGGTATATAATATTGAAGGTGCACATAGGGTCATTCAGAATAACTTCACACACACCCGCTACTGTGTATTTCCAAGTCTAATTCTGTCACTAAATCCATACCGGTGACCCAGCGCCTAAATACTAGGCCTCAAATTTAAATCCCTCTAAATCTCTCGTTACCGTTGTCCTGTTGTAGCTGGGAAAGTTATTTAGTGTCCGTCAAAGCACATTTTTGTTCTGGGTTGAAGTACAATTCCCAATTTAGCAATTTCATAATTTAGTGGTTTCTGCTATATCAGAGCTATTTGAAATCTATCCCTAAAAGGGTATATAATATTCAAGGTGCACATTGGGTCATTCAGAATAACTTCACACACACCCGCTACTGTGTATTTCCAAGTCTAATTCTGTCACTAAACCCATACCTGTCACCCAGCGCCTAAATACTAGGCCTCAAATTTAAATCCCTCTAAATCTCTCGTTACCGTTGTCCTGTTGTAGCTGGGAAAGTTATTTAGTGCCCGTCAAAGCACATTTTTTGTTCTGGGTTGAAGTACAATTCCCAATTTAGCAATTTCATAATTTAGTGGTTTCTGCTATATCAGAGCTATTTGAAATCTATCCATAAAAGGGTATATAATATTGAAGGTGCACATAGGGTCATTCAGAATAACTTCACACACACCCGCTACTGTGTATTTCCAAGTCTAATTCTGTCACTAAACCATACCTGTCACCCAGCGCCTAAATACTAGGCCTCAAATTTAAATCCCTCTAAATCTCTCGTTACCGTTGTCCTGTTGTAGCTGGGAAAGTTATTTAGTGCCCGTCAAAGCACATTTTTTGTTCTGGGTTGAAGTACAATTCCCAATTTAGCAATTTCATAATTTAGTGGTTTCTGCTATATCAGAGCTATTTGAAATCTATCCATAAAAGGGTATATAATATTGAAGGTGCACATAGGGTCATTCAGAATAACTTCACACACACCCGCTACTGTGTATTTCCAAGTCTAATTCTGTCACTAAACCCATACCTGTCACCCAGCGCCTAAATACTAGGCCTCAAATTTAAATCCCTCTAAATCTCTCGTTACCGTTGTCCTGTTGTAGCTGGGAAAGTTATTTAGTGTCCGTCAAAGCACATTTTTTGTTCTGGGTTGAAGTACAATTCCCAATTTAGCAATTTCATAATTTAGTGGTTTCTGCTATATCAGAGCTATTTGAAATCTATCCCTAAAAGGGTATATAATATTCAAGGTGCACATTGGGTCATTCAGAATAACTTCACACACACCCGCTACTGTGTATTTCCAAGTCTAATTCTGTCACTAAACCCATACCTGTCACCCAGCGCCTAAATACTAGGCCTCAAATTTAAATCCCTCTAAATCTCTCGTTACCGTTGTCCTGTTGTAGCTGGGAAAGTTATTTAGTGTCCGTCAAAGCACATTTTTTGTTCTGGGTTGAAGTACAATTCCCAATTTAGCAATTTCATAATTTAGTGGTTTCTGCTATATCAGAGCTATTTGAAATCTATCCATAAAAGGGTATATAATATTGAAGGTGCACATAGGGTCATTCAGAATAACTTCACACACACCCGCTACTGTGTATTTCCAAGTCTAATTCTGTCACTAAACCCATACCTGTCACCCAGCGCCTAAATACTAGGCCTCAAATTTAAATCCCTCTAAATCTCTCGTTACCGTTGTCCTGTTGTAGCTGGGAAAGTTATTTAGTGCCCGTCAAAGCACATTTTTTGTTCTGGGTTGAAGTACAATTCCCAATTTAGCAATTTCATAATTTAGTGGTTTCTGCTATATCAGAGCTATTTGAAATCTATCCATAAAAGGGTATATAATATTGAAGGTGCACATAGGGTCATTCAGAATAACTTCACACACACCCGCTACTGTGTATTTCCAAGTCTAATTCTGTCACTAAATCCATACCGGTGACCCAGCGCCTAAATACTAGGCCTCAAATTTAATTCCCTCTAAATCTCTCGTTACCCACCGCTGTACTGTTGTTGCTGGGCAAGATATTTAGTGTCCGTCAAAGCACATTTTTTGTTCTGGGTTGAAGTACAATTCCCAATTTAGCAATTTCATAATTTAGTGGTTTCTGCTATATCAGAGCTATTTGAAATCTATCCATAAAAGGGTATATAATATTGAAGGTGCACATAGGGTCATTCAGAATAACTTCACACACACCCGCTACTGTGTATTTCCAAGTCTAATTCTGTCACTAAACCCATACCTGTCACCCAGCGCCTAAATACTAGGCCTCAAATTTAAATCCCTCTAAATCTCTCGTTACCGTTGTCCTGTTGTAGCTGGGAAAGTTATTTAGTGTCCGTCAAAGCACATTTTTTGTTCTGGGTTGAAGTACAATTCCCAATTTAGCAATTTCATAATTTAGTGGTTTCTGCTATATCAGAGCTATTTGAAATCTATCCCTAAAAGGGTATATAATATTCAAGGTGCACATTGGGTCATTCAGAATAACTTCACACACACCCGCTACTGTGTATTTCCAAGTCTAATTCTGTCACTAAACCCATACCTGTCACCCAGCGCCTAAATACTAGGCCTCAAATTTAAATCCCTCTAAATCTCTCGTTACCGTTGTCCTGTTGTAGCTGGGAAAGTTATTTAGTGTCCGTCAAAGCACATTTTTTGTTCTGGGTTGAAGTACAATTCCCAATTTACCAATTTCATAATTTAGTGGTTTCTGCTATATCAGAGCTATTTGAAATCTATCCATAAAAGGGTATATAATATTGAAGGTGCACATAGGGTCATTCAGAATAACTTCACACACACCCGCTACTGTGTATTTCCAAGTCTAATTCTGTCACTAAACCCATACCTGTCACCCAGCGCCTAAATACTAGGCCTCAAATTTAAATCCCTCTAAATCTCTCGTTACCGTTGTCCTGTTGTAGCTGGGAAAGTTATTTAGTGCCCGTCAAAGCACATTTTTTGTTCTGGGTTGAAGTACAATTCCCAATTTAGCAATTTCATAATTTAGTGGTTTCTGCTATATCAGAGCTATTTGAAATCTATCCATAAAAGGGTATATAATATTGAAGGTGCACATAGGGTCATTCAGAATAACTTCACACACACCCGCTACTGTGTATTTCCAAGTCTAATTCTGTCACTAAACCCATACCTGTCACCCAGCGCCTAAATACTAGGCCTCAAATTTAAATCCCTCTAAATCTCTCGTTACCGTTGTCCTGTTGTAGCTGGGAAAGTTATTTAGTGCCCGTCAAAGCACATTTTTTGTTCTGGGTTGAAGTACAATTCCCAATTTAGCAATTTCATAATTTAGTGGTTTCTGCTATATCAGAGCTATTTGAAATCTATCCCTAAAAGGGTATATAATATTCAAGGTGCACATTGGGTCATTCAGAATAACTTCACACACACCCGCTACTGTGTATTTCCAAGTCTAATTCTGTCACTAAACCCATACCTGTCACCCAGCGCCTAAATACTAGGCCTCAAATTTAAATCCCTCTAAATCTCTCGTTACCCACCGCTGTCCTGTTGTGGCTGGGAAAGTTATTTAGTGTCCGTCAAAGCACATTTTTTGTTCTGGGTTGAAGTACAATTCCCAATTTAGCAATTTCATAATTTAGTGGTTTCTGCTATATCAGAGCTATTTGAAATCTATCCCAAAAAGGGTATATAATATTCAAGGTGCACATTGGGTCATTCAGAATAACTTCACACACACGCTTCTGGGCATTTCCAAGTCTAATTCTGTCACTAAATCCATACCGGTCACCCAGCGCCTAAATACTAGGCCTCAAATTTATATCCCGCTGAATTTGAATACAATACATTGGGCCAAATAATATATTTGTTGTTGTGGTGAACCATAACAATGAGAAAAACATCTAGTAAGGGACGCGGACGTGGACATGGTCGTGGTGGTGTTAGTGGACCCTCTGGTGCTGGGAGAGGACGTGGCCGTTCTGCCACATCCACACGTCCTAGTGTACCAACTACCTCAGGTCCCAGTAGCCGCCAGAATTTACAGCGATATATGGTGGGGCCCAATGCCGTTCTAAGGATGGTAAGGCCTGAGCAGGTACAGGCATTAGTCAATTGGGTGGCCGACAGTGGATCCAGCACGTTCACATTATCTCCCACCCAGTCTTCTGCAGAAAGCGCACAGATGGCGCCTGAAAACCAACCCCATCAGTCTGTCACATCACCCCCATGCATACCAGGGAAACTGTCTCAGCCTCAAGTTATGCAGCAGTCTCTTATGCTGTTTGAAGACTCCGCTGGCAGGGTTTCCCAAGGGCATCCACCTAGCCCTTCCCCAGCGGTGAAAGACATAGAATGCACTGACGCACAACCACTTATGTTTCCTGATGATGAGGACATGGGAATACCACCTCAGCACGTCTCTGATGATGACGAAACACAGGTGCCAACTGCTGCGTCTTTCTGCAGTGTGCAGACTGAACAGGAGGTCAGGGATCAAGACTGGGTGGAAGACGATGCAGGGGACGATGAGGTCCTAGACCCCACATGGAATGAAGGTCGTGCCACTGACTTTCACAGTTCGGAGGAAGAGGCAGTGGTGAGACCGAGCCAACAGCGTAGCAAAAGAGGGAGCAGTGGGCAAAAGCAGAACACCCGCCGCCAAGAGACTCCGCCTGCTACTGACCGCCGCCATCTGGGACCGAGCACCCCAAAGGCAGCTTCAAGGAGTTCCCTGGCATGGCACTTCTTCAAACAATGTGCTGACGACAAGACCCGAGTGGTTTGCACGCTGTGCCATCAGAGCCTGAAGCGAGGCATTAACGTTCTGAACCTGAGCACAACCTGCATGACCAGGCACCTGCATGCAAAGCATGAACTGCAGTGGAGTAAACACCTTAAAACCAAGGAAGTCACTCAGGCTCCCCCTGCTACCTCTTCTGCTGCTGCCGCCTCGGCCTATTCTGCTGCTGCCGCCTCGGCCTCTTCCTCCGCCTCTGGAGGAACGTTGGCACCTGCCGCCCAGCAAACAGGGGATGTACCACCAACACCACCACCACCACCTCCGTCACCAAGCGTCTCAACCATGTCACACGCCAGCGTTCAGCTCTCCATCTCACAAACATTTGATAGAAAGCGTAAATTCCCACCTAGCCACCCTCGATCCCTGGCCCTGAATGCCAGCATTTCTAAACTACTGGCCTATGAAATGCTGTCATTTAGGCTGGTGGACACAGACAGCTTCAAACAGCTCATGTCGCTTGCTGTCCCACAGTATGTTGTTCCCAGCCGGCACTACTTCTCCAAGAGAGCCGTGCCTTCCCTGCACAACCAAGTATCCCATAAAATCAAGTGTGCACTGCGCAACGCCATCTGTGGCAAGGTCCACCTAACCACAGATACGTGGACCAGTAAGCACGGCCAGGGACGCTATATCTCCCTAACTGCACACTGGGTAAATGTAGTGGCAGCTGGGCCCCAGGCGGAGAGCTGTTTGGCGCACGTCCTTCCGCCGCCAAGGATCGCAGGGCAACATTCTTTGCCTCCTGTTGCCACCTCCTCCTTCTCGGCTTCCTCCTCCTCTTCTTCCACCTGCTCATCCAGTCAGCCACACACCTTCACCACCAACTTCAGCACAGCCCGGGGTAAACGTCAGCAGGCCATTCTGAAACTCATATGTTTGGGGGACAGGCCCCACACCGCACAGGAGTTGTGGCGGGGTATTGAACAACAGACCGACGAGTGGTTGCTGCCGGTGAGCCTCAAGCCCGGCCTGGTGGTGTGTGATAATGGGCGAAATCTCGTTGCAGCTCTGGGACTAGCCAATTTGACGCACATCCCTTGCTTGGCGCATGTGCTGAATTTGGTGGTGCAGAAGTTCATTCACAACTACCCCGACATGTCAGAGCTGCTGCATAAAGTGCGGGCCGTCTGTTCGCGCTTCCGGCGTTCACATCCTGCTGCTGCTCGCCTGTCTGCGCTACAGCGTAACTTCGGCCTTCCCGCTCACCGCCTCATATGCGACGTGCCCACCAGGTGGAACTCCACCTTGCACATGCTGGACAGACTGTGCGAGCAGCAGCAGGCCATAGTGGAGTTTCAGCTGCAGCACGCACGGGTCAGTCGCACTACAGAACAGCACCACTTCACCACCAATGACTGGGCCTCCATGCGAGACCTGTGTGCCCTGTTGCGCTGTTTCGAGTACTCCACCAACATGGCCAGTGGCGATGACACCGTTATCAGCGTTACAATACCACTTCTATGTCTCCTTGAGAAAACACTTAGGGCGATGATGGAAGAGGAGGTGGCCCAGGAGGAGGAGGAGGAGGAGGAGGAAGAGGGGTCATTTTTAGCACTTTCAGGCCAGTCTCTTCGAAGTGACTCAGAGGGAGGTTTTTGGCAACAGCAGAGGCCAGGTACAAATGTGGCCAGCCAGGGCCCACTACTGGAGGACGAGGAGGACGAGGATGAGGAGGAGGTGGAGGAGGATGAGGATGAAGCATGGTCACAGCGGGGTGGCACCCAACGCAGCTCGGGTCCATCACTGGTGCGTGGCTGGGGGGAAAGGCAGGACGATGACGATACGCCTCCCACAGAGGACAGCTTGTCCTTATCCCTGGGCAGCCTGGCACACATGAGCGACTACATGCTGCAGTGCCTGCGCAACGACAGCAGAGTTGCCCACATTTTAACCTGTGCGGACTACTGGGTTGCCACCCTGCTGGATCCACGCTACAAAGACAATGTGCCCACCTTACTTCCTGCACTGGAGCGTGATAGGAAGATGCGCGAGTACAAGCGCACGTTGGTAGACGCGCTACTGAGAGCATTCCCAAATGTCACAGGGGAACAAGTGGAAGCCCAAGGCCAAGGCAGAGGAGGAGCAAGAGGTCGCCAAGGCAGCTGTGTCACGGCCAGCTCCTCTGAGGGCAGGGTTAGCATGGCAGAGATGTGGAAAAGTTTTGTCAACACGCCACAGCTAACTGCACCACCACCTGATACGCAACGTGTTAGCAGGAGGCAACATTTCACTAACATGGTGGAACAGTACGTGTGCACACCCCTCCACGTACTGACTGATGGTTCGGCCCCATTCAACTTCTGGGTCTCTAAATTGTCCACGTGGCCAGAGCTAGCCTTTTATGCCTTGGAGGTGCTGGCCTGCCCGGCAGCCAGCGTTTTGTCTGAACGTGTATTCAGCACGGCAGGGGGCGTCATTACAGACAAACGCAGCCGCCTGTCTACAGCCAATGTGGACAAGCTGACGTTCATAAAAATGAACCAGGCATGGATCCCACAGGACCTGTCCGTCCCTTGTCCAGATTAGACATTAACTACCTCCCCATAACCATATATTATTGGACTCCAGGGCACTTCCTCATTCAATCCTATTTTTATTTTCATTTTACCATTATATTGCGATGCTACCCAAAGTTGAATGAACCTCTCCTCTGCCTGTGTGCTAGGCCTAAATATATGCCAATGGACTGTTGCAGTGGTGGCTGACATGAAGCCTGATTCTCTGCTATGACATGCAGACTAATTCTCTGCTGACATGAAGCCAGATTGTCTGTTACGGGACCTCTCTGCCTCTGCCTGTGTGCTAGGCCTAAATATATGCCAATGGACTGTTGCAGTGGTGGGTGACGTGAAGCCTGATTCTCTGCTATGATATGAAGACTGATTCTCTGCTGACATGAAGCCAGATTGTCTGTTACGGGACCTTTCTCCTCTGCCTGGGTTCTGGGCCTAAATTTATGAAAATTGACTCTTACAGTGGTGGGTGACGTGAAGCCTGATTCTCTGCTATGATATGAAGACTGATTCTCTGCTGACATGAAGCCAGATTGTCTGTTACGGGACCTTTCTCCTCTGCCTGGGTTCTGGGCCTAAATTTATGAAAATTGACTCTTACAGTGGTGGGTGACGTGAAGCCTGATTCTCTGCTATGATATGAAGACTGATTCTCTGCTGACATGAAGCCAGATTGTCTGTTACGGGACCTTTCTCCTCTGCCTGGGTTCTGGGCCTAAATTTATGAAAATTGACTCTTACAGTGGTGGGTGACGTGAAGCCTGATTCTCTGCTATGATATGAAGACTGATTCTCTGCTGACATGAAGCCAGATTCTCTGTTACGGGACCTCTCTCCTCTGCCTGGGTGCTGGGCCTAAATTTATGACAATGGACTGTTGCAGTGGTGGCTGACGTGAAGCCTGATTCTCTGCTATGACATGCAGACTGATTCTCTGCTGACATGAAGCCAGATCCTCTGTTACGGGACCTCTCTCCTCTGCCTGTGTGTGTGCTGGGCCTAAATATATGCCAATGGACTGTTGCAGTGGTGGCTGACGTGAAGCCTCATTCTCTGCTATGACATGCAGACTGATTCTCTGCTGACATGAAGCCAGATTCTCTGTTACGGGACCTCTCTCCTCTGCCTGTGTGTGTGCTGGGCCTAAATATATGCCAATGGACTGTTGCAGTGGTGGCTGACGTGAAGCCTCATTCTCTGCTATGACATGCAGACTGATTCTCTGCTGACATGAAGCCAGATTCTCTGTTACGGGACCTCTCTCCTCTGCCTGTGTGTGTGCTGGGCCTAAATATATGCCAATGGACTGTTGCAGTGGTGGCTGACGTGAAGCCTCATTCTCTGCTATGACATGCAGACTGATTCTCTGCTGACATGAAGCCAGATTGTCTGTTACGGGACCTCTCTCCTCTGCCTGTGTGTGTGCTGGGCCTAAATATATGCCAATGGACTGTTGCAGTGGTGGCTGACGTGAAGCCTCATTCTCTGCTATGACATGCAGACTGATTCTCTGCTGACATGAAGCCAGATTGTCTGTTACGGGACCTCTCTCCTCTGCCTGTGTGTGTGCTGGGCCTAAATATATGCCAATGGACTGTTGCAGTGGTGGCTGACGTGAAGCCTCATTCTCTGCTATGACATGCAGACTGATTCTCTGCTGACATGAAGCCAGATTGTCTGTTACGGGACCTCTCTCCTCTGCCTGTGTGTGTGCTGGGCCTAAATATATGCCAATGGACTGTTGCAGTGGTGGCTGACGTGAATCCTCATTCTCTGCTATGACATGCAGACTGATTCTCTGCTGACATGAAGCCAGATTCTCTGTTACGGGACCTCTCTCCTCTGCCTGTGTGTGTGCTGGGCCTAAATATATGCCAATGGACTGTTGCAGTGGTGGCTGACATGAAGCCTGATTCTCTGCTATGACATGCAGACTAATTCTCTGCTGACATGAAGCCAGATTGTCTGTTACGGGACCTCTCTGCTCTGCCTGTGTGCTAGGCCTAAATATATGCCAATGGACTGTTGCAGTGGTGGGTGACGTGAAGCCTGATTCTCTGCTATGATATGAAGACTGATTCTCTGCTGACATGAAGCCAGATTGTCTGTTACGGGACCTTTCTCCTCTGCCTGGGTTCTGGGCCTAAATTTATGAAAATTGACTCTTACAGTGGTGGGTGACGTGAAGCCTGATTCTCTGCTATGATATGAAGACTGATTCTCTGCTGACATGAAGCCAGATTGTCTGTTACGGGACCTTTCTCCTCTGCCTGGGTTCTGGGCCTAAATTTATGAAAATTGACTCTTACAGTGGTGGGTGACGTGAAGCCTGATTCTCTGCTATGATATGAAGACTGATTCTCTGCTGACATGAAGCCAGATTGTCTGTTACGGGACCTTTCTCCTCTGCCTGGGTTCTGGGCCTAAATTTATGAAAATTGACTCTTACAGTGGTGGGTGACGTGAAGCCTGATTCTCTGCTATGATATGAAGACTGATTCTCTGCTGACATGAAGCCAGATTGTCTGTTACGGGACCTCTCTCCTCTGCCTGGGTGCTGGGCCTAAATTTATGACAATGGACTGTTGCAGTGGTGGCTGACGTGAAGCCTGATTCTCTGCTATGACATGCAGACTGATTCTCTGCTGACATGAAGCCAGATCCTCTGTTACGGGACCTCTCTCCTCTGCCTGTGTGTGTGCTGGGCCTAAATATATGCCAATGGACTGTTGCAGTGGTGGCTGACGTGAAGCCTCATTCTCTGCTATGACATGCAGACTGATTCTCTGCTGACATGAAGCCAGATTCTCTGTTACGGGACCTCTCTCCTCTGCCTGTGTGTGTGCTGGGCCTAAATATATGCCAATGGACTGTTGCAGTGGTGGCTGACGTGAAGCCTCATTCTCTGCTATGACATGCAGACTGATTCTCTGCTGACATGAAGCCAGATTCTCTGTTACGGGACCTCTCTCCTCTGCCTGTGTGTGTGCTGGGCCTAAATATATGCCAATGGACTGTTGCAGTGGTGGCTGACGTGAAGCCTCATTCTCTGCTATGACATGCAGACTGATTCTCTGCTGACATGAAGCCAGATTGTCTGTTACGGGACCTCTCTCCTCTGCCTGTGTGTGTGCTGGGCCTAAATATATGCCAATGGACTGTTGCAGTGGTGGCTGACGTGAAGCCTCATTCTCTGCTATGACATGCAGACTGATTCTCTGCTGACATGAAGCCAGATTGTCTGTTACGGGACCTCTCTCCTCTGCCTGTGTGTGTGCTGGGCCTAAATATATGCCAATGGACTGTTGCAGTGGTGGCTGACGTGAAGCCTCATTCTCTGCTATGACATGCAGACTAATTCTCTGCTGACATGAAGCCAGATTGTCTGTTACGGGACCTCTCTCCTCTGCCTGTGTGTGTGCTGGGCCTAAATATATGCCAATGGACTGTTGCAGTGGTGGCTGACGTGAAGCCTCATTCTCTGCTATGACATGCAGACTAATTCTCTGCTGACATGAAGACAGATTCTCTGTTACGGGACCTCCCTCCTCTGCCTGGGTGCTGGGCCTAAATATATGCCAATGGACTGTTGCAGTGGTGGCTGACGTGAAGCCTCATTCTCTGCTATGACATGCAGACTGATTCTCTGCTGACATGAAGCCAGATTCTCTGTTACGGGACCTCTCTCCTCTGCCTGGGTGCTGGGTAGTGTTGAGCGCGAATATTCGAAAAGCAAATTTTTTTCGCGAATATCGCAACTTCGCGATTTCGCGAATATTTCGAATATAGTGCTATATATTCGTAAAAACGAATATTCGTTTTTTGTTTTTTCCCCCCCCCCCCACAAAATTACAGTACACAGAAAGTGATTGAGGCGAATATTCGTTTTCTGTTTTCCCCCCCCCCCCACAAAATTACAGTACACAGAAAGTGATTGAGGCGCGAATCTTCGTAAGGCGATTTTATTAGCGCACATGCGAATATCGGCACGTCCCAGAACAGAGGCAAAGGGCTTTGCATTCATACATTAGTGAATTGAGTTGCGAATCTTCGTAAGGCGATTTTATTAGCGCACATGCGAATATCTACACTTGTCCCAGAACAGAGGCAAAGGGCTTTGCATTCATACATTAGTGATTGAATTGAGCTGCGAATCTTCGTAAGGCGATTTTATTAACGCAAATGCAAATATCTACACTTGTCCCCAGAACAGAGAGGCAAAGGCCTGTGCATTCATATAGTATAGCACCATATTCGCGAATACGTAGAACTTCGTAAAATTCGATTAACGAAAATTCGTATTTTTTATTTTACTTTCCACCTTACAGATTACATTGATCTGTACTCTGTCAACTACTGTCATCACCCCCCACTGTATCTCGATTGATTCCCAAAAGTCTCACATTCCCTAGAAAGTGATTGAGGTGCGAATCTTCGTAAGGCGATTTTATTAGCGCACATGCGAATATCTACACTTGTCCCAGAACAGAGGCAAAGGGCATTGCATTCATACATTAATGATTGAATTGAGTTGCGAATCTTCGTAAGGCGATTTCATTAGCGCACATGTGAATTTTGCATAGCATATGTATTATGCGATGCGAAAATTCGAATTATCGCATATGCGAAATAATAACGAATTTGAATAATCGCGAATATTTTACGAATATTCTTTCGAATATTCACAAAATTTCGCGAATTTGAATATGGGACATGCCGCTCAACACTAGTGCTGGGCCTAAATTTATGACAATGGACTGTTGCAGTGGTGGGTGACGTGAAGCCTGATTCTCTGCTATGACATGCAGACTGATTCTCTGCTGACATGAAGCCAGATTGTCTGTTACGGGACCTCTCTCCTCTGCCTGGGTGCTGGGCCTAAATATATGCCAATGGACTGTTGCAGTGGTGGCTGACGTGAAGCCTCATTCTCTGCTATGACATGCAGACTAATTCTCTGCTGACATGAAGCCAGATTCTCTGTTACGGGACCTCTCTCCTCTGCCTGGGTGCCGGGGCCTAAATATCTGAGAATGGACTGTTCCAGTGGTGGGTGACGGGAAGCCAGATTCTCTGCTATGGAACCTCTCTCCAATTGATTTTGGTTAATTTTTATTTATTTAATTTTTATTTTAATTCATTTCCCTATCCACATTTGTTTGCAGGGGATTTACCTACATGTTGCTGCCTTTTGCAGCCCTCTAGCTCTTTCCTGGGCTGTTTTACAGCCTTTTTAGTGCCGAAAAGTTCGGGTCCCCATTGACTTCAATGGGGTTCGGGTTCGGGACGAAGTTCGGATCGGGTTCGGATCCCGAACCCGAACATTTCCGGGATGTTCGGCCGAACTTCTCGAACCCGAACATCCAGGTGTTCGCTCAACTCTACTGCTGATGCCAAATCAAGATCTTTTGCTTGTAGCATAGTGGATAACATCTGTGTCCTTTTTAATATGTTTTCAAAAAGCACAAGTGATAGAATAAAATTGAAGTCAATGAACATAAGGATGGAATTAGCTTCAGTTCTTCTTTCTATATTTTTCCCATCAGCTAACAACTTAAGGGTTTCCAAAAGAGGCTCGAGTGTCTGAGGTACAGCTTTACGTGCAGCATATTGGCATGTCCACCTAGTATCACTTAATTGTTTTAGAGTAATGAGTTTTCTTGACATTTGTTTCTGAACACTCTCAAACACGGAGTGAACCACAGATGTACTAGAAAAAACATAAAGCTTTTCCATCTTCGCAAAAAACTCAGATGCCTCTGCTACATTTTTAACAGTGTCAACAACAGCTAAATTTAGTTGGTGATTCATGCAATGGACACATAGAGCAGTAGGCACCTCTTTTTGAATCCTTGCTTGAACGCCATTTACCCTACCACTCATTACTGCTGCCCCATCATAAGCTTGACCGACGCACCCATTTTTATCGATCCCTAGTGAAGAGAGAACTTTGAAAATATAATCTGTCAATGATGCAGCATCAAGGCTCTCTGCTTTGTAACATTTCAAAAACCTCTCATGGACAGCTTGATCAAAAAAATATCTTACAACAACAGACAGCTGTTCAGTTTTGCTTCGATCTTTTGTCTCATCGACCAGGATAGAAAACGGACTGCCTTTTAGGCTCTCTGCTATTTCTTCTCTAACTAATAGAGCCATAACAGCTAAAAGTTTGTTTTGAATGGAGGGTGTTCTGTTCCAGCCTTTGTTCTTCTATTTTACTGATTGCTGTGTTCGCATTATCTTGTCATTTATTATGTTGTGTAACACTGCCACCCTGTGGTTATTCTTATAATACATTTTATAGTGTGTTATGTAAATTTCCATTGCTATGTTCTCCTCCCTCTTTTGTGACATCACATCCTCTGCAAGGTCCTTCGTACTTCCTCTTTGTTGCAGACTTCAAGATGGTGAGAGCAATTCTTTTTGACCTCTAATATCTCTAATATCCTCTAGCATACCCTGATTCCTGCATTTGTTTTCAAGCAAGGCAATCAATAAATTATCAAAGCTTCACCATTGTATTCTCCTCACTGGATTATCACATGCAACTGGTGCCTATATCTGGAGATATTAGTGAGTTCAGCTATCTACCATTGCTTGTACAGGGGCTATCACTCACAACCAATCAGGGGATTTTCTCTAACGTACATCTGTGGCAGAATAGTCAAAAAGAAGCTTAAATCTACAGTCTTGCATGTCTACACACAGTCTGCCAGCGAGCTTAGAGCTGTCCGCCATCTTACACGCACGTGGCTTCATAAGCTCACTGCACAAGCTGGAATACCCTCTTAAAGAGACAGTACCGCTTAAACAGGAATAACATGTCCACAAGAGGCTTAGTGGATCTCTCAGTAACTGAACATACAGAAGGTCACCCTGCTCCCAAAAACTCAGATATGCAGGAAGCAGAGTTCATGTTAACTGAAGAACAAGCAGTACGATCTAAACGTGTTATCAAGCCAACACAAAAGATTAGAGAGAACTTTGAGGCGACCAAAGAAGAGTTCAGTGACAATTTAAACGATTTATGTGTCACAACCATGTTTATGGCCGTGACTCCTTGGGAGCCGCATACAGTTGCACGCGGTTTTGGGTTGTTGTGTCAACCGCAGCTGGAGGCATAATGTGGTTGGCCTCAAGTGCGGTTGCCGCGGACAACAGCTATGTGTGTGGTTCCCTTGGAGTTGTGTGCGTGTTTGTATGCACTGTTGTTTGTCTGTGTGCACTATGTGTTTTGTGTGGTGTGCACTGACACCTTTCCTGCACTGTGGTTGCCCGTGGCAACGTTTGGTTGTGTGTACATGTGGTGGCAGTGTCCCGGCCTTCGGGCTGACTCCCTGGACACGGTTGCCACCCATGTCGTTGCCAGCGGCAACAGCCACAGTGTGTTCTAGTGTTGGACACTTTCCCTTTAACTTAGTGTTTCCCTTCCCTGGTGCTGGAAGGGTTAACTCCCTTCCCAGTGTGTGTGTGAGTCACTGGGTGTGTCTGACTGTGGGGTGTGGTTACATGGGCTATAAAGTCTCAGTCCAGATCAGTTCTCTGGTGGGGTACTCCAGGCATGTTGCTGGAGTCGTCCTCCTGTTACCCTGTAACCGTCCTTCTTGTAAGGGCCACCCTTCCGGTCATAAACCCTTTACCTTGATGTTTTTTTGATGTCCTGTGTCTTTGGTTTTTAGTGCAGCTATGGATGTCCTGGTCCCTGTGTGTCTTTATGTGTGTGCTGTTTATCTTGACTGTGTGGACAGCGTTTTCAGAGCACGGGTTCCAGTCAGCAGGGCTGTGGCAGGTTTGTGTGGAACTGTTGGGTTCACCTGTCATGTCCATAGTCCTGTTTATGTTTCCCTTCTTTCATGCTGCTTGGCCAGTGAGACTCCTGCTCCTCCGTGCCTAGGAGGAGTAGGTAGTCTTACCCTGCTCCTTAGTTCAGGGCCGTCCTGAGGGCTTGTAGGGACTATTAGGTTCCAGAGTATGAGCCCTCCTACCATCAGGGTCGGCTCATACGGACAGGAGACAGGGTCAGTGTTAGGGACGCAATAGGAGGTGACCTGCTCCCTAATTCTGTTGCCCTGGCCGAGTAGCGACCAGACATCTTCTGGCCTCGCACGGCTGAGGATTTTCCCCATCCTCAGCCGTGACATTATGGCAGAGAACTGAACACTATATAGCAGCTCTTTTGTGATATAACAACGACCCAACAAAGTTAACCACAACGTTGAATCGCTTAACTAACTCCTATGTCCGCTATCAGTGACTCACTGCTAAGTACATCACTTTCCTGATCTGATTTTGACGAAGCCTCAGAGGAGCTGAGTGAGAGAAAGAATCTCCTTGAAGAGAAGGATGCCCTAGTACAAGATGCTAAGAGCAAAGCAGAACTCTGCATCGCACACTTACAGGAGGCGAGATCCCATCGATCAACTTCAAGTAAACATACAAAATATACCCTTTCATCCTCCAAAACCTCTCGTTCCGGAAGGTCAGCCTTGCACGACAAGCTTATAGAAGTCAGGGCAGAAGCAGAGGAAGCTAGTGTAAGAAGTTCCTTTGCTAAGAAGGAGGCGGAGATTGTGAAGAAGAAAGCTGAAATGGAGGCTAAGAAAGCAGAAATGGAGGCTGAGACAGAAGCCCAGCTAAAGATCCTCCAGACAGAAAGGGAAGAAGCAGCTACCTTAGCTAAACTAAAGGTCCTCGAGCAAGCATTAGGCCAAGGTACCGACCCAGACTGTTTCGTCCCAGGAGAAGAGGAAGACCCAGCCGACCGCACTGCCAGGTATGTGCTATGGCAACCATCGCCTACTCCTCCTGCTAAATCGCATGCACCAACTCACCAACTGGGCGACCCCACAGAGTACCAGAATCGTCACACCCCAGTAATAAGGTAATATCTAGCACCAAACGGGCTGACCATCCAGAGACTAAACCGCAGCTTAATCCTTATGCCACATCATTCCATCCTGATCAATCTCAACCTTATCTGCCAGAGCCCCTACATGCTCTAGAGACACCACAATGCAATACAGCAATATGGAATGGGAGATCAGACATGTCAGACTTTGCCAGATTAACATTAGTCTCTCAAGGTATGATGACCGTGCCGAAAACTACAGGGCCTGGAAATCGACCTTTAAAGCAGTAATCGTGATCTAAACCTCACTGCCATGGAGGAACTTGACTTGCTCATCAAATGGTTAGGCCCAGAATCTGCAGAACGCATAAAGACATTAAGAGTGGTTCATGCAGGCCACTCAGAGGAAGGTCTTGCTGCAGCATGGGAGAGACTTGAACAGACCTATGGCAGTCCAGAAGCTATAGAAAGTGCCTTAATCAGGAGACTTCAAGCCTTCCCAAGGATAACTGGCAAAGACAATCGCAAACTCCAGGATCTGAGCGACCTACTAAAAGAACTTTTGCAAAAATGGACCCACGTCTGCCAGGACTGAGTTACCTTTATACCACCCATGGCGTCAATCCAATAGTGTCAAAACTACCACATGGCATGCAAGAGAAATGGGCAGACCAGGGCTCCAGATACAAGAGAGAACACAATGTGTCTTTTCCCTCTTTCTCTTATTTTACCAAATTCATCAGTGACCAAGCTCGGAAGAAGAATGACCCCAGCTTTGACTTCACTGAATCCACTCTACCTGCTTCATCCTCATGTTCAAGGTTTGACAACACCACAAATAAATGTAGAGACTTAAAGGGAACCTGTCACCGGGATTTTGTGTATAGAGCTGAAGATATGGGTTGCTAGATGGCCGCTAGCACATCCGCAATACCCAGTCCCCATAGCTCTGTATGCTTTTATTGTGTAAAAAAACCCGATTTGATACATATACAAATTAACCTGAGATGAGTCCTGTACGTGAGATGAGTCAGGGACAGGACTCATCTCAGGTTAATTTGCATATGTATCAAATCGTTTGTTTTTCACAATAAAAGCACAGAGAGCTACGGGGACTGGGTATTGCTGATGTGCTAGCGGCCACCTAGCAGCCCATGTCTTCAGCTCTATACACAAAATTCCGGTGACAGGTTCCCTTTAAAGGGGACAGTATCCGTTAGGAGAACCAATGTTCCACTCATTTCAACCTGGCACTACTAGGAAGAAAGACCCTGTCCTCAAAGAAAAGGACCCTAACCGCATGTGCCCCATCCATAAAAGACCTCATCCTTTAAAGGAGTGTCGTGGGCTCAGGGCAAAGACCTTGCAAGAACGCAGAGAGATACTCAAAGAGCTTGGAGTGTGTTACATGTGTTGTGCCTTATTAAATCATATGGCGAAAGACTGTAAGGTTATTATCAAGTGTGCAGAATGCAGCAGTGACAAGCACGTTACAGCAATGCATCCTACCTTGCCTTCAGACAACGCAGCATCTCAAGCTGCGACCAATGCAGTCGCACTTCATGGCGGGGAGCCACCGGCTCAAGAATTAGCTACAACTACTGTTTCCTCTTCCTGTATGGCGATATGTGGCAAGGAGGCGGATTCTAAGTGCTGTGCAAAGGTGTGTTTGGTCAACGTCTACCCAGAAGGGTAATCTGAAAGGGCCATCCGAATGTAAGCAATTATTGATGAACAAAGCAATAGGTCTCTGGCAAAACCTAAATTCTTTGAGATTTTCGGCATAGCAGGAGAAGCAACACCATATACCCTCAACACTTGTTCTGGTCGTGTAGAGACTTATGGCAGAAGAGCCACTGGATACCTTATCTCCTCCATTAAAGGGAACGTTCACATACCGTTGCCAACGTTAATTGAATGCGACCAAATACCAAATGAAAGAGATGAAATTCCTACTCCAGAAGCTGCGTACCATCATTCCCACTTGAAACATCTAGCTAGTGAGATTCCCCCTATGGACATGAATGCTGACATCCTACTTCTGCTTGGGAGAGACATTCTGAGGGTCCACAAGGTGCGTCAACAATGCAACGGTCCTGATAATGCCCCATATGCACAGAGACTCGATTTAGGCTGGGTAATCGTGGGCGATATATGTATAAATAAGAGCCACAAACCATCTCAAGTGAACTCCTTCAAAACCTTTGTGCTAAACAATGGTCGCACATCTCATTTTAAGCCATGTGTTCATCATTATGAGGTGAAGGAAAGACTTTCTAACCTCTTAAAGACACCAGACATCATTCCTACCAGTTATGACAACTTAGGAAAAACTGTGTTTTGTACAACACCAGACGACGACAAACTGGCCTTGTCCATGGATGACAAAGAGTTTATTAAAATAATGGACAATGAATTCTTCAAAGATGCATCTAACCACTGGGTTGAACCTTTACCTTTCCGTGCTGTAAGAGCCAGACTCCCTGACAACCGGGAACAAGCACTCTCCAGATTCATCTCCTTGCAACGTACGTTAAAAAACAAACCAGAAATGAAAAGTCATTTTGTGGCCTTCATGGAAAAGATATTTCACAATGATCATGCAGAGCCGGCTCCACCCTTACAAGAGCATGAAGAATGCTGGTACCTTCCATCCTTTGGGGTATATCACCCACGGAAACCAAACCAAATAAGAGTGGTATTCGACTCAAGTGCCAAACATAACGGCGTATCTCTGAACGACGTCCTTTTCACCGGTCCGAATCTGACCAATAATCTGGTGGGAGTGCTCATGAGATTCAGAAAGGAGCCAGTAGCCTTTACTGCTGACATTGAACAAATGTTCCATTGCTCTATCGTGCGGCAAGATCATAGAAACTACCTCAGGTTTCTTTGGCACAGAGACAATGACACCAGCAAAGAAATGGTTGAATGCCGCATGAAGGTGCACGTGTTTGGTAACAGTCCTTCACCTGCTGTTGCTACATATGGCCTACGTAGGGCTGCCTTAGATGGTGAGTCAGAATTTGGGGAACATGCCAGAAACTTTGTTGTGAGAGACTTCTATATGCACGACGCACTCAAATCCTTCCCTACAGCGGAGGAGGCCATAGATCTGCTAAAAAGGACACAAGGTATGCTTTCTAAGGTTACATAAGATAGCCTCTAACTGTGCTGCCGTAATGAAAGCCTTCCAGCCTAGTGATCATGCCACAGAATTCAGAGATTTGAATCTAGGGATAGACAATCCACCAGTAGAGAGAAGTCTGGGCCTGAGGTGGGACTTAGCAAATGACTCCCTTGGATTTCAAGTTAACTGTGCAGATAAACCATTTACTAAACGGGGAGTTCTCTCAGTGGCGAACAGCCTGTATGATCCCCTGGGATTTGTGGCACCTTTGACTGCACAAGGCAAACTCCTGTTAAGACAGTTCTCAGAGTCTGTATCTGACTGGGATGCTCCACTGCCCTCTGACAAACAACAAAAGTGGGAGTTGTGGAAGGAATGCTTGCATGCATTAGACAGGATTCACATACCAAGGTGCTACACTCCAACATCCCTTACAGCCACTCGGAGGAGAGAAATCCACATCTTCTCAGATGCGTCTACTGAAGCCATCGCAGCTGTTGCTTATTTAAAGGTAATAGACTATTCCAATCAAGCACATGTTGGATTTCTGTTTGGAAAGGCAAAATTAGCTCCAACACCATTCCTAGACTCGAACTTTGTGGGACTGTGCTAGCCATAGAGATTGCGGACTTTATACAACGTGAGCTGGATATTCAGGTGGATGACATTCAATTTTACACAGACAGTAAGGTTGTCCTGGGTTACATTTACAACCAGTCAAAACGCTTCTACGTTTATGTCAGTAACCGCATTGAAAGGGTTAGAAGATCCTCTAAACCTGAACAGTGGCACTATGTTCCATCTCATCTCAATCCCGCAGATTGCGCCACCAGACCGGCATCTGGTAGAGTCTCTGCAACTTCTTCTTGGTTAACAGGACGAGCGTTTCTGCTGAACCAGAATGAAGATACTCCTACTCAAGACGTCTTCAGTCTCCAGGACCCTCATGAAGATCCAGAGATTCGGCATGAAGTTAGTACCTTCGTCACCAAGTCTGAAAGGAGGGCTGGCTTGGGCTGTCATCGCGTTGAACGCTTCTCTAGATGGTAAAGACTCATTCACATCATTGCAAGGTTAGTCCACAATGTTCATTGTTTTCATGCTGAGAAGCATAACACTGACTGTCGCAGTTGGCACCTGTGCCATAAACCTCTCACGGCAGAAGACATTATTCTAAGTGAATTGCTTGTGATACGTAACATACAGCAGAGTGCCTTTAAAATGGAACTGAAATGTATACATGACAAGCAAGATATACCAAAAAGCAGCCCCATTGTCAACTCGAAACCAGTAATTGATGATCGTGGCATGCTGAGAGTTGGTGGTCGCCTAAACAAGGCTAAGCTAGAGATTTCAGAAATGAATCCCCTCATTATTCCTGCCAAACACCACGTTACCACACTGCTGATACGGCATTATCATGAAAGACCAGAAGGTGGAAATATACTCCTGGCCCATGGGACTCATCTCAAAAGTCTTCACCAGTGAAGATGGCAAAGTTCGCAAGGTAGGAGTGACCATCGCAAAACAAGGCCATCCCAAATCCTTTATCAGGCCTGCATCTGAGATTGTTCTCCTCTTACCCGTAGAGGAATGATTCTTTTACTTGAGGAACTTTATTCCTGGGAACCAGAAGACTCAAGGCGTTGGACTGTTCCAGTCCACCATTTCCAGTGTGTTTTTTGTTTGTTTTTGTCTTTCAGGTTCCAACATTTCATGGACATTTTGTAGTTGCATATATAGTGAAATCCAAGGATTTCAGACGGGGAGTGTGCTGTTCCAGCCTTTATTCTTCTATTTTACTAATTGCTGTGTTCGCATTATCTTGTCATTTGCTATGTTGTGTAATGCTGCCACCCTGTGGTTATTCTTATATACATTTTATAGTGTGTTATATAAATTTCCATTGCAATGCTCTCCTCCCTCTTTTCTGACATCACATCCTCTGCAAGGTCCTTCGCAATTCCTCTTTGTTGCAGACTTCAAGATGGTAAGAGCAATTCTTTTTGACCTCTAATATCTCTAATATCCTCTAGCATACCCTGATTCCTGCATTTGTTTCCAAGCAAAGCAAATCAATAAATTATCAAAGCTTCACCATTGTATTCTCCTCACTGGATTATCACATGCAACTGGTGCCTATATCTGGAGATATTAGTGAGTTCAGCTATCTACCATTGCTTGTACAGGGGCTATCACTCACAACCAATCAGGGGATTTTCTCTAACGTACATCTGTGGCAGAATAGAGGGATGTAAATACAGAGCATTTTTTGGACCATGAAGTTTCTTTTCTATAATGCAATCTTTTTTAGCAATTAAATACAAGATCTCTCTCAAGTTTCCATGACTTAGGTCTTCAGAGTTGTAACAATGCTCTCTTTGCGCAATTTTGTTTTTTGCTGTTAAAAGAAGAACTTCATCTTAATATAATGGCGGTTTTCTTGTACCTCTCTGGCATGCGCTTGACTTAGGCCTTTCATAATGGATGTATCATTTTCTTAGTTTCTTTTGAACTCCTGCCAGCTTACAGAGGATTCTTTGTGGGAAGTAGATTTTTCATGTTGTGGCATCCCCTTTTCATGTTCCATTGCATTTTTCCAGTTGGAGAAACCAACATTAATAAATGGCACTTTTTTCATTTCTCCATGAGTATACTTGGACACAGAAAAAAATCTACATGAAAAGCAGTATGCTGTATGTGAAATTTCCTGTGAAATTGAGTATTCCAGCCAGTTAAATGACTGGAACCACTGAGGTCGAAAAGAACGAAAACTTGCTCAAAGTTTTGTCTGTGGATATTTTTTTAGTAATGGTTGTTTTGGCCCTTCAGTAGCACACTGACTGATGTCACAGGGCCCTGGTGGCTTGCTCTTGATGCCACCACTGGGTCTATGTACCAAAGACTGGTCATAATCGCAGGATTGGGAGGATTCGACATGAGCACTGTATTGATGTGAGCTTGTTGATGGCAAACTAGATTCATCAAACTGTGGTCATAGCTCAAGGTCCCCACATCTTCAGAAAGATAAAAATCACTTTCTGGGGAATCTATCTCCACATGTTCAATCTCTAAATCTGGATGATTAGAATGCTGACTTTCATACAGTTGCTGCTACTTTGCAGCAGAATCTGATGGCTGTTTTTTAGTAAGTGATGAATAATAGTGTTGAGCGCGAATATTCGAAAAGCAACTTCGCGATTTCGCGAATATTTCGAATATAGTGCTATATATTCGTAAAAACGAATATTCGTTTTTTTTTTGTTTTTTTTTTCACAAAATTACAGTACACATATAATTGATTGTTTCCCAAAGGTCCAAAAGCTCAGATCTTACTCACATTGCCTAGAAAGTGATTGAGGCGCGAATCTTCGTAAGGCGATTTTATTAGCGCAAATGCGAATATCGGCACTTGTCCCAGAACAGAGGCAAAGGGCTTTGCATTCATATATTAGTGAATTGAGTTGCGAATCTTCGTAAGGCGATTTTATTAGCGCACATGCGAATATCTACACTTGTCCCCAGAACAGAGGCAAAGGCCTGTGCATGTGCATTCATATAGTATAGCACCATATTCGCGAATATTTCGAACTTCGTAAAATTCGATTTACGAATATTCGTATTTTTTATTTTAGTTTCCACCTTACAGATTACATTGATCTGTACTCTGTCAACTACTGTCATCACCCCCCACTGTATCTCGATTGATTCACAAAAGTCCAAAAGCTCAGATCTTACTCACATTGCCTAGAAAGTGATTGAGGCGCGAATCTTCGTAAGGCGATTTTATTAGCGCACAGGCGAATATCGGCACGTCCCAGAACAGAGGCAAAGGGCTTTGCATTCATACATTAGTGATTGAATTGAGTTGCGAATCTTCGTAAGGCGATTTTATTAGCGCACAGGCGAATATCTACACTTGTCCCCAGAACAGAGAGGCAAAGGCCTGTGCATGTATATAGTATAGCACCATATTCGCGAATACTTCGAACTTCGTAAAATTCGATTTACGAATATTCATATTTTTTATTTTAGTTTCCACCTTACAGATTACATTGATCTGTACTCTGTCAACTACTGTCATCACCCCCCACTGTATCTCGATTGATTCCCAAAAGTCCAAAAGCTCAGATCTTACTCACATTGCCTAGAAAGTGATTGAGGCGCGAATCTTCGTAAGGCGATTTTATTAGCGCACATGCGAATATCGGCACTTGTCCCAGAACAGAGGCAAAGGGCTTTGCATTCATACATTAGTGATTGAATTGAGTTGCGAATCTTCGTAAGGCGATTTTATTAGCGCACAGGCGAATATCGGCACTTGTCCCAGAACAGAGGCAAAGGGCTTTGCATTCATACTGTATGAATGCAAAGCCCTTTGCCTCTGTTCTGGGACAAGTGCCGATATTCGCCTGTGCGCTAATAAAATCGCCTTACAAAGATTCGCGCCTCAATCACTTTCTAGGCAATGTGAGTAAGATCTGAGCTTTTGGACTTTTGGGAATCAATCGAGATACAGTGGGGGGTGATGACAGTAGTTGACAGAGTACAGATCAATGTAATCTGTAAGGTGGAAACTAAAATTAAAAATACGAATATTCGTAAATCGAATTTTACGAAGTTCGAAGTATTCGCGAATATGGTGCTATACTATATGAATGCACATGCACAGGCCTTTGCCTCTCTGTTCTGGGGACAAGTGTAGATATTCGCCTGTGCGCTAATAAAATCGCCTTACGAAGATTCGCAACTCAATTCAATCACTAATGTATGATTCATACATTAGTGATTGAATTGAGTTGCGAATCTTCGTAAGGCGATTTTATTAGTGCACAGGCGAATATCTACACTTGTCCCCAGAACAGAGAGGCAAAGGCCTGTGCATGTATATAGTATAGCACCATATTCGCGAATACTTCGAACTTCGTAAAATTCGATTTACGAATATTCGTATTTTTTATTTTAGTTTCCACCTTACAGATTACATTGATCTGTACTCTGTCAACTACTGTCATCACCCCCCACTGTTTCTCGATTGATTCCCAAAAGTCCAAAAGCTCAGATCTTACTCACATTGCCTAGAAAGTGATTGAGGCGCGAATCTTTGTAAGGCGATTTTATTAGCGCACAGGCGAATATCTACACTTGTCCCAGAACAGAGGCAAAGGGCATTGCATTCATACATTAGTGATTGAATTGAGTTGCGAATCTTCGTAAGGCGATTTCATTAGCGCACATGCGAATTTTGCATCTCATAATATATATTATGCGATGCGAAAATTCGAATTATCGCATATGCGAAATAATAACGAATTCGAATATTCGCGAATATTTTACGAATATTCTTTCGAATATTCGCGAAATTTCGCGAATTCGAATATGGGACATGCCGCTCAACACTAATGAATAATAAGATCGTATATCCATCTGTTATTTTCACCTTTTGCAGGTTCTAAAATATAAAAGAAAATGGCCTTAGGGTTGCCACCTCTTCTTTGCCACAGGTGACCGATGGCATCCTTTATGTGCAATAGTGTGTGCCTGGGTCACCTGTTGCACACTGGCATCTTTTATGGCGGTACCTTTTATGTGCAATAGTGCATACCTGGAATGCAGAGTGTGGTCTTGGCGCTGGTCAGGGGTGCATGTAAAGCAGGGGGCGCTGGTCAAGGGCAGTGTCCACTCTAAGCCTTGGCAGCAGGAGGACAATAGGAAAACCTAAGATAATTGTCCCATCAAAGAGCATACAGTGTAACTCATGCACCATCCCATACAATACAGTATAATCCCTACACCATGCTGTACTGAATGCAATCCCTGCACCATGCCATACAATATATAGTATAATTAATACACCATGATGTACAATACACAGTATAAACCCTACACCATGCTGTGTAATATACATTATAATTCATACACCAAACTGTACAATATACAGTATAATCCCTATATCGTGCAGTACAGAATGCATTATAAACCCTACCCCATGCCATACAATATACTTTATAGTTCATACACCATGCTGTACAGTATATATAGGATTATAATATATAATATTGTATAGCATGTTTATGAACAATACTGAATATTATACTGTAGCATGGTGTATGTATTATAATGTATATTGTATGGCATGGTACAAGGATTATAATGTATACTGTACATCAAATGTATGGAGGTCACACCATGCCGGACAATATAACCTCTCTGCTATGCTGTACAATAAACAGTATAACCCCTACACAGTGTAGAGGTATACTGTATATTGTGTGGCACAGTGTAGCGGTATACTGTATATTGTGTGGCACAGTGTAGAGGTATACTGTATATTGTGTGGCACAGTGTAGAGGTATACTGTATATTGTGTGGCACAGTGTTGAGGTATACTGTATATTGTGTGGCACAGTGTAGATGTATACTGTATATTGTGTGGCACAGTGTAGAGGTATACTGTATATTGTGTGGCACAGTGTAGATGTATACTGTATATTGTGTGGCACAGTGTAGAGGTATACTGTATATTGTGTGGCACAGTGTAGGCTATATGTGTATAACAAACATACTCCACATGAAAACTTACAATTACTTGGCTTGACCTTGGTGATCTCTGATGCCACTTTAACACTTTGGCTGGGGGGCTAGGTGTAAGAAAATGCCGTCCCCTGGGCTGTATGGTTTTTGGGTTCTTCCTCTTCGGACTCTGTACAAGCTGTAACACATAAGAAAGGATGTTACTCGTCTAGATCCATCCGCTCACTTACATTTATATTCACTTCATGGAAAACTATGGAAACAATATAGTCTAGGTTTCTACACAACTTGCAGATGCCGAGGGCGAGGCAAACAGCCCGGGGAATGTACAGTACAGACCAAAAGTTTGGACACCTTCTCATTCAAAGAGTTTTCTTTATTTTCATGACTAATAAAATTGTGGATTCACACTGAAGGTATCAAAACTATGAATTAACACATGTGGAATTATATACATAACAAAAAAGTGTGAAACAACTGAAAATATGTCATATTCTAGGTTCTTCAAAGTAGCCACCTTTTGCTTTGATTACTGCTTTGCACACTCTTGGCATTCTCTTGATGAGCTTCAAGAGGTAGTCACCTGAAATGGTTTTAACTTCACAGGTGTGCCCTGTCAGGTTTAATAAGTGGGATTTCTTGCCTTATAAATGGGGTTGGGACCATCAGTTGCGTTGTGGAGAAGTCAGGTGGATACACAGCTGATAGTCCTACTGAATAGACTGTTAGACTTTGTATTATGGCAAGAAAAAAACAGCTAAGTAAAGAAAAACAAGTGGCCATCATTACTTTAAGAAATAAAGGTCAGTCAGTCCGAAAAATTGGGAAAACTTTGAAAGTGTCCCCAAGTGCAGTCACAAAAACCATCAAGCGCTACAAAGAAACTGGCTCACATGCGGACCACCCCAGGAAAGGAAGACTAAGAGTCACCTCTGCTGCTGAGGATTAGTTCAGAAAAAGCCTCAGAAATCGCAGGTTAACAGCAGTTCAGATTAGAGACCAGGTCAATGCCATACAGAGTTCTAGCAGCAGACACATCTCTAGAACAACTGTTAAGAGGAGACTGTGTGAATCAGGCCTTCATGGTAGAATATCTGCTAGGAAACCACTGCTAAGGACAGGCAACAAGCAGAAGAGACTTGTTTGGGCTAAAGAACACAAGGAATGGACATTAGACCAGTGGAAATCAGTGTTTTGGTCTGATGAGTCCAAATTTGAGATCTTTGGTTCCAACCACCGTGTCTTTGTGCGACGCAGAAAAGGTGAACGGATAGACTCTACATGCCTGGTTCCCACCGTGAAGCATGGAGGAGGAGGTGTGATGGTGTGGGGGTGCTGATTACCCTCAGTTATATAACTGAGGGGTATCAGTCAGGGGACATTATGGGTAATATTATAACTAAGGGGTATCAGGGTACATTATACAAGGGTAATATAACTGAGGAGGACTCAGTGCTATCAGGGGAGTGGGGACATTATACAGGGGTCCTCAGTTATATTACCCCTGTATAATGTACCCTGATACCCCTAAGTTATAGGGGTATCAGTGTTGAGGAGGGGCTGGGCGTAAGCCAAGCAGGAGGGCAGGCCATGAGGCGAGGTAGTGGGGGTATAGGGGTACATACTTTTTATTCTTACTTTGTTTTCTTTTCTCTAGGGCAGGCAGATTTGGGAAGTTGCCACAGACACAGTAGAGTCCACTCCTGTCACTCAGACTGTGTCCTCCTCTCCAGTCCTGACAGTCCGAAGCTGGGGCCTAGCCCTAGGCAGTGGGCACCTGTAGACAGGCTCAGACAGCCACTAGACTAGCAGCAGAGGGACGCAGAACATGAAGGCAGCAAAGTCCGTTCGCGCGGGCGGGCAGGCACGCCGCAGCACAGCTTTACGTGTTGACGACCGTGATGTCAACTCGTCAACTCGTCTCTGCGGCTGCCACACTCCCAGCCTGCGCCTGCCCTGCACGCTCTGCCTCCGCGAGTCTGCTGGGTCCGAACGCCGCCACCACCCCCATCTGTCATGTGACTCTCATCTGAGACTGACTGTGTATGTATCTGTGTTCTGTGTACTTTAACTTTAATCAGTTAAAGTAGTGCGGGCGGCCGGGCGCAGGCAGCAGCGGCAGCGATTACTAATCAGCGATTCAGCAAATCTGCAGGGGGGGCACCGGGGGGGGGGGGGGCAATTGCCCCCTGTAGCAAAGCCACTGACCATGAATATACAAGAACTGGTTAATCCCTGTAACATACATGGGTTAATAGAGGATATTGCTATTTATCATATGTGATGGAGATCTATATTCTTCATATCCACTTATGTTCCTTCTAGTATCTAACTGGTCACTGCCTCTATGCGAGGTCTTCATTCTCAGCTCTCAGATGTTTCCTTCTAAACCCTTCTCATTTCTCCATTATATAACTCATGTCACACATGGTAAGCACAGAATTTACATGTCCCCAGTATTTCCCTCCACGGTCTCTGGGGTCTCCGGTCACCTCCCCTGTCTCTCTCTCTATATATATATATTTCATTCTACACATTGTCTCATCTTATACTTTGTATCTGACGCTCCAGAAACATCAAGATGGTTTCTGGCAGTTATCTCCTGGCCGTCATCTTCATTTCTATTCAGGGTGAGAGATTCAGATCCTTCTATGATTGTGTGTAGAGAAATCTATCCAGTGGGATCCATCATCAGATCAGGATTTCTAGGAATAGATCCAGACATTTATCACTAATAGAGTTGAGCGAACACCTGGATGTTCGGGTTCGAGAAGTTCGGCCGAACATCCCGGAAATGTTCGGGTTCGGGATCCGAACCCGATCCGAACTTCGTCCCGAACCCGAACCCCATTGAAGTCAATGGGGACCCGAACTTTTCGGCACTAAAAAGGCTGTAAAACAGCCCAGGAAAGAGCTAGAGGGCTGCAAAAGGCAGCAACATGTAGGTAAATCCCCTGCAAACAAATGTGGATAGGGAAATGAATTAAAATAAAAATTAAATAAATAAAAATTAACCAAAATCAATTGGAGAGAGGTTCCATAGCAGAGAATCTGGCTTCCCGTCACCCACCACTGGAACAGTCCATTCTCAGATATTTAGGCCCCGGCACCCAGGCAGAGGAGAGAGGTCCCGTAACAGAGAATCTGTCTTCATGTCAGCAGAGAATTAGTCTGCATGTCATAGCAGAGAATGAGGCTTCACGTCAGCCACCACTGCAACAGTCCATTGGCATATATTTAGGCCCAGCACACACACAGGCAGAGGAGAGAGGTCCCGTAACAGAGAATCTGGCTTCATGTCAGCAGAGAATCAGTCTGCATGTCATAGCAGAGAATCAGGCTTCACGTCAGCCACCACTGCAACAGTCCATTGTCATAAATTTAGGCCCAGCACCCAGGCAGAGGAGAGAGGTCCCGTAACAGAGAATCTGGCTTCATGTCAGCAGAGAATCAGTCTTCATATCATAGCAGAGAATCAGGCTTCACGTCACCCACCACTGTAAGAGTCAATTTTCATAAATTTAGGCCCAGAACCCAGGCAGAGGAGAAAGGTCCCGTAACAGACAATCTGGCTTCATGTCAGCAGAGAATCAGTCTTCATATCATAGCAGAGAATCAGGCTTCACGTCACCCACCACTGTAAGAGTCAATTTTCATAAATTTAGGCCCAGAACCCAGGCAGAGGAGAAAGGTCCAGTAACAGACAATCTGGCTTCATGTCAGCAGAGAATCAGTCTTCATATCATAGCAGAGAATCAGGCTTCACGTCACCCACCACTGTAAGAGTCAATTTTCATAAATTTAGGCCCAGAACCCAGGCAGAGGAGAAAGGTCCCGTAACAGACAATCTGGCTTCATGTCAGCAGAGAATCAGTCTTCATATCATAGCAGAGAATCAGGCTTCACGTCACCCACCACTGTAAGAGTCAATTTTCATAAATTTAGGCCCAGAACCCAGGCAGAGGAGAAAGGTCCCGTAACAGACAATCTGGCTTCATGTCAGCAGAGAATCAGTCTTCATATCATAGCAGAGAATCAGGCTTCACGTCACCCACCACTGTAAGAGTCAATTTTCATAAATTTAGGCCCAGAACCCAGGTAGAGGAGAAAGGTCCCGTAACAGACAATCTGGCTTCATGACAGCAGAGAATCAGTCTGCATGTCATAGCAGAGAATCAGGCTTCACGTCAGCCACCACTGCAACAGTCCATTGTCATAAATTTAGGCCCAGCACCCAGGCAGAGGAGAGAGGTCCCGTAACAGAGGATCTGGCTTCATGTCAGCAGAGAATCAGTCTGCATGTCATAGCAGAGAATGAGGCTTCACGTCAGCCACCACTGCAACAGTCCATTGGCATATATTTAGGCCCAGCACACACACAGGCAGAGGAGAGAGGTCCCGTAACAGACAATCTGGCTTCATGTCAGCAGAGAATTAGTCTGCATGTCATAGCAGAGAATGAGGCTTCACGTCACCCACCACTGCAACAGTCCATTGGCATATATTCAGGCCCAGCACCCAGGCAGAGGAGAGAGGTCCCGTAACAGAGGATCTGGCTTCATGTCAGCAGAGAATCAGTCTGCATGTCATAGCAGAGAATCAGGCTTCACGTCAGCCACCACTGCAACAGTCCATTGTCATAAATTTAGGCCCAGCACCCAGGCAGAGGAGAGAGGTCCCGTAACAGAGGATCTGGCTTCATGTCAGCAGAGAATCAGTCTGCATGTCATAGCAGAGAATGAGGCTTCACGTCACCCACCACTGCAACAGTCCATTGGCATATATTCAGGCCCAGCACCCAGGCAGAGGAGAGAGGTCCCGTAACAGAGGATCTGGCTTCATGTCAGCAGAGAATCAGTCTGCATGTCATAGCAGAGAATCAGGCTTCACGTCAGCCACCACTGCAACAGTCCATTGTCATAAATTTAGGCCCAGCACCCAGGCAGAGGAGAGAGGTCCCGTAACAGAGGATCTGGCTTCATGTCAGCAGAGAATCAGTCTGCATGTCATAGCAGAGAATCAGGCTTCACGTCAGCCACCACTGCAACAGTCCATTGTCATAAATTTAGGCCCAGCACCCAGGCAGAGGAGAGAGGTCCCGTAACAGACAATCTGGCTTCATGTCAGCAGAGAATTAGTCTGCATGTCATAGCAGAGAATCAGGCTTCATGTCAGCCACCACTGCAACAGTCCATTGGCATATATTTAGGCCTAGCACACAGGCAGAGGAGAGGTTCATTCAACTTTGGGTAGCATCGCAATATAATGGTAAAATGAAAATAAAAATAGGATTGAATGAGGAAGTGCCCTGGAGTCCAATAATATATGGTTATGGGGAGGTAGTTAATGTCTAATCTGGACAAGGGACGGACAGGTCCTGTGGGATCCATGCCTGGTTCATTTTTATGAACGTCAGCTTGTCCACATTGGCTGTAGACAGGCGGCTGCGTTTGTCTGTAATGTCGCCCCCTGCCGTGCTGAATACACGTTCAGACAAAACGCTGGCTGCCGGGCAGGCCAGCACCTCCAAGGCATAAAAGGCTAGCTCTGGCCACGTGGACAATTTAGAGACCCAGAAGTTGAATGGGGCCGAACCATCAGTCAGTACGTGGAGGGGTGTGCACACGTACTGTTCCACCATGTTAGTGAAATGTTGCCTCCTGCTAACACGTTGCGTATCAGGTGGTGGTGCAGTTAGCTGTGGCGTGTTGACAAAAGTTTTCCACATCTCTGCCATGCTAACCCTGCCCTCAGAGGAGCTGGCCGTGACACAGCTGCCTTGGCGACCTCTTGCTCCTCCTCTGCCTTGGCCTTGGGCTTCCACTTGTTCCCCTGTGACATTTGGGAATGCTCTCAGTAGCGCGTCTACCAACGTGCGCTTGTACTCGCGCATCTTCCTATCACGCTCCAGTGCAGGAAGTAAGGTGGGCACATTGTCTTTGTAGCGTGGATCCAGCAGGGTGGCAACCCAGTAGTCCGCACAGGTTAAAATGTGGGCAACTCTGCTGTCGTTGCGCAGGCACTGCAGCATGTAGTCGCTCATGTGTGCCAGGCTGCCCAGGGGTAAGGACAAGCTGTCCTCTGTGGGAGGCGTATCGTCATCGTCCTGCCTTTCCCCCCAGCCACGCACCAGTGATGGACCCGAGCTGCGTTGGGTGCCACCCCGCTGTGACCATGCTTCATCCTCATCCTCCTCCACCTCCTCCTCATCCTCGTCCTCCTCGTCCTCCAGTAGTGGGCCCTGGCTGGCCACATTTGTACCTGGCCTCTGCTGTTGCAAAAAACCTCCCTCTGAGTCACTTCGAAGAGACTGGCCTGAAAGTGCTAAAAATGACCCCTCTTCCTCATCCTCCTCCTCCTCCTCCTGGGCCACCTCCTGTTCCATCATCGCCCTAAGTGTTTTCTCAAGGAGACATAGAAGTGGTATTGTAACGCTGATAACGGTGTCATCGCCACTGGCCATGTTGGTGGAGTACTCGAAACAGCGCAACAGGGCACACAGGTCTCGCATGGAGGCCCAGTCATTGGTGGTGAAGTGGTGCTGTTCTGTAGTGCGACTGACCCGTGCGTGCTGCAGCTGAAACTCCACTATGGCCTGCTGCTGCTCGCACAGTCTGTCCAGCATGTGCAAGGTGGAGTTCCACCTGGTGGGCACGTCGCATATGAGGCGGTGAGCGGGAAGGCCGAAGTTACGCTGTAGCGCAGACAGGCGAGCAGCGGCAGGATGTGAACGCCGGAAGCGCGAACAGACGGCCCGCACTTTATGCAGCAGCTCTGACATGTCGGGGTAGTTGTGAATGAACTTCTGCACCACCAAATTCAGCACATGCGCCAAGCAAGGGATGTGCGTCAAATTGGCTAGTCCCAGAGCTGCAACGAGATTTCGCCCATTATCACACACCACCAGGCCGGGCTTGAGGCTCACCGGCAGCAACCACTCGTCGGTCTGTTGTTCAATACCCCGCCACAACTCCTGTGCGGTGTGGGGCCTGTCCCCCAAACATATGAGTTTCAGAATGGCCTGCTGACGTTTACCCCGGGCTGTGCTGAAGTTGGTGGTGAAGGTGTGTGGCTGACTGGATGAGCAGGTGGAAGAAGAGGAGGAGGAAGCCGAGAAGGAGGAGGTGGCAACAGGAGGCAAAGAATGTTGCCCTGCGATCCTTGGCGGCGGCAGGACGTGCGCCAAACAGCTCTCCGCCTGGGGCCCAGCTGCCACTACATTTACCCAGTGTGCAGTTAGGGAGATATAGCGTCCCTGGCCGTGCTTACTGGTCCACGTATCTGTGGTTAGGTGGACCTTGCTACAGATGGCGTTGCGCAGTGCACACTTGATTTTATCGGATACTTGGTTGTGCAGGGAAGGCACGGCTCTCTTGGAGAAGTAGTGCCGGCTGGGAACAACATACTGTGGGACAGCAAGCGACATGAGCTGTTTGAAGCTGTCTGTGTCCACCAGCCTAAATGACAGCATTTCATAGGCCAGTAGTTTAGAAATGCTGGCATTCAGGGCCAGGGATCGAGGGTGGCTAGGTGGGAATTTACGCTTTCTATCAAATGTTTGTGAGATGGAGAGCTGAACGCTGGCGTGTGACATGGTTGAGACGCTTGGTGACGGAGGTGGTGGTGGTGGTGTTGGTGGTACATCCCCTGTTTGCTGGGCGGCAGGTGCCAACGTTCCTCCAGAGGCGGAGGAAGAGGCCGAGGCGGCAGCAGCAGAATAGGCCGAGGCGGCAGCAGCAGAAGAGGTAGCAGGGGGAGCCTGAGTGACTTCCTTGGTTTTAAGGTGTTTACTCCACTGCAGTTCATGCTTTGCATGCAGGTGCCTGGTCATGCAGGTTGTGCTCAGGTTCAGAACGTTAATGCCTCGCTTCAGGCTCTGATGGCACAGCGTGCAAACCACTCGGGTCTTGTCGTCAGCACATTGTTTGAAGAAGTGCCATGCCAGGGAACTCCTTGAAGCTGCCTTTGGGGTGCTCGGTCCCAGATGGCGGCGGTCAGTAGCAGGCGGAGTCTCTTGGCGGCGGGTGTTCTGCTTTTGCCCACTGCTCCCTCTTTTGCTACGCTGTTGGCTCGGTCTCACCACTGCCTCTTCCTCCGAACTGTGAAAGTCAGTGGCACGACCTTCATTCCATGTGGGGTCTAGGACCTCATCGTCCCCTGCATCGTCTTCCACCCAGTCTTGATCCCTGACCTCCTGTTCAGTCTGCACACTGCAGAAAGACGCAGCAGTTGGCACCTGTGTTTCGTCATCATCAGAGACATGCTGAGGTGGTATTCCCATGTCCTCATCATCAGGAAACATAAGTGGTTGTGCGTCAGTGCATTCTATGTCTTTCACCGCTGGGGAAGGGCTAGGTGGATGCCCTTGGGAAACCCTGCCAGCGGAGTCTTCAAACAGCATAAGAGACTGCTGCATAACTTGAGGCTGAGACAGTTTCCCTGGTATGCATGGGGGTGATGTGACAGACTGATGGGGTTGGTTTTCAGGCGCCATCTGTGCGCTTTCTGCAGAAGACTGGGTGGGAGATAATGTGAACGTGCTGGATCCACTGTCGGCCACCCAATTGACTAATGCCTGTACCTGCTCAGGCCTTACCATCCTTAGAACGGCATTGGGCCCCACCATATATCGCTGTAAATTCTGGCGGCTACTGGGACCTGAGGTAGTTGGTACACTAGGACGTGTGGATGTGGCAGAACGGCCACGTCCTCTCCCAGCACCAGAGGGTCCACTAACACCACCACGACCATGTCCACGTCCGCGTCCCTTACTAGATGTTTTTCTCATTGTTATGGTTCACCACAACAACAAATATATTATTTGGCCCAATGTATTGTATTCAAATTCAGCGGGATATAAATTTGAGGCCTAGTATTTAGGCGCTGGGTGACCGGTATGGATTTAGTGACAGAATTAGACTTGGAAATGCACAGAAGCGTGTGTGTGAAGTTATTCTGAATGACCCAATGTGCACCTTGAATATTATATACCCTTTTTGGGATAGATTTCAAATAGCTCTGATATAGCAGGAACCACTAAATTATGAAATTGCTAAATTGGGAATTGTACTTCAACCCAGAACAAAAAATGTGCTTTGACGGGCACTAAATAACTTTCCCAGCTACAACAGGACAGCGGTAACGAGAGATTTAGAGGGATTTAAATTTGAGGCCTAGTATTTAGGCGCTGGGTGACAGGTATGGGTTTAGTGACAGAATTAGACTTGGAAATACACAGTAGCGGGTGTGTGAAGTTATTCTGAATGACCCTATGTGCACCTTCAATATTATATACCCTTTTAGGGATAGATTTCAAATAGCTCTGATATAGCAGAAACCACTAAATTATGAAATTGCTAAATTGGGAATTGTACTTCAACCCAGAACAAAAAATGTGCTTTGACGGACACTAAATATCTTGCCCAGCAACAACAGTACAGCGGTGGGTAACGAGAGATTTAGAGGGATTTAAATTTGAGGCCTAGTATTTAGGCGCTGGGTCACCGGTATGGATTTAGTGACAGAATTAGACTTGGAAATGCACAGAAGCGTGTGTGTGAAGTTATTCTGAATGACCCTATGTGCACCTTCAATATTATATACCCTTTTAGGGATAGATTTCAAATAGCTCTGATATAGCAGAAACCACTAAATTATGAAATTGCTAAATTGGGAATTGTACTTCAACCCAGAACAAAAAATGTGCTTTGACGGACACTAAATATCTTGCCCAGCAACAACAGTACAGCGGTGGGTAACGAGAGATTTAGAGGGATTTAAATTTGAGGCCTAGTATTTAGGCGCTGGGTCACCGGTATGGATTTAGTGACAGAATTAGACTTGGAAATGCACAGAAGCGTGTGTGTGAAGTTATTCTGAATGACCCTATGTGCACCTTCAATATTATATACCCTTTTAGGGATAGATTTCAAATAGCTCTGATATAGCAGAAACCACTAAATTATGAAATTGCTAAATTGGGAATTGTACTTCAACCCAGAACAAAAAATGTGCTTTGACGGACACTAAATATCTTGCCCAGCAACAACAGTACAGCGGTGGGTAACGAGAGATTTAGAGGGATTTAAATTTGAGGCCTAGTATTTAGGCGCTGGGTCACCGGTATGGATTTAGTGACAGAATTAGACTTGGAAATGCACAGAAGCGTGTGTGTGAAGTTATTCTGAATGACCCTATGTGCACCTTCAATATTATATACCCTTTTAGGGATAGATTTCAAATAGCTCTGATATAGCAGAAACCACTAAATTATGAAATTGCTAAATTGGGAATTGTACTTCAACCCAGAACAAAAAATGTGCTTTGACGGACACTAAATATCTTGCCCAGCAACAACAGTACAGCGGTGGGTAACGAGAGATTTAGAGGGATTTAAATTTGAGGCCTAGTATTTAGGCGCTGGGTCACCGGTATGGATTTAGTGACAGAATTAGACTTGGAAATGCACAGAAGCGTGTGTGTGAAGTTATTCTGAATGACCCTATGTGCACCTTCAATATTATATACCCTTTTAGGGATAGATTTCAAATAGCTCTGATATAGCAGAAACCACTAAATTATGAAATTGCTAAATTGGGAATTGTACTTCAACCCAGAACAAAAAATGTGCTTTGACGGACACTAAATATCTTGCCCAGCAACAACAGTACAGCGGTGGGTAACGAGAGATTTAGAGGGATTTAAATTTGAGGCCTAGTATTTAGGCGCTGGGTGACAGGTATGGGTTTAGTGACAGAATTAGACTTGGAAATACACAGTAGCGGGTGTGTGTGAAGTTATTCTGAATGACCCAATGTGCACCTTCAATATTATATACCCTTTTAGGGATAGATTCCAAATAGCTCTGATATAGCAGGAACCACTAAATTATGAAATTGCTAAATTGGGAATTGTACTTCAACCCAGAACAAAAAATGTGCTTTGACGGACACTAAATATCTTGCCCAGCAACAACAGTACAGCGGTAACGAGAGATTTAGAGGGATTTAAATTTGAGGCCTAGTATTTAGGCGCTGGGTGACAGGTATGGGTTTAGTGACAGAATTAGACTTGGAAATACACAGTAGCGGGTGTGTGTGAAGTTATTCTGAATGACCCAATGTGCACCTTCAATATTATATACCCTTTTTGGGATAGATTTCAAATAGCTCTGATATAGCAGGAACCACTAAATTATGAAATTGCTAAATTGGGAATTGTATTTCAACCCAGAACAAGAAATGTGCTTGAACGGACACTAAATAACTCGCCCAGCTACAGCACTAGGGACAGATTTAGCTGGATATAAATTTGAGGCCTAGTATTTAGGCGCTGGGTGACCGGTATGGATTTAGTGACAGAATTAGACTGGGATATGGCCAAAAAATAAACAGACTATTGCTGGTTAAATGCACTTGGTGTGACAGCTTCACCCTGATGTAGGCTTTAGCCAAAAAACAACCACACCATTGAGGGTTAAATGCACTTGGTGACAGGCGCAGCTTGCCCCTGATTTTGTATATGGCCAAAAAATGAACAGACTATTGCTGGTTAAATGCACTTGGTGTGACAGCTTCACCCTGATGTAGGCTTTAGCCAAAAAACAACCACACCATTAGTGATGAGCGGCAGGTGCCATATTCGATTTCGACGAAATTCGCGAATATTCGATAGAATATTCGTTTTATATTCGTCGAAATCGAATATTCGTCATTATGCTAGTTATTGCGAATAATATGCGATTAAAAAAATCGCATATGCGATTTTTTAATTTTTTTTTTTTTTTTTTTTTTTTTTTTAACTTAAAGGCTACTCTCCTATTGAAATCGCAAATGCGATTAATATAACACGAAATAATCGCATTTGCGATTTCAACGTAATTCTCAAATCCGACAGTACATTCTAGTATATGGAGACGTTCCCATGGTGATGGGGACGCTCCATGAGCATGGCATATAGCAGGGATCAGCAACCTTCGGCACTCCAGCTGTGGTGCAACTACAACTCCCAGCATGCACACCTCCATGGCTGTTCTCAGGACTCCCAAAGAAGTGAATGGAGCATGCTGGGAGTCGTAGTTTGACAACAGCTGGAGTGCCGGAGGTTGCTGATCCCTGGAATATAGCATTACTAAGTAAAAATCGCAAATGCGATTATTTCGTGTTATATTAATCGCATTTGCGATTTTTTTTTTTTTTTTTTTTTTTACTATGGTTGGCTTCAATGGTAGAATTAGCGAATATGACGAATATATTCGTTATATTCCACAAAACGAATATACGAATGTATTCGTTATATTCCACAAAACGAAGATAACGAAGTATTCTGCATCTCAGTTATATCTACCTATTCATCAACTTCGCTAATTCTAGCAATCATATAGGACAGTTTACTATAGAGACAGATAAGTATAATTCGCTATGCGATTATATGACTGCTTTTTTTTTATATAAATAGAATAATTATAATACCTGATAATTATTATAATCTATTTATATAAAAAAGCAAAGTAATATAATCGCATAGCGAATTATACTTATCTGTCTCTATAGTAAACTGTCCTATATGATTGCTAGAATTAGCGAAGTTGATGAATAGGTAGATATAACTGAGATGCAGAATACTTCGTTATCTTCGTTTTGTGGAATATAACGAATATATTCGTTTTGTGGAATATAACGAATATATTCGTCATATTCGCTAATTCTACCATTGAAGCCAACCATAGTAAAAAAAAAAAAAAAATCGCAAATGCGATTAATATAACACGAAATAATCGCATTTGCGATTTTTACTTAGTAATGCTATATTCCAGGGATCAGCAACCTCCGGCACTCCAGCTGTTGTCAAACTACGACTCCCAGCATGCTCCAGTCACTTCTTTGGGAGTCCTGAGAACAGCCATGGAGGTGTGCATGCTGGGAGTTGTAGTTGCACCACAGCTGGAGTGCCGAAGGTTGCTGATCCCTGCTATATTCCATGCTCATGGAGCGTCCCCATCTCCATGGGAACGTCTCCATATACTAGAATGTACTGTCGGATTTGAGAATTACGTTGAAATCGCAATTGCGATTAATATAACACGAAATAATCGCATTTGCGATTTCAACGTAATTCTCAAATCCGACAGTACATTCTAGTATATGGAGACGTTCCCATGAGCATGGAATATAGCATTACTAAGTTAAAAATCGCAAATGCGATTATTTCGTGTTATATTAATCGCATTTGCGATTTTTTTTTTTTTTTTACTATGGTTGGCTTCAATGGTAGAATTAGCGAATATGACGAATATATTCGTTATATTCCACAAAACGAATATACGAATGTATTCGTTATATTCCACAAAACGAAGATAACGAAGTATTCTGCATCTCAGTTATATCTACCTATTCATCAACTTCGCTAATTCTAGCAATCATATAGGACAGTTTACTATAGAGACAGATAAGTATAATTCGCTATGCGATTATATTACTTTGCTTTTTTATATAAATAGATTATAATAATTATCAGGTATTATAATTATTCTATTTATATAAAAAAAAAGCAGTCATATAATCGCATAGCGAATTATACTTAGCTGTCTCTATAGTAAACTGTCCTATATGATTGCTAGAATTAGCGAAGTTGATGAATAGGTAGATATAACTGAGATGCAGAATACTTCGTTATCTTCGTTTTGTGGAATATGACGAATACATTCGTATATTCGTTTTGTGGAATATAACGAATATATTCGTCATATTCGCTAATTCTACCATTGAAGCCAACCATAGTAAAAAAAAAAAAAAAAAAAAAAAAAAAAATCGCAAATGCGATTAATATAACACGAAATAATCGCATTTGCGATTTTTAACTTAGTAATGCTATATTCCATGCTCATGGGAACGTCTCCATATACTAGAATGTACTGTCGGATTTGAGAATTACGTTGAAATCGCAAATGCGATTATTTCGTGTTATATTAATCGCAATTGCGATTTCAACGTAATTCTCAAATCCGACAGTACATTCTAGTATATGGAGACGTTCCCATGGAGATGGGGACGCTCCATGAGCACGGAAGGCGGCAGAAGCGGCAACGGGCACTGACTGGAGCAGCCAGGAAGCCAGGAATCCAAAGTACAGGTAAGAACAACTTTAGGGAAGTGGGAAAGGAAAAAATATAACAATTAAAAAAAAAAAAAAAAAAAAAAAAAAAAAAAACGAATATTCGAAATTGCGAATTTATAGCACTATATTCGAAATATTCGCGAATTAGCGAAGTGCCGATATTCGCGAAAAAAATTCGCGATTCGAATATTCGCGCTCAACACTACACACCATTGAGGGTTAAATGCACTTGGTGACAGGCGCAGCTTGCCCCTGATTTTGTATATGGCCAAAAAATGAACAGACTATTGCTGGTTAAATGCACTTGGTGTGACAGCTTCACCCTGATGTAGGCTTTAGCCAAAAAACAAAAAACAACCACACCATTGAGGGTTAAATGCACTTGGTGACAGGCGCAGCTTGCCCCTGATTTTGTATATGGCCAAAAAATGAACAGACTATTGCTGGTTAAATGCACTTGGTGTGACAGCTTCACCCTGATGTAGGCTTTAGCCAAAAAACAACCACACCATTGAGGGTTAAATGCACTTGGTCGCAGCTTGTGCTGGCGCACCACAAGACACAAAATGGCCGCCGATCACCCCAGAAAAATGAGACTGACAAACGGTCTGTGCAGCCTAAAAACAGTGAGCAATTGAGGATCAGCAGCTCAATGATCCACAGCTGCAGATCGATCAGTTAATCAAGTCCTTTGGAGGAGTTAATCTGCCTAATCTCGCCCTACTGTCGCAGCCGCAACCTCTCCCTACGCTAATCAGAGCAGAGTGACGGGCGGCGCTATGTGACTCCAGCTTAAATAGAGGCTGGGTCACATGGTGCTCTGGCCAATCACAGCCATGCCAATAGTAGGCATGGCTGTGATGGCCTCTTGGGGCAAGTAGTATGACGCTTGTTGATTGGCTGCTTTGCAGCCTTTCAAAAAGCGCCAAGAAAGCGTCACAAAAGCGCGAAGAAAGCGACGAACACCGAACCCGAACCCGGACTTTTACGAAAATGTCCGGGTTCGGGTCCGTGTCACGGACACCCCAAAATTCGGTACGAACCCGAACTATACAGTTCGAGTTCGCTCATCCCTAATCACTAATGAATCTGTCTCTTCTTTGTCCTCAGGATCCTGTGGACAGATTGTGATGACCCAGACTCCAGATTATACCTCTGTGTCCCCAGGAGACACAGTCACCATGTCATGTAAAGCCGGTTCTGGTATAGGCACCTGGTTAGCCTGGTACCAACAGAAATCAGGAGAACGGCCAAATCTTCTTATATATGGTGCAAGCAGCAGATACACAGGAGTCCCAGACCGGTTCTCTGGATCTGGATCTGGAACAGATTTCACTCTGACAATCAGAGGAGTGACAGAAGACGATGCAGGACATTATTTCTGTCAGCAGTATCAGAGCTATCCTCTCACACAGTGATACAGAGCCGTACAAAAATCTCCTGTGTAATGTGACACACCCAATATACAGTTGTAGCATCGCTAACGCTCCTATTTTTCGCATATCGTTACTTCCCAATCGCGAGTTCTCCTACTTCTCCCCGAACTGTAACTGCAATACACAACAAGGCCAGTAGATGGCAGTGTCAACCTAAAGTCCATAATGACACTACACTATACTATGCCCGATCCTCCTCCGCAACCTTCTCCACACATCCCTATACTGTACGTCTTCCCCACTCCTACAGTACTCTGCTTGCCCTTTCTGTAATAAAATAAAATATCTAAGAGCTACAGTACAATATAGATGTATACTAATCAAATCGCCAGTCCCCGGCTGCCTTTTATAATGCCGGTTGAAAGGTTCTGATCTCCACAGTCCGTGACTGTGGGGATCAGATCCTTGTTAACTATATATAATGTATATAATAATAATAATTGTATAATATATAATGCCACATAATATTGCAATAATAACTACTGCTCTGCACACAGCCAAAGCAGCAGAGTGAGGTGTGGAGCCGGACACTTTGGTACAGTATCTGCAGGTGATTCCTACAGCAACAAGAGGGACAGTAGCAGAAGTTCCTGTGGTGTCACCATGGAGCCTTACAAAGGGAAGTCAGGAGTAGTGATGAGCGAACCCGAACTGTATAGTTCGGGTTCGTACCGAATTTTAGGGTGTCCGTGACACGGACCCGAACCCGAACATTTTTGTAAAAGTCTGGGTTCGGGTTCGGTGTTTGGCGCTTTCTTGGCGTTTTTTGAAAGGCTGCAAAGCAGCCAATCAACAAGCGTCATACTACTTGCCCCAAGAGGCCGTCACAGCCATGCCTACTATTGGCATGGCTGTGATTGGCCAGTGCAGCATGTGACCCAGCCTCTATTTAAGCTGGAGTCACATAGCGCCGCCCGTCACTCTGCTCTGATCAGTGTAGGGAGAGGTTGCAGCTGCGACGTTAGGGTGAGATTAGGCAGTGATTAACTCCTCCAAAAGACTTCATTCAGTGATCGATCTGCAGCTGTGGATCATTGAACTGCTGCTATTCAATTGCTCACTGTTTTTAGGCTGCCCAGAGCGTTTTTCATTCACTTTTTTCTGGGGTGATCGGCGGCCATTTTGTGTCTTGTGGTGCGCCAGCACAAGCTGCCACCAAGTTCATTTAACCCTCAATAGTGTGGTTATTTTTTGGCTAAATCCTACATCAGGGTCAAGCTGTCACACCAAGTGTATTTAACCCTCAATAGTGTGGTTATTTTTTGGCTATATCCTACATCGGTCAAGCTGTCACACAAAGTGCATTTAACCATCAATAGTGTGGTTGTTTTTTGGCTATATCCTACATCAGGGTCAAGCTGTCACCAAGTGCATTTAACCCTCAATAGTGTGGTTGTTTTTTGGCTATATCCTACATCGGTCAAGCTGTCACACCAAGTTCATTTAACCATCAATAGTGTGGTTATTTTTTGGCCATATACTACATCAGGGGCAAGCTGAGCCTGTCACCAAGTGCATTTAACCCTCAATAGTGTGGTTGTTTTTTGGCTATATCCTACATCAGGGTCAAGCTGTCACCAAGTGCATTTTACCATCAATAGTGTGGTTATTTTTTGGCCATATCCCAGTCTAATTCTGACTGTAAACGTATACCTGTCACCCAGCACCTAAATAATAGGCCTCAAATTTATAGTCAGCTAAATCTGTGGTTATTGCTGTGGCTGGTCAAGTTATTTAGTGTCCGTCAAAGCACAGTTTTTGTTCTCGGTTGAAATACAATTCCCAATTTAGCAATTCTCTAAATTAGTGGTTTCTGCTGTATCAGGCCTACTTTAAATCCATCCCTAAAAGGGTACATTAGAATCAAGGTGCTGATAGGGTCATTCTCAATAACTTCACACACACGCTACTGTGCATATCCCAGTCTAATTCTGTCCGTAAACGTATACCTGTCACCCAGCGCCTAAATACTAGGCCTCAAATTCATAGTCAGCTAAATCTTTGGTTACTGCTGTGCCTGTATTAGTGTAATACGGTACCTAAATAGATAGCCAGATAGTGTTAGGTGTCTGTAAAAAAAGGCCTGAATTTGAATTCAATACATTGGGCCAAATAATATTTTTGTTGTTGTGGTAAACAATAACAATGAGGAAAACATCTAGTAAATGACGCGGATGCGAACATGGTCGTGGTGGTGTTACTGGACCCTCTGGTGCTGGGAGAGGACGTGGCCGTTCTGCCACATCCACACGTCCTAGTGTACCAACTACCTCAGGTCCCAGTAGCCGCCAGAATTTACAGCGATATTTGGTGGGGCCCAATGCCGTTCTAAGGATGGTAAGGCCTGAGCAGGTACAGGCATTAGTCAATTGGGTGGCCGACAGTGGATCCAGCACGTTCACATTATCTCCCACCCAGTCTTCTGCAGAAAGCGCACAGATGGCGCCTGAGAACCAACCCCATCAGTCTGTCACATCACCCCCATGCATATCAGGGAAACTGTCTGAGCCTCAAGTTATGCAGCAGTCTCTTATGCTGTTTGAAGACTCTGCTGGCAGGGTTTCCCAAGGGCATCCACCTAGCCCTTCCCCAGCGGTGGAAGACATAGAATTCACTGACGCACAACCACTTATGTTTCCTGATGATGAGGACATGGGAATACCACCTCAGCACGTCTCTGATGATGACGAAACACAGGTGCCAACTGCTGCGTCTTTCTACAGTGTGCAGACTGAACAGGAGGTCAGGGATCAAGACTGGGTGGAAGACGATGCAGGGGACGATGAGGTCCTAGACCCCACATGGAATGAAGGTCATGCCACTGAGTTTCACAGTTCGGAGGAAGAGGCAGTGGTGAGACCGAGCCAACAGCGTAGCAAAAGAGGGAGCAGTGGGCAAAAGCAGAACACCCGCCGCCAAGAGACTCCGCCTGCTACTGACCGCCGCCATCTGGGACCGAGCACCCCAAAGGCAGCTTCAAGGAGTTCCCTGGCATGGCACTTCTTCAAACAATGTGCTGACGACAAGACCCGAGTGGTTTGCACGCTGTGCCATCAGAGCCTGAAGCGAGGCATTAACGTTCTGAACCTTAGAACAACCTGCATGACCAGGCACCTGCATGCAAAGCATGAACTGCAGTGGAGTAAACACCTTAAAAACAAGGAAGTCACTCAGGCTCCCCCTGCTACCTCTTCTGCTGCTGCCGCCTCGGCCTCTTCTGCTGCTGCCGCCTCGGCCTCTTCCTCCGCCTCTGGAGGAACGTTGGCACCTGCCGCCCAGCAAACAGGGGATGTACCACCAACACCACCAACTCCGTCACCAAGCATCTCAACCATGTCACACGGCAGCGTTCAGCTCTCCATCTCACAAACATTTGAGAGAAAGCGTAAATTCCCACCTAGCCACCCTCGATCCCTGGCCCTGAATGCCAGCATTTCTAAACTACTGGCCTATGAAATGCTGTTATTTAGGCTGGTGGACACAGACAGCTTCAAACAGCTCATGTCGCTGGCTGTCCCACAGTATGTTGTTTCCAGCCGCCACTACTTCTCCAAGAGAGCCGTGCCTTACCTGAACAACCAAGTATCCGATAAAATCAAGTGTGCACTGCGCAACCCCATCTGTGGCAAGGTCCACCTAACCACAGATACGTGGACCAGTAAGCACGGCCAGGGACGCTATAGCTCCCTAACTGCACACTGGGGAAATGTAGTGGCGGCTGGGCCCCAGGCGGAGAGCTGTTTGGCGCACGTCCTTCCGCCGCCAAGGATCGCAGGGCAACATTCTTTGCCTCCTGTTGCCTCCTCCTCCTACTCGGCTTCCTCCTCCTCTTCTTCCACCTGCTCATCCAGTCAGCCACACACCTTCACCACCAACTTCAGCACAGCCGGGGGTAAACGTCAGCAGGCCATTCTGAAACTCATATGTTTGGGGGACAGGCCCCACACCGCACAGGAGTTGTGGCGGGGTATAGAACAACAGACCGACGAGTGGTTGCTGCCGGTGAGCCTCAAGCCCGGCCTGGTGGTGTGCGATAATGGGCGAAATCTCGTTGCAGCTCTGGGACTAGCCGGTTTGACGCACATCCCTTGCTTGGCGCATGTGCTGAATTTGGTGGTGCAGAAGTTCATTCACAACTACCCCGACATGTCAGAGCTGCTGCATAAAGTGCGGGCCGTCTGTTCGCGCTTCCGGCGTTCACATCCTGCCGCTGCTCGCCTGTCTGCGCTACAGCGTAACTTCGGCCTTCCCGCTCACCGCCTCATATGCGACGTGCCCACCAGGTGGAACTCCACCTTGCACATGCTGGACAGACTGTGCGAGCAGCAGCAGGCCATAGTGGAGTTTCAGCTGCAGCACGCACGGGTCAGTCGCACTGCGGAACAGCACCACTTCACCACCAATGACTGGGCCTCCATGCAAGACCTGTGTGCCCTGTTGCGCTGTTTCGAGTACTGCACCAACATGGCCAGTGGCGATGACGCCGTTATCAGCGTTACAATACCACTTCTATGTCTCCTTGAGAAAACACTTAGGGCGATGATGGAAGAGGAGGTGGCCCAGGAGGAGGAGGAGGAGGAAGAGGGGTAATTTTTAGCACTTTCAGGCCAGTCTCTTTGAAGTGATTCAGAGGGAGGTTTTTTGCAACAGCAGAGGCCAGGTACAAATGTGGCCAGCCAGGGCCCACTACTGGAGGACGAGGATGAGGAGGAGGTGGAGGAGGATGAGGATGAAGCATGGTCACAGCGGGGTGGCACCCAACGCAGCTCGGGCCCATCACTGGTGCGTGGCTGGGAGGAAACGCAGGACGATGACGATACGCCTCCCACAGAGGACAGCTTGTCCTTACCTCTGGGCAGCCTGGCACACATGAGCGACTACATGCTGCAGTGCCTGCGCAACGACAGCAGAGTTGCCAACATTTTAACGTGTGCGGACTACTGGGTTGCCACCCTGCTGGATCCACGGTACAAAGACAATGTGCCCACCTTACTTCCTTCACTGGAGCGTGATAGGAAGATGCGCGAGTACAAGCTCACGTTAGTAGACGCGCTACTGAGAGCATTCCCAAATGTCACAGGGGAACAAGTGGAAGCCCAAGGCAGAGGAGGAGCAAGAAGTCGCCAAGGCAGCTGTGTCACGGCCAGCTCCTCTGAGGGCAGGGTTAGCATGGCAACGATGTGGAAAAGTTTTGTCAACACGCCACAGCTAACTGCACCACCACCTGATACGCAACGTGTTAGCAGGAGGCAACATTTCACTAACAGGGTGGAACAGTACGTGTGCACACCCCTCCATGAAGCCAAATTCTCTGTTACGGGACCTCTCTCCTCTGCCTGGGCCTAAATATATGACAATGGACTGTTACAGTGGTGGGTTACGTGAAGCCAGATTCTCTGCTATGATATGAAGACTGATTCTCTGCTGACATGAAGCCAGATTCTGTGTTACGGGACCTCTCTCCTCTGCCTGGGTGCCGGGGCCTAAATTTATGACAATGGACTGTTACAGTGGTGGGTGACATGAAGCCTGATTCTATGCTATGACATGAAGACTGATTCTCTGCTGACATGAAGCCAGATTCTCTGTTACGGGACCTCTCTCCTCTGCCTGGGTGCCTGGGCCTAAATATATGACAATGGACTGTTACAGTGGTGGGTGACGTGAAGCATGATTCTCTGCTATGATATGAAGACTGATTCTCTGCTGATGACATGAAGCCAGATTCTCTGTTACATGACCTCTCTCCTCTGCCTGGGTGCCAGGGCCTAAATTTATGACAATGGACTGTTCCAGTGGTGGGTGACGTGAAGCATGATTCTCTGCTATGATATGAAGACTGATTCTCTGCTGACATGAAGCCAGATTCTCTGTTACGGGACCTCTCTCCTCTGCCTGGGTGCCGGGGCCTAAATTTATGACAATGGACTGTTACAGTGGTGGGTGACATGAAGCCTGATTCTATGCTATGACATGAAGACTGATTCTCTGCTGACATGAAGCCAGATTCTCTGTTACGGGACCTCTCTCCTCTGCCTGGGTGCCTGGGCCTAAATATATGACAATGGACTGTTACAGTGGTGGGTGACGTGAAGCATGATTCTCTGCTATGATATGAAGACTGATTCTCTGCTGACATTAAGCCAGATTCTCTGTTACATGACCTCTCTCCTCTGCCTGGGTGCCGGGGCCTAAATTTATGACAATGGACTGTTCCAGTGGTGGGTGACGTGAAGCATGATTCTCTGCTATGATATGAAGACTGATTCTCTGCTGACATGAAGCCAGATTCTCTGTTACGGGACCTCTCTCCTCTGCCTGGGTGCCGGGGCCTAAATTTATGACAATGGACTGTTACAGTGGTGGGTGACGTGAAGCCTGATTCTATGCTATGACATGAAGACTGATTCTCTGGTGACATGAAGCCAGATTCTCTGTTACGGGACCTCTCTCCTCTGCCTGGGTGCCGGGGCTTAAATTTATGACAATGGACTGTTCCAGTGGTGGGTGACGTGAAGCATGATTCTCTGCTATGATATGAAGACTGATTCTCTGCTGACATGAAGCCAGATTCTCTGTTACGGGACCTCTCTCCTCTGCCTGGGTGCCGGGGCCTAAATTTATGACAATGGACTGTTACAGTGGTGGGTGACATGAAGCCTGATTCTATGCTATGACATGAAGACTGATTCTCTGCTGACATGAAGCCAGATTCTCTGTTACGGGACCTCTCTCCTCTGCCTGGGTGCCTGGGCCTAAATATATGACAATGGACTGTTACAGTGGTGGGTGACGTGAAGCATGATTCTCTGCTATGATATGAAGACTGATTCTCTGCTGACATGAAGCCAGATTCTCTGTTACGGGACCTTTCTCCTCTGCCTGGGTGCCTGGGCCTAAATATATGACAATGGACTGTTACAGTGGTGGGTGACGTGAAGCATGATTCTCTGCTATGATATGAAGACTGATTCTCTGCTGACATGAAGCCAGATTCTCTGTTACGGGATCTCTCTCCTCTGTCTGGGTGCCGGGGCCTAAATTTATGACAATGGACTGTTACAGTGGTGGGTGACGTGAAGCCTGATTCTATGCTATGACATGAAGACTGATTCTCTGGTGACATGAAGCCAGATTCTCTGTTAATGGGCTTAAATATATGACAATGGACTGTTACAGTGGTGGGTGACGTGAAGCCAGATTCTCTGCTATGGGACCTCTCTCCAATTGATATTGGTGAGATATTAATAAATATTAATTTTTTTAACCAAACATATGTGTATGTACAGTATATAATATGTTGAGATGTAGTGGAAATAATGCTATGCCAAAATGAAATGCTTTTTGTAAGGGAGGAATATTAATCACCAACACTGCAAATATCGATAATTAATATTCATAAATAGGAGGAGCCGTCTAGTGATGACTCCGCCTATTTATACCTTTATATAATAACAATACAATACTTTCGCTATGCTTTACACTAATCACTACACTAGCTGCATGCGCCTAACTAACTCACTACCCCTAACAAGTACACGATACAAAAAGGGTACAAATATAACAGTATTTATTAACACCTGACGCACACAATATACAGTAAATACACAGCACTACAAATATACAATCCTGAACTACACTACACGCTATGCAGGGGTTAATATCCTGCAAGTGTACAGTGAGGGGTTGTGTGGCAGGGATGCAGGGGTTGCCACCAGGGGTTATCAGGGGTGTATCCAGGGGGTTAGGGGTTTGGATACCAGGGGTATAGGGGTTAAACAGGGGAGGTGGTCGTTGGTGGGATAGGGGATATGGGCAAGTAGGGGTTGATAGAGGGGGATTTAAAGGGTAAAACGTTCAGGGGTATATAGGGGGTGATATTTATGGTTTGTTGCTCGTTCGTCTAGGGGGTTGCTCCGCTCCTCCTGAGCGCCGATTGCGGGTGGGCCGGTAGGGGTCCTCAGCCGGAGGGGGGGGACCGATCAGGGTGGGGGTCCGGTCGGGGGCCTTCTTGCCCAGCGCCTGTTGCGCTCTCACTCTCCTTCTGGGGGGGCGGCACAGCTCTTTCCTGAGCGCCGATTGTGCTCTCTCAAGGTGGGGGCCCTGACCCTTACTACTTGAGTGCCTGGGCCGCCGGATATTTCGTTGGCGCTGTGCATGCTTTCTGTCCACTCATCACGGCACCTGGCGTGTGCCACTCATCTACCCAGCACCGTCTTTCATCTCCTTCAGTACCAACTCCTGGTGTACCCTGGGTCTCCAGTCCGATCATTCCGCACAGTCCATTGTTTTTTCGTAATTTCCTGACCTGCTCAGGTTGTCATTTCTTTTCTCGTTATTCAGGTTTCGTTTTTCCTGATCGTCATCCACGTAAGTTCCGTTTTCAGAATATTTTGGTGTACCTCTTCACGCAGGTACCAGTTAAATTTCTTCCTCACTTACCAATCCCAGGTTCGCGGGGTGTGAAGTTTCACCCTCTTCGCGGACATTCCCGGGCATTTCGCTTGTGCCCAGTGTTCCATTTTTTTCCATCCTAACCCTTCTTGGCTCCAGGTAAGATAAAAATAAAAAAAAATGGTATTGCATGAGGTTTGTCATTTCACTTCAGATCCTCCCAACAGGGTCCGGCTCGAACAGTGTGCCCATTTTTTCATTGGTATCATGTCCCACGTGTCCGACATTGAAGACTCAATGTCTATCCCGGAGTCAGCGATCTCCGAAGCAGCCAGCCGCGCTTCTTACAGACATTGGACCATCCCCAGGTTGATCACTGAACTTAAAAAGAAAGGGATCCGCCACTCTGCATCAGCACGAAAGGCCGAGTTATATCGTCTGCTCTTTCCCGAATTGCCCAGGGCTCCCGAACCATCCAGAGCCTCCGAAGACCTGGTCTCCATGTCTACCATTCAACTATCCCTGACCCAGCTCCACGCAACCATCAACAACTTAGCGTCATCAATATCGGATATCGATTCCAGACTCCAGGCCATCGAGAACAAGGGTTCCACGTCTCCTCCTCCCCCAGAGCCCGAAGCCATTCCTTCCACTTCCCGGGCCAACACCCCAGGTACAAGTCTTGGCACTCCCGACATCGCCCCCGCTTTCTTCGTGCCAGAAAATATCAGGCGTGATATCCTGGCAGGAAAGGACATCAACTTAGCCGCTATCCTGATCTCCACCCACGACACAGTCGAAAACCGGACAATTGCCTGCGGTGATGTATCAGTGGTGCTGAGGTCTAAAGATGTCCGCCTCAATAGGAAGCTTACCATCCCCGAATTCATGCTGACCTTCAGCCTGTACCGTGACATCGTGTGCTCCATGCATCCCCACCGCAGGGAGGAACTAGATACATACCTGTACAGGATCACCGAGTTAGGGTACAAATACGGCGGCTCCGCCTTCTACGAATACCACCGGTCATTTTCCGCAAAAGCAGCAGCTGCGTTCCTCCAATATCAGCACGTCACCAACTGGGCTGTCTTGGACATGGAGCTCTTTTGCAGGCATTTTGCCGGCCAGAAAGCCCCAGCTTGTTCCGGTTGCCAATCAGTCCTCCATTCTTCCGATTGGTGCCCCCGTGTCTCCAACCCACCCCCTGCCAGGCCAATGATCAACACCGGTGCGCAGAAATCCAACCCCTTCACGGACAAACTCGGTCGTCCCATCACCTTCTTAGGGAAGAACCAAATTTGTAACAATTTCAATTTAGGCTTCTGCAGTTATGATAAGTGCAAAGCTTTGCACATTTGCTCTATCTGTTTTAGGGCCCACCCTCAGTCCTCCTGTTCCCAACGCACGGCCAAACGCTCCTGACTAGGCGGGGTCAACATTGACCTGTTACTCTCCCTCCTCCAACAGCACCATGACCCCAGTTTCGTCCTGTTTCTCAAACAAGGTTTTTCGGAGGGTTTCCATACAGGGTTAGTCACCCTTCCGCAGGTCACTCATGAATGCCCCAACCTTCTCTCATCTCTGGCGGACCCCGTGGCGGTGGACGAATTGTTGGAGGCTGAGTTGCAGAAAGGCTTCATGATTGGTCCATTTACCGAATCTCCTTTCCTCGTGTACCGGGTCAGCCCCATAGGCTTAGTTGTCAAGAAATCCTCAAATAAAAAAAGATTGATCTACGACCTGTCTGCTCCTCATGCATCCAGCACCCCCAGCCTAAATTCCCTGGTCCCGTCAGACGAATTCTCCATGCAGTATTCTTCTCTGGACGAGGCCATAGAACTCATCTTACAGGTCGGGCCAGGAGCTTGGTTGTCGAAGGCTGACATTTCTGATGCCTTCAAGTTGCTGCCAATTCTGCCTCATCTGTGGAAGTTCTACGGCATCAAATGGAGGGCAAAGTATTACTTTGCCACCCGCTTGACGTTCGGGTCAAAGAGCAGCCCCTGGCTCTTTGACCAGTTCGCCCAAGCACTTCACTGGATTCTGGTCAAACATGCCCATTGTCCGAGGGTGACTTCTTGCTCATCGAGCAGGCCGAACACGCCCCGGACAGGCCGGACAGCCTCCTCAGCCTGTTCAGTCGCCTGAACGTCCCAGTGGCTTCAGCAAAGGTCGAGGGCCCCTCCAAGGTAATCACCTTTCTAGGTATCACCCTGAACACCGTGAAAATGGAGGCCAGCCTTCCCCTGGACAAATTAATTAGACTAAAGGACTCAGTGGCCAGGCTCGTGGGTACCCGCACGGTGTCAAAGTTGGAACTCCAATCGTTGTTGGGGTCTTTCAACTTTGCCGTCAAGATCATGCCCCAGGCAGATCGTTCACCTCCGGCCTACTCAGACTCCTCCCAACAGCCTCAGATCAGCATGCCCTCATCCACCTCGGACGCGATGCGTTGGCGGATCTGGCCATGTGGTCACTTTTTTTGTCCAGCTGGAACGGCATCTCCCTCTTTGTTCCCCAGTGGAATGATGCCTCCCCCTTGGTGTTTTCCGATGCTGCTGCTTCCCTCGGTTTCGGGGCCATCTGCGGGGACCAATGGTTTGCGGGTCCTTGGCCCGCGCAGGTCTCTTCAGACCAGAAGGCCGCCAAGTCCTCTCCCCTGCTCGAAGTATACCCCATCGTAGCAGCTGCTCTTGTCTGGGGGCAGTCATGGAGTAACAGGCCAGTATGCTTCATGACAGACAACCAAGCAGTTGTCGACATCCTCGCCAAGGGTAGGTCCAGCTCCCCCAAGGTCATGCGTCTAGTTCGCAAGCTCACCTGGCTATCTTTACAATACAACTTCCACGTCATCTGCAGGCACATAGAGGGCAAGAAAAACACCGCAGCCGATGCCCTGTCCCGCTTAAACTTTAATTTATTCTTTCAGGTCATGCCAGGAGCGCGGAGAGTCGGAATCAACCCTCCAGGGTTCGAAGCCCTAATCATGGACTAGATAAGTACATTTCCGCAGCCCACGGTCTCATCCGCAAGTCGTTCTCGGCTAATTCGGCCCGGAACTATCTAACGGGGTGGAACACCTTCAGATGGTTTTCACGCCTTCATCCTAGGGGGGACAGGGACAAAGTCTCCTTCGTCCTGGCCTTTTTCGCGTACTGCCACAAGGAGCTCCGGTTATCCCACAACACTATCAGACTTTACCTAGCGGGCATCCAGCACCACCACATGATCAGTCATCCCAGTCATACCTCCTTTTTTTCTTCCCAGGCGGTTAAGGCAGTCTTGAGAGGCATCCAGAAGCTCTCTTCTCCATCCACTACCACCAGACAACCGGTTACAGGGGATTTATTTAAAAAAAATTCTGCCGCCCTAGATGGTAGTCCTTTTGGCCCATTCAAAAGTTTGATCCTCAAAGCTGCCCTCTACCTCAGCTTCTATGGGTTCCTCAGGCCTGGGGAGTTCTGCTGCACCTCAGCCCAAAACTTAGGGCCAGCAATTAGTCAACTCCACCGTAGTCTAGACCACTTCATCTTCCTTCTACCTTCCTCTAAAACCTCCCAAGTCGGTCCACCGGTACAGATCGAGTTCTTCAATTCATCCAATCCTTGGTGCCCAGTGGCAGTGTTCAACCAACTGCTCTCCACTCTCCGTAACAGAACTCCCGACAGCCCCTTACTGCCTTTTCCCGTGCTCTCACTGACTTCTGCGCAGTTCATCAGACACATTCACTCCCTAGCTTCGGGTCTAGGGTTTCACGCTGCCTCCATATCCGGGCATTCTTTCCGAATCGGGGACGCGTCCGCGGCTTCCAAACACGGCGTCCCCGCTCGCGTCATACGGAAGATGGGACGGTGGCAATCTTCATGTTTTTACCGTTACATCCCACATCCACGGGTCGAGATCGCCAAAGATTTTTCCAGTTTGGTTCTGTAATTTCTCAATCAATAAACTGCCTAAATTCATGTTTTGCCCCCTTTTCTGGCTTATCCGAGTACATGGCTAAAGGCACACCACTAGCCAAGTTAGGTTCTACCTTCGTCCAGCGCTCCCCCCGGAGCCTTGACCACAAGTACAGCAGGCTGGATTTCCAGCCTGCATTTGTGGGAGGGGCATAGGGTACTTATCCTGCCGCACGGCCTCCCCAAGGTGTCGGCATCGCGTGGTGCCCCACCCTACCCTCCCTCATTTCCAGTCTCGCTCCAAGCTCAGACTGCCGGTATTCAGGGAAACATGGGAAGGGGCAACACCTTTACTAACCCCTGGCCCCTCTACCCAACCTTGACCCATAACAAACAACACCGACAACTGTGTCACTTTTATTGCTGGGTGGTGATCTGCCACAGCTTATTTATTATAGCGGCAAACCTTAATATACCATAATATCGGAGCAGTATGCCAAACGCTGGCCTCCCAGCGGGCAAGTTAAACCGTAATCATCAGAGCGGTATGCCTACCGCTGGACTCCCAGCGGGCAAGTTAAACCGTAATCATCAGAGCAGTATGCCCACAGCTGGACTCCCAGCGGGCAAGTTAAACCGTAATCATCAGAGCAGTATGCCCACAGCTGGACTCCCAGCGGGCAAGTTAAACCGTAATCATCAAAGCAGTATGCCCACAGCTGGACTCCCAGCGGGCAAGTACGCCATCTGCTCCCACCATATCTCCGCTGTACTCAAATGCCGCCAGCTGTGACTTCATAGACTCAACCAGAACTTGCGACTCTCCAAAGCCCAAATCCTCGGAGCGATATCCAAGCTGCTGGACTCCCAGCGGGGGCTCTGAAAATAGAAAAAACAAAACAGAATAACCAAGTATCCTTAACCGATCGTAACCGAGCACCTCGCCCGCCTCCTAATGATAACCGCAAAGGGAGGGAGGGAGGGACAATTTTGCTTCCACTTGCAAGAGGAAGTGCCGGAACAGGAGAGGGGTATTTGTAACCTTCAGGATTCCTGCACTGCCCCCATCCTGTCTAAGGAGGATCCCCCCAGAGAATTAACCCTTAACAGCCCCACCTGATCTACCACCTTATTTAACCATTAACATGCGGGGCCAGCTCACTGAATGCCCTGAGGAAAAAAGGGGCAATGGGGGTGACCATCAGTCCCTAAGCACCCTCCCTATACAGTCGGGCGCTTGCAAGACTCCTTGGGTTAGCCCCCTTTTCTGGCTTACCCGCGTACATGGCTAAAGGCACACCACTAGCCAAGTTAGGTTCAACTGTGTCCAGTTTCTCTACCTTCGTCCAGCGCTCCCCCCGGAGCCTTGACCACAAGTATACATTAATACATCAGGGGGCATATATGTTATGAAGGGGGATGTAAGAAGGCACAGCCCCTATACTATAAGAGGGCACAGATGAAGGGGGCACAAGCCCCTACATTATAAGGGGGCACATATATATTATAAGGGGTACAGCACATATATCCCACAGGGGCTACCATGAGCCCCTGTGGGCCACTAAGGGCAGATGTGCGCAGATGCTGGGCACATCTGTGCACATCCTCCTGTAAAGTGATTAATGCATGCATATATATATTATACATGCATGCACGTGTTTGCATGCATATATGTATATATATGCATGCGTCTCAACCCTTTCTCAACAGTATGCTTATACCGATATTTCTCTTATGCACTCTGGTTGATAATGAAAAGTTTTCAATAAACAGTGCACTGCTGCCCTTACCACCTTGCTGTATGCTGTGTGACCGGTAATTCACATGATCTTGATTTTCTAATGTACCATATGAGGTTCTATATTCGCAGACTCCAAAGGTCTGTATTATATGGGCCATGCTGACATCTGTAAGCAGCTTGTGCTCTAAGCCTCCAGGACTCATACAGGGTCTTGCGCTCTGAGTATCTCACTCTTGTGCAGGAACTCTTTAATGTCCTGGCACGTGATGCATTTCAGCGTCCTCCTGTTAATTACATTTTTGAAAGAAAATGTCTGCACAAAGTTTGTGATATTAGCAATATTGTGGATATAAATTGGGCAGGCACAATTTATTATTTTCACAATACCTTCCTCTGTGGTATTTGGAGGATGGCAAGGGAAGTGTAGAAGAGAAACAGAGAAGAGGAGGAAAACGTAAGACTTGTTAATAAGAGCTTCGGTTCAAAATAACTTGCCAGGACCATGGTCGCCCTCTCATCTGTGCCTCTGTCACCGCCAGCTCTGTGAGAAGATCTGGCAGACGTTCTTCTCTACCTGTTGTATGATGTTCTTTGTTTTGGTTTCACTTTCTCATCTCCTTTCCTTCTCCCAGCTGTCAACTATTTGCACTGATTGTCTCTCTTTATATTCCATCCATACTGCCTCACTTTGCGGTTTATACTTCTTCCTGGATTGTGTTCACTGCTGGAGGCTGCTTCTCCTGATTCCTCAGATAAGTCTGTTTCCTTTATTTGTGGTTCCTTGCTGGCTTGATTGTAGGTGACCCTGACTCCGTCCGTATTAAGTGCAGGGAGCCGGTGGTCGTGTCCCCTCACTATTATAGGGTTTTCAGGTGTCACATAGTATAAGGTACGAAGGCATGCAATCGTCTACCATAAAGAATTTTGCATGGGCATAGCAGACAGGGAGAGCTCTAGGGGTTTTATAGGGCTCACCCATATGCTCCTTAGTTTGGGATCAAGCCAGTCGGATGTTTATTTATAAGTTCCAGCTTTCTGCAACACCATCCGTGACAGCCTCCTCCTACAAAATCTGGGTTTAAACTGGAAGACACAAGGACATTATCTGTGTGATTATGTATGGCTACTTTAACATCTGGAGCACTACCATCCGGACACCAGTTCTGGCAGAAAATGCCGGAAATTGGCTGGACACCAACTGCAGCATGCAATGGTTTGTATCCAGCTGATTTTCGGCATATTTGCTGGATTGAGGACGGATCTTCGTTGAACCCCAATATAGTTAATGGGACCAGTGGGCATTCGAGTTGCAGATGTGAAAGTAGCCTATGTTCTCCTGTTGGTTTTCTTTCATGCTCGAGGCAAATACTAATGGGATAATTACCTTATTTGGAAATTGTCCCCAGTGTGTATGAGTCTCAGGTAGAGAAATTAGATTAGGAGCCCCAATGAGGACAATATTTGTTGGTTAATCATGATCTCTAAACAGAATATGGTGGCACTGTATACATAGCTGGATGTAGCTGTTGGTCTTATAGAGTAAGATCATTGGAATCTGTGTCATTTATACCCATCTTTTTTGTATACACAAAATCTTAGGTCATTCCCTCTTGATGTCTGGATATATCAGCAGTTTACCTCCACCCTGGTGCTACCTCTGGTTATAACAGTTTACCTCTGCCCTGGTGATCTGTGCCTGTGACATTGTCACGGTCACTCCCAGGCTAGGTGTTAGAAGGTCGGAGAGGCTGTCTGCACGTGACGTCATCTGAAAGACTCTATTAATTTGAATTTGTTGTTGATGGTAATGACCACACCTCTAGTCAGGTGCAGCATAGTGGTCATTACTATTTAAGTCTGGCTAAGTCTAACTTCATTTGCAAGTGGAAGAGCTGGTGTGTGTTGTCTCCTCTGGTGTTTCTTCTACTTCAGGAGTTAAGTGTCTCATTCCTTTGTATTTGTTTTATGTTGTTTCCCCTACCTTCTGGTATCTGGTCTGTGTAAGCCGTGTACCGGGGTGGGCTCCCCAGAATACAGCAAAGTCACAGACAAGGAAAGCGACACTGACACCAGCTTACTATGCAAGAACAGAAACTTTACTTAGATGAGTGATAACATAAGAACAATACAAACATGCATAGAAAACGCTATATCCCCGGACCCACAGTCAATGTCCCTGCCCACTGGACAGGCCTAGCCGATGGCGGACACAGCAGAGCCTGCAAGTCGTGCTGTGCCGCTACAGAGGACACCCCTAGCCGATGGCAAACGCAGCAGAGCCTGCAAGTCAATGACTGCGCTGCAGTCCAGTACAGTACAGCCTAGCAAAACGATCTAATCCTCCTAACTAACTACTTAATGCTAGGCCTAGGCTAGTCTCTGTATCTTCAGGCGCCACACAATGTAACAATCAGTAACCAGGTGTACTGACCTGCGTCCGTTCTTGGCCCGAGGATGCAGCCTACCAGGGATGACCACCAACCTCTTAGCAACCGTGCGGCCTTGCTTGATGATGAGGCCTTCTGTCCACACACAGAACTGGTCTTTCTTGGGACAACCTCTCTTTCAGAAGAGCTGGATTCAGTCAGGGTATAACAGCTACTCTCCTTCTTCTGAGTGTCCATTAACTGCCAGACATCTGCAAGCCAGGATGGAATCGGAGTCAGTCCCTCACAGCACAATCCTTCCACCACCATGCCAGATCAACACACTTCCTGGTTCACTCACAGGCAGCAGCATGAGTCAGCAGCATGAGTCATCATCTGTTTTGCATATTCAAAATCTCAGAGTCTGCTGGCTGTAGCTGCAAAACAGTGGCCTCTAGTGCCTGGAATGCCAAATGACAGTTTAAGTACATACATTATGCAGAAATAGCTGTTTGACAATCTCACATCTGAGTCAAGACCCCTGTTGCTTCAGCTTAAGGAAAGGGTCATCTTTGGGCCCTATCACTACCTTTCAGCATTTCATGGTAGTCAGGCTTTAAGTTCCAGTGATTGAAAGATCCTACCACTGAGGTCATTAGGAGGTGACCTTTTCCTCCCCCTAGCTTCTAGGCCAGATACCTTCCCCCCTCTCCTCTTGTGTTTGGTGTGGTGTTCCCTCCCACACCTCGTCGTGGCAGACAGATTAGCATCACAGTGATGGTGCCCCAGGTATACGCTCTGTGCCTCTTCTACCTCTATACTCCAGGTAATATCATATTCTAGACTGGTCTGAGCTGCAGGGTTGTGATTACATGGCTTAGTCCTCCAGACTGTAGGAGATACAGTCACTATCTCAGATGTAGCAGGGTTAGCACTCCAGCTCTTAAATCAAATTTCTTAACTCATTGTGTTATCTTGAGACAAAAGCTATTAAAAAGCAATTGAAGGTGTTTGCTTAGATTAGATAACACAACTCAGAAATCTCAGAAAACAGGAGTGTTAACTCTACTCCATCCGTACATCCAGTTCCAGCACTTATTATAGTGATCTCCAAATATGAAGTGAACTGGTATTAGTTAAAAAAAGGAAAACCAAAACTTCTACTCTGTTATGCCACCACTCGCCAGTCCGGGATCCCAGAGAGGTTCAGTGGCACCGGTCAGGCAACAATTTCACTCCCACAATCACAGGAATGACAGAAGAAGATGCAGCAGATTATTACTGTCAGAATGATTATGACTTCCTCCTCACACAGTGATACACAGCCGCCCAAAACCTTCTTCCAAACATGAGCCGGACATTCATAGCTCTGTTATGTCCAGAAGCCATGATGCTAATGTGAACAAAGCCTAAAAGGAAGCAAAAAAAATAATAATAATAATTATATAAATTAAAGGGAAAGATGACAGATTTTTTTCTATGAATGTTGTAAGCTACAGATTGAAGGGGTTGTCCACTGAATGACTCATATGCCTTAGCTGAGTATAGTAGCTGATAAAATAGATAGACAGATAGATATATAGATATTAGATTAATAGATATATAGATAGATAGATATGGACTAATAATGCAGTATTCCACAACAGGGTCATATGGGAATATTAATCTTTGTTAAGTTGCTAAGTAAAATGTTGTGATTTATTGTATTTGTATACCTAATAGCACTTTATAAACAGTTTAAGGTTATCACTGTAGCTCATCCCCTTAGGTTGCCAGGAGGTGGACCTGGGTCCACCCCTTGGATAGTGAGTAGAGAGTCTAGCTGTGCTGCAATGAGGACCTATTTGTTGAGGCTCCTCAGAGCTAGGCCCAAACTAAAAGAATATTCATCTTTGAGACTTCTACTGAAAAAGAAGCACATTTTTCAAAAAGGCTCATGAAAGGAAGATTAGAAGGTCCAGATTCTGCAAGCCTGTGCATTGGAGCTAGACAGCAAAGTATTGTGCTCATTTATGGCAGAGAGACAGCATGGAAAGAAACCAACAGGAGAACATAGGCTACTTTCGCATCGGCAGCTTGGATTTTGGCAGACTGTTCGTCTACTCGATAGATAGATAGTCTCATCTCAGCCTTACAGAGTTATAGAAATGGTTGAGCAACTGGCACCCCCTGTTTCCATAAAACTGTTCGAAGATGTTCATGTAATTTGCAGTATTCACAGTTAATTTGAAGAAAGTTGGGCCCATCTGTGATTCTGACACTGTGCACCAAACAACAATTTTCTGAAGTGGTGTTTAGTGGGTCAAATGAGAATTTCCAGCAGACCAGTACCTCGTATTCTGGGAATGTACGTGACCTGGTAAATTAAACCAAACTTTGTCTTTCATTAAGTCCAGCAATGGGTTCTAATTTCTGTTAGCAATCACAGTCAGCAACCAAGTCCAGTAATTTAGGCGTTAATCAGACTCTTTCAGTTCCTTCACACATGTTACTCGGTACAGTTTCAGGTTCAGAGATTTCAGCTCTTGCTGACATGTCCTTCATGGTACACCAACTTGCTGAGACAGTATTCCGGTTGATTTTTGAGGGCTTCTTGCAATCAGCCACTGAATTTCATGCACATCTTCGATCATGTTTGGAACAGAGCCAGTTTGATTCCATTTCCGAACCAGACTCTGAATAAAACGTTTAGCTGGTGGTTTTGTTCCTGGGTACTTGTCGGCAAAGGTCTCTTGTGTTTCCTGCTTCGCACATGGCCTTCCACAATCACTATTCGCTGTTTGAGGTACAATACCATCACTCTGACACAATAGTCCACTTTTATCAAGCTGAATAATAAATCAGTCTTAGTTGCCCATAGCAACCAATCAGAGTTCAGCTTCCAGTTCCTACAGGGCTCTGAAAAAATGAAAGAATCTTCTCAAGAGGAAGTCATGTCAAGAAGGTTTGTGTTGCTGCGGCCTGTTTACAACATGGAGCGGTGAAGGCTGGAGAGAAATACCTGATTGTCCTGTATTCTCTTCTCTTTTCTAGTCCTGAGCTCTCTGTAGTTTATAGGATCTTACACCGGATAAACTGTTTTGTCTTTTCAATAAGAAAATAACTCTGTGACTAGAAGCAGAGCCATTTCATCTACATGTGATGTCATCAGGAGCATTTGTATATTTCTGGATGACATCATCTCTCAGACTATTCCCTGAAGATTTCATGTGATCAGAACTGGATTAAAGTGAGGACACCTGGAACTCTACGAATGAGGGGGATGTAGGGGTTCCGACCAGAACTGCTTGTCATCCGTATTGGATGCACAAGTCTTCCATAGATGTCAGTGATAAGATCTGCCTCACGGGGGTGCTGTAAGCCTTAGCTATACCTATTACAGTCTTGCACAGAACTCAGCAGTCTCTGCTTTTCCCTTCCTCTCCATCTGTTCACTTTGTTCCTGCCGTTCTGGCTCCTTGGGACAGCCTCTAATGCTCATCTCCTCCTCCCTCTTCTGGGTGACAAATCCAGCACCATCTTGCAGATCAGTCACCGGTCAATGTGAAGGCAGCAAAGTACGGGAACAACTTCACTCTCCGGTTAGAGAAAACACCACAAAAATATATTGTTATTACACTAATAAAAACTATTAAAGAATACATTGTAGTCATAGTCCAGTGTACCTCTCCGGCCACCTCTGTCCTCCTCACACTGAATGACAGCTGACTACATAGAGCTGCAGCCAGCCGTCAAACACCATTGAGATGCTTAAGGAAATGGAGAGCTCCCCTTTTTTTGTGTGCTGTTGTTATTCTAAAAAAAATGAAAAGCTATGGAGGGCTCCCACCAGATTATTTGCCAAAGGGCCTCCACCACTCTTTTTCTCACCCTGTCAAACTCAAAATCCTCTTCTCTAAATCCGCTCACATATTGTATTATAGAACTGCCAGCAGCCACCACTAGGGGGAGCTCAGGGCATGGGAAACTACACGCTTATTGATCTCCACCTAGTAGTAGCTGCATGGAAATTCTGTTGTTTTATGACAACAAACATAAGAAAAAGTTCAGCACTGAATCCTCACTCGCCAAGGGCCCCATGATACTGTCAGGATATCTCTCCATGTTAAAGGGGTTGTCCCACGAAAAATATTCTACAGTTTTTTAAACCAACACCTGAATCTGATTACTTTTATAATTTCATGTATTTGTAAATTTTGCATGGGCCTTTGGTGGAGAGGGGGCGACCGAACCCTGAGGTGGACAATTAACTGCTAGGCAATTGATTTTCTATGGGGCCATGCAAGAGATAATTGGATGCTTGAAGCTGGTTCTGAAACAGTTTCTACATAGGACTTCAGCAAAACTGGCTTATGGTCTTAATATGTGCCTCATTTGGTCCGTTTGATTGTATCTTCTCTCCCCCTACTATCAATAAGTGGTCCTCTTACTAGCTTATTTCTATTTGAATATAGGATATCGTAACGGTTGATGGGTATCCAAATTCTAAGATATCGTAACGGTTTAAGAATATCTCACATCCACAATGAATGTAATAACCATTTAGGACATCATAACACTAGATGGATATAAGGCATCTTTAATGTACTGACCTCCTGATGATCCCACAGAGTGAGAGAAACGCGTCGGGGTGTTATTGACGTTTTTGTGTACAACTATAATGTACTGTGTACCTAGCTGGCTGTATTAACCAGCAGCACAAGGGCTGTATACACAGTCCATTAATAGGCCCTACATTATTAGGGTAGCTGTATGTGGCATTGTCGTTTTTGTATGTCCGTTTTTCTGTATCTGCCCACACTTTAGCACCATTTTCTACCTCCCTACCTTCTCAGGATCTCTGTGTCAGGGCTACGTGAGGTTTAGATTAGCCTAGGTTCGAGGACAGGGAGTCCCCACCATTAGGGGTTGTCCCTGGGCTGAGCAAGATTAGGGTGAGACGATAGGGACAGCTTTTCCCCTTATCCCCTACATACCTTGCAGGTGCTTAGTGAGGCAATATATCTGAGTGTATCCACAGCGAGTATCGTCCCGTGTAGATTTATTAATTTTTAAGGAACATTATTAAAGTATAACAATTTTAATGGGTTATATAATTTGCTGGAAGTTGTAAATTTTGCATAGACACTGAGTTATTCAATAAAATGTATCTGTATAGCTCCACCTGCTGTTTGTTTTGTTTCTTATTTCTTTGTCCTGCTCACTGAGATGGCCGCACATGCTCAGTTTCCTCCTTCAACTGCCCCCTGAGCTGTGATAGGGAGAGCATGGACACGCCCCCTGAGCTGTGATAGGGAAAGCATGGACACGCCCCCTGAGCTGTGATAGGGAGAGCTGAGACACACCCCCTGAGCTGCGATAGGGAGAGCTGAGACACACCCCCTGAGCTGCGATAGGGAGAGCTGAGACACAATTCCTGAGCTGCGATAGGGAGAGCTGAGACACGCCCCCTGAGCTGCAGCAGAAAAGACAAGCTGCCTTGATATAAATCTAGCAGAGCAATAAATGGGGAGCTCTCTGGATCCATGAGAGGTACAGGGCTCGTTCTAGCTTTGTTATAAGGAGGTTGTCATGTACTGTATGATGTCTGATTTTCATTTTTAACTTTAGTCATTACACCTTTAAGTACACCACTGAATAAAAGTGACTATTTTGTATAAAATTAGCTTCCTAGACATTAGTGATGTCCCGAACTATTCGCCGGCGAACATAGCTTGTTCGCGTACGCCGCGGCAGGCGAACATATGCGATGTTCGGTCCGCCCCCTATACATCATCATTAAGCAAACTTTGACCCTGTACCTCACAGTCAGCAGACACATTCCAGCCAATCAGCAGCAGACCCTCCCTCCCAGACACTCCCACCTCCTATCAAGAAGCAAGGACAGCATCCATCTTAGATTCATTCTGAAGTTGCAGTGTCACAAATTTGACTAAGTTGTAATCGCAATGCGATTAATACAGGTTATGTTAATCGCATTGCGAATTCAAGTTAGAGCTGCTGGGTTCCTAATGGTTGTATTGCTAGAATATAATGAAGATTGAGAATATAGTGCTATATTTGTTATATTTGTCAATTCTATCAATACAACCATTAGGAACTCAGATCTAAGTTGAATTTGCAATGCGATTAATGCAGGTTATATTAATTGCATTGCGAATTCAACTTACCACACTCTGCGTCAACTACGTAATTTTCCATGGGAGTTTTGCCATGGACCCCCCTCCGGCATGCCACAGTCCAGGTGTTAGTCCCCTTGAAACAACTTTTCCATCACTATTGTGGCCAGAAAGAGTCCCTGTGGGTTTTAAAATTCGCCTGTCTATTGAAGTCTATGGCGGTTCGCCCGTTCGCGAACATTCGCGGAATTACGCGTTCGTCGTTTTCGAACTGAACATTTTATGTTCGCGACATCTCAACTGGACATATGATTAGAGTTGAGCGGACACCTGGATGTTCGGGTTCGAGAAGTTCGGCCGAACTTCCCGAAAATGTTCGGGTTCGGGATCCGAACCCGATCCGAACTTCGTCCCGAACCCGAACCCCATTGAAGTCAATGGGTACCCGAACTTTTCGGCACTAAAAAGGCTGTAAAACAGCCCAGGAAAGGGCTAGAGGGCTGCAAAAGGCAGCAACATGTAGGTAAATCCACTGCAAACAAATGTGGATAGGGAAATGAATTAAAATAAAAATTAAATAAATAAAAATTAACCAAAATCAATTGGAGAGAGGTCCCATAGCAGAGAATCTGGCTTCACGTCACCCACCACTGGAACAGTCCATTCTCAGATATTTAGGCCCCGGCACCCAGGCAGAGGAGAGAGGTCCCGTAACAGAGAAACTGGCTTCATGTCAGCAGAGAATCAGTCTTCATATCATAGCAGAGAATCAGGCTTCACGTCAGCCACCAATGCAACAGTCCATTTTCATAAATTTAGGCCCAGCACCCAGGCAGAGGAGAGAGGTCCCGTAACAGACAATCTGGCTTCATGTCAGCAGAGAATCAGTCTTCATATCATAGCAGAGAATCAGGCTTCACGTCAGCCACCAATGCAACAGTCCATTGTCAGATATTTAGGCCCAGCACCCAGGCAGAGGAGAGAGGTCCCGTAACAGAGGATCTGGCTTCATGTCAGCAGAGAATTAGTCTGCATATCATAGCAGAGAATCAGGCTTCACGTCACCCAACATTGGAACAGTCCATTGGCATATATTTAGGCCCCGGCAACCAGACAGAGGAGAGGTTCATTCAACTTTGTGTAGCCTCGCAATATAATGGTAAAATGAAAATAAAAATAGGATTGAATGAGGAAGTGCCCTGGAGTCCAATAATATATGGTTAAGGGGAGGTAGTTAATGTCTAATCTGGACAAGGGACGGACAGGTCCTGTGGGATCCATGCCTGGTTCATTTTTATGAACGTCAGCTTGTCCACATTGGCTGTAGACAGGCGGCTGCGTTTGTCTGTAATGACGCCCCCTGCCGTGCGGAATACACGTTCAGACAAAACGCTGGCCGCCGGGCAGGCCAGCACCTCCAAGGCATAAAAGGCTAGCTCTGGCCACGTGGACAATTTAGAGACCCAGAAGTTGAATGGGGCCGAACCATCAGTCAGTACGTGGAGGGGTGTGCACACGTACTGTTCCACCATGTTAGTGAAATGTTGCCTCCTGCTAACACGTTGCGTATCAGGCGGTGGTGCAGTTAGCTGTGGCGTGTTGACAAAACTTTTCCACATCTCTGTCATGCTAACCCTGCCCTCAGAGGAGCTGGCCGTGACACAGCTGCCTTGGCGACCTCTTGCTCCTCCTCTGCCTTGGCCTTGGGCTTCCACTTGTTCCCCTGTGACATTTAGGAATCCTCTAAGTAGCGCGTCTACCAACGTGCGCTTGTACTCGCGCATCTTCCTATCACGCTCCAGTGCAGGAAGTAAGGTGGGCACATTGTCTTTGTAGCGTGGATCCAGCAGGGTGGCAACCCAGTAGTCCGCACACATTAAAATGTGGGCAACTCTGCTGTCGTTGTGCAGGCACTGCAGCATGTAGTCGCTCATGTGTGCCAGGCTGCCCAGGGGTAAGGACAAGCTGTCCTCTGTGGGAGGCGTATCGTCATCGTCCTGCCTTTCCCCCCAGCCACGCACCAGTGATGGGCCCGAGCTGCGTTGGGTGCCACCCCGCTGTGACCATGCATCATCCTCCTCCACCTCCTCCTCATCCTCGTCCTCCTCGTCCTCCAGTAGTAAGCCATGGCTGGCCACATTTGTACCTGGCCTCTGCTGTTGCAAAAAACCTCCCTCTGAGTCACTTCGAAGAGACTGGCCTGAAAGTGCTAAAAATTACCCCTCTTCCTCCTCCTCCTCCTCCTCCTGGGCCACCTCCTCTTCCATCATCGCCCTAAGTGTTTTCTCAAGGAGACATAGAAGTGGTATTGTAACGCTGATAACGGCGTCATCGCCACTGGCCATGTTGGTAGAGTACTCGAAACAGCGCAACAGGGCACACAGGTCTCGCATGGAGGCCCAGTCATTGGTGGTGAAGTGGTGCTGTTCCGCAGTGCGACTGACCCGTGCGTGCTGCAGCTGAAACTCCACTATGGCCTGCTGCTGCTCGCACAGTCTGTCCAGCATGTGCAAGGTGGAGTTCCACCTGGTGGGCACGTCGCATATGAGGCGGTGAGCGGGAAGGCCGAAGTTACGCTGTAGCGCAGACAGGCGAGCAGCGGCAGGATGTGAACGCCGGAAGCGCGAACAGACGGCCCGCACTTTATGCAGCAGCTCTGACATGTCGGGGTAGTTGTGAATGAACTTCTGCACCACCAAATTCAGCACATGCGCCAAGCAAGGGATGTGCGTCAAACCGGCTAGTCCCAGAGCTGCAACGAGATTTCGCCCATTATCACACACCACCAGGCCGGGCTTAAGGCTCACCGGCAGCAACCACTCGTCGGTCTGTTGTTCTATACCCCGCCACAACTCCTGTGCGGTGTGGGGCCTGTCCCCCAAACATATGAGTTTCAGAATGGCCTGCTGACGTTTACCCCGGGCTGTGCTGAAGTTGGTGGTGAAGGTGACCTTGCTACAGATGGCGTTGCGCAGTGCACACTTGATTTTATCGGATACTTGGTTGTGCAGGGAAGGCACGGCTCTCTTGGAGAAGTAGTGGCGGCTGGGAACAACATACTGTGGGACAGCAAGCGACATGAGCTGTTTGAAGCTGTCTGTGTCCACCAGCCTAAATGACAGCATTTCATAGGCCAGTAGTTTAGAAATGCTGGCATTCAGGGCCAGGGATCGAGGGTGGCTAGGTGGGAATTTACGCTTTCTCTCAAATGTTTGTGAGATGGAGAGCTGAACGCTGCCGTGTGACATGGTTGAGACGCTTGGTGACTGAGGTGGTGGTGGTACATCCCCTGTTTGCTGGGCGGCAGGTGCCAACGTTCCTCCAGAGGCGGAGGAAGAGGCCGAGGCGGCAGCAGCAGAAGAGGCCGAGGCGGCAGCAGCAGAAGAGGTAGCAGGGGGAGCCTGAGTGACTTCCTTGTTTTTAAGGTGTTTACTCCACTGCAGTTCATGCTTTGCATGCAGGTGCCTGGTCATGCAGGTTGTGCTAAGGTTCAGAACGTTAATGCCTCGCTTCAGGCTCTGATGGCACAGCGTGCAAACCACTCGGGTCTTGTCGTCAGCACATTGTTTGAAGAAGTGCCATGCCAGGGAACTCCTTGAAGCTGCCTTTGGGGTGCTCGGTCCAAGATGGCGGCGGTCAGTAGCAGGCGGAGTCTCTTGGCGGCGGGTGTTCTGCTTTTGCCCACTGCTCCCTCTTTTGCTACGCTGTTGGCTCGGTCTCACCACTGCCTCTTCCTCCGAACTGTGAAAGTCAGTTGCACGACCTTCATTCCATGTGGGGTCTAGGACCTCATCGTCCCCTGCATCGTCTTCCACCCAGTCTTGATCCCTGACCTCCTGTTCAGTCTGCACACTGCAGAAAGACGCAGCAGTTGGCACCTGTGTTTCGTCATCATCAGAGACATGCTGAGGTGGTATTCCCATGTCCTCATCATCAGGAAACATAAGTGGTTGTGCGTCAGTGCATTCTATGTCTTTCACCGCTGGGGAAGGGCTAGGTGGATGCCCTTGGGAAACCCTGCCAGCGGAGTCTTCAAACAGCATAAGAGACTGCTGCATAACTTGAGGCTGAGACAGTTTCCCTGGTATGCATGGGGGTGATGTGACAAACTGATGGGGTTGGTTTTCAGGCGCCATCTGTGCGCTTTCTGCAGAAGACTGGGTGGGAGATAATGTGAACGTGCTGGATCCACTGTTGGCCACCCAATTGACTAATGCCTGCACCTGCTCAGGCCTTACCATCCTTAGAACGGCATTGGGCCCCACCATATATCGCTGTAAATTCTGGCGGCTACTGGGACCTGAGGTAGTTGGTACACTAGGACGTGTGGATGTGGCAGAACGGCCACGTCCTCTCCCAGCACCAGAGGGTCCACTAACACCACCACGACCATGTCCACGTCCGCGTCCCTTACTAGATGTTTTCCTCATTGTTATCGTTCACCACAACAACAAAAATATTATTTGGCCCAATGTATTGTATTCAAATTCAGCTGAATATAAATTTGAGGCCTAGTATTTAGGCGCTGGGTGACAGGTATGGGTTTACTGACAGAATTAGACTTGGAAATGCACAGTAGCGTGTGTGTGAAGTTATTCAGAATGACCCTATCAGCACCTTGATTCTGATATACCCTTTTAGGGATGTATTTAAAGTAGGCCTGATACAGCAGAAACCACTAAATTAGGAAATTGCTAAATTGGGAATTGTATTTCAACCCAGAACAAAAAATGTGCTTTGGCGGACACTAAATAACTTGCCCAGCCAGAACAGTACAGCAGTAACGACAGATTTAGCGGGATATAAATTTGAGGCCTAGTATTTAGGCGCTGGGTGACAGATATAGATTTACTGACGGAATTAGACTTGGAAATGCACAGTAGCGTGTGTGTTAAGTTATTCTGAATGACCCTATGTGTACCTTGAATATTATATACCCTTTTAGGGATAGATTTCAAATAGCTCTGATACAGCAGAAACCACTAAATTAGGAAATTGCTAAATTGGGAATTGTATTTCAACCCAGAACAAAAAATGTGCTTTGACGGACACTAAATAACTTGCCCAGCCACAACAGTACAGCAGTAACGACAGATTTAGCGGGATATAAATTTGAGGCCTAGTATTTAGGCGCTGGGTGACAGATATAGATTTACTGACGGAATTAGACTTGGAAATGCACAGTAGCGTGTGTGTGAAGTTATTCAGAATGACCCTATCAGCATCTTGATTCTGATATACCCTTTTAGGGATGTATTTAAAGTAGGCCTGATACAGCAGAAACCACTAAATTAGGAAATTGCTAAATTGGGAATTGTATTTCAACCCAGAACAAAAAATGTGCTTTGACGGACACTAAATAACTTGCCCAGCCAGAACAGTACACCAGTAACGACAGATTTAGCGGGATATAAATTTGAGGCCTAGTATTTAGACGCTGGGTGACAGGTATAGATTTACTGACGGAATTAGACTTGGAAATGCACAGTAGCGTGTGTGTGTGAAGTTATTCTGAATGACCCTATGTGCACCTTGAATATTATATACCCTTTTAGGGATAGATTTCAAATAGCTCTGATACAGCAGAAACCACTAAATTAGGCCTGATGCACACGACAGTTTATTTTCACCGTCCGCAAAAACGGGGTCCGTAGGTCCGTGATCCGTGACCGTTTTTTCGTCCGTGGGTCTTCCTTGATTTTTGGAGGATCCACGGACATGAAAAAAAAGTCGTTTTGGTGTCCGCCTGGCCGTGCGGAGCCAAACGGATCCGTCCTGAATTACAATGCAAGTCAATGGGGACGGATCCGTTCGATGTTGACACAATATGGTGCCATTTCAAACGGATCCGTCCCCATTGACTTTCAATGTAAAGTCTGGAGTTCTTTTATACCATCGGATTGGAGTTTTCTCCAATCCGATGGTATATTTTAACTTGAAGCGTCCCCTTCACCATGGGAACGCCTCTATGTTGGAATATACTGTCAGATATGAGCTACTTCGTGAAACTCAGATCCGACAGTATATTCTAACACAGAGGCGTTCCCATGGTGATGGGGACGCTTCTAGTTAGAATACACTACAAACTTTGTACAAGACTGCCCCCTGCTGCCTGGCAGCACCCGATCTCTTACAGGGGGCCGTGATCAGCACAATTAACTCCTCAGGTGCCGCACCTGAAGGGGTTAATTGTACTATCATATCCCCCTGTAAGAGATCAGGGCTGCCAGGCAGCAGGGGGCAGACCCCCCCTCCCCAGTTTGAATATCGTTGGTGGCACAGTGTGCGCCCACCATCGGGCCCCCCCTTCCTCCCTCTATTGTTATAAATCGTTGGTTGCACAGTGTGCGCCCCCCATCGGGCCCCCCGTCCTCCCTCTAGTGTAATAAATCGTTTGTGGCACAGTGTGCGCCCCCCCTCGCCCCCCTCCCTCCCTCTATTTTAATAAGTTGGTGGCACAGTGTGCGCCCCCCATCGGGCCCCCCCTTCCTCCCTCTATTGTTATAAATCGTTGGTGGCACAGTGTGCGCCCCCCATCGGCCCCCCTGCCTCTATAGCAGTAACAACATTGGTGGCCAGTGTGCGGCCTCCCATCTCCCCCCCCCCTCATCATTGGTGGCAGCGGAGTTCCGATCGGAGTCCCAGTTTAATCGCTGGGGCTCCGATCGGTAACCATGGCAACCAGGACGCTACTGCAGTCCTGGTTGCCATGGTTATTTAGCAATAGTACAATAGTAGAAGACTCATAGTTACCTGCTTGCTGCTGCGATGTCTGTGTCCGGCCGGGTGCTCCACCTACTGGTAAGTGAAAGGTCTGTGCGGCGCATTGCTAAAGAACTGTCACTTACCAGTAGGAGGAGCTCCCGGCCGGTCACAGACATCGCAGCAGCAAGCAGGTAAGTATGAATCTTCTACTGTTGTACTTTTGCTAAGTAACCATGGCAACCAGGGCTGCAGTAGCTTCCTGGTTGCCATGGTTACCGATCGGAGCCCCAGCGATTAAACTGGGACTCCGATCAGAACTCCGCTGCCACCAATGATGGGGGGGGGGAATGGGAGGCCGCACACTGCCACCAATGTTGTTACTGCTATAGAGGGAGGGGGGCCGATGGGGGGCGCACAGTGTGCCACCAACGATTTATAACAATAGAAGGAGGAAGGGGGGGCCCGATGGGGGGTGCACACTGTGCCACCAACGATTTATTACACTAGAGGGAGGAAGGGGGGCCCGATGGGGGGCGCACACTGTGCCACCAACGATTTATAACAATAGAGGGAGGGGGGGGCCGATGGGGGGCGCACACTGTGCCACCAACGATATTCAAACTGGGGAGGGGGGGGTCTGCCCCCTGCTGCCTGGCAGCCCTGATCTCTTACAGGGGGATATGATAGTACAATTAACCCCTTCAGGTGCCGCACCTGACGGGGTTAATTGTGCTATCATATCCCCCTGTAAGAGATCGGGTGCTGCCAGGCAGCAGGGGGCAGTCTTGTACAAAGTTTGTAGTGTGTTCTAACTAGAAGCGTCCCCATCACCATGGGAACGCCTCTGTGTTAGAATATACTGTCGGATATGAGTTTTCACGAAGTGAAAACTTAGATCTGAAAAAGCTTTTATGCAGACGGATCTTTGGATCCGTCTGTATGAAAGCAACCTACGGCCACGGATCACGGACACGGATGCCAATCTTGTGTGCATCCGTGTTCTTTCAAGGACCCATTGACTTGAATGGGTCCGTGAACCGTTGTCCGTCAAAAAAAACAGGTCATATTTTTTTGACGGACAGGGTACACGGATCACGGCCTCGGCTGCAAAACGGTGCATTTTCCGATTTTTCCACGGACCCATTGAATGTCAATGGGTCCGCAAATAAAACCGGAAAACGGCACAACGGCCACGGATGCACACAACGGTCGTGTGCATGAGGCCTTAGGAAATTGCTAAATTGGGAATTGTATTTCAACCCAGAACAAAAAATGTGCTTTGACGGACACTAAATAACTTGCCCAGCCAGAACAGTACAGCGGTAACGACAGATTTAGCGGGATATAAATTTGAGGCCTAGTATTTAGGCGCTGGGTGACAGGTATAGATTTACTGACAGAATTAGACTGGGATATGGCCAAAAAATAACCACACTATTGCTGGTTAAATGCACTTGGTGTGACAGCTTGACCAACCACACTACTGAGGGTTAAATGCACTTGGTGACAGGCGCAGCTTGCCCCTGATGTAGTATATGGCCAAAAAATAAACAGACTATTGCTGGTTAAATGCACTTGGTGTGACAGCTTCACCCTGATGTAGGCTTTAGCCAAAAAACAACCACACCATTGAGGGTTAAATGCACTTGGTCGCAGCTTGTGCTGGCGCACCACAAGACACAAAATGGCCGCCGATCACCCCAGAAAAAAGTGACTGACAAACGGTCTGGGCAGCCTAAAAACAGTGAGCAAATGAGTATCAGCAGCTCAATGATCCACAGCTGCAGATCGATCAATAATCAAGTCCTTTGAAGGAGTTAATCTGCCTAATCTCGCCCTACTGTCGCAGCCGCAACCTCTCCCTACGCTAATCAGAGCAGAGTGACGGGCGGCGCTATGTGACTCCAGCTTAAATAGAGGCTGGGTCACATGGTGCTCTGGCCAATCACAGCCATGCCAATAGTAGGCATGGCTGTGATGGCCTCTTGGGGCAAGTAGTATGACGCTTGTTGATTGGCTGCTTTGCAGCCTTTCAAAAAGCGCCAAGAAAGCGTCAAAAAGCGCCAAGAAAGCGACGAACACCAAACCCGAACCCGGACTTTTACGAAAATGTCCGGGTTCGGGTCCGTGTCACGGACACCCCAAAATTCGGTACGAACCCGAACTATACAGTTCGAGTTCGCTCATCCCTACATATGATAAATAGTCACTACCTCCACTACACAATGGACGGAGCTGTGTAGTTCAGGAGATGATTTCTATAGCCAGACCTTCTCCTGAACAGCTGATCGGAGGGGTGCGGGGTGTCAGATCCTGGCCAATCTGATATTGAAAACCGATCCTGAGGATAGACCATGAACAGTGGTGACTCTAGGATCAATATATAGGGGGGGCACAGAAGATACACAATCAAAAATGGGGGGGCACTAATAGTTTTCACCAGCTAATCATACTACTGAAAAATACTAAATAAGTATATATAAATAAGATAACAAAATGCGAGAGTATTGCGGTATGCATGGATAGCTTTTTATTGTATTGAACCAAATACTTAAAAGACAAGCTTTCAAGAGTTTCCTTTCTTCCTCAGTACGCTTGAGTATTCAGAAACAATCTATTCCTAAGAGTGGATTCACATTTGCGTTATGCCATTTTGTTTCAAACAGAATATATCGGAATGGCCAGATGGAATGCAAAACGGGAGCCTTTAAGAGGCATCATTCTTTTTTGCTCTGTCCTAATGGAAGTCTATGAGAAAGCCTAACGGATCCGTCTGGGTGCCATTATGCAAGACGGAAAACAAAGTCCTGTCGACAGGACTTTGTTTTCCGTCTTGCATAACAGGAACCAGATGGATCTGTTTTGATTCCCACAGAATTCTATTATGACGGAAACCAAAGTGAAGGCCTTTTAAAGGCTTCCGTTTTGCATTCTGTCATAATACAAGTCTATGGGCAGCATGCGCAGGATCTCCGAATGTCGGGGGACAGGAAAATACCGCTCAGCGAAGTGAATACTAATGAGATGGGCGTGTCTAAGGATCAGGCAGTTGGGGCGCGGGCTGGGCACAAATGCGGCACAAAGAACGCCCCTTGGGCAGAAAGGAGAGGTGATTATAAAGATGATTTTTCACATTTAACAATGCGCACAGGGATAATACTTATATGAATTGGGAACTTATTATAAGACCTAGGGGGGCATATAAAGAGCTAATTATCCTCAGAAGGCCTGTCAGTGTCCCTTTAATATAGATTTAAAGAAAATAAAAAACTGCAGCACTTCCAAATGGTGAAAGAAATGTGAAATCCTGTATTCACCTGTGCAATGTTTCGGTCCACTTGCTGGGACCATTCTCAAGAAGCACATACAAACACGCAGTGTCCACCAGGCAGACCAATTTTATAACAAGACACGGAGGCTTCGTATTGCATAACTCCTTCTTTACTGAAACCACAGCAGCAAAGAGTTAACATAAAAAATGAAGGACAACCCCAAACAGTCCCTCCCACTATACAGTCCATAAATAGGTCCTCCTCCGTCCTCTCTTCCTCTTTCTTTGCTGCTGCCCACAGCAGATAAGTACCTCTCCGTTTTTCTATTAGATTTATTTCTAACCGGCAGCATTTTAAGATTGGTTAATTTAAATGCTTATCTGTTACCTTGGTACTTCCTGTATAGCTACCAAAGTTTGTGTGATTCCGTTACTTTCATCCCTTTCGTTTGTTATGGTTTGATTCCACCAAGGGTTTTGTCTGCCTCCCTTACTGCAGGTTCCGTGCGCATCCCTGCGCCTCTTATTGTCCCCTCTGTGCCGTCGATTCCCCCCCCCCCTCCTCTTCCCCGACTTACTTCAGGCGCCATTTTCTGTGCGGCTTGCCGTTCGCGCCTCGCGCTCCTTGCCGCCCGAAATCTCGCGTCTCGCGGGATTTCGGCGGCACCCGCGGGAGGGGGCGGAGCGGGACGCTCGATCACGTGTCTCGGGCGCCATCTTGGTACTCTTATACAGTACGGCGCAGGGGCTGCTTCTGGGCGCTTCCTTGTTTTCCTTTGGGTGTAGGGGGCGTGTCGGTTTCCCCCTCCCCTACACCTACTTCCGTTTCCGTCGGCACGATTGTTCCCTCACGGCTTGGACATCGGTGCCTGCTCCTGTCTGCCCTGATCTCAGATAGGTGTTTGTCCTGATCTTTGCTCTTTCTTCCTCAGGAGTGACTAACTCCTTTAGCATGTCTCTGCCCAACGATACCCCCTCTGTACCCCCCGCTCTAGAGGGTCCCTCCTCTGACTCTGCCATGCTCCCTGCAGTTTCAAATACGGTTCACACTGACTCCCATGCTGTAGATCTACAACAATCTATATCTGCAGCAATAGCCAATGCCATGGGTAATGTCTCTTCAATGATTTCTCAGTCGATTTCTCAGGCGCTTAGAGCGCAGAACACTGCCCCAGCCCAGCCCGTGGCTGTTGCCCCGGTTACCTCCAGAATTGATTGCAATGATGGCTTAGCTCCATCAAAAGACAACGTGCATAGGTCACGTAAAAGAGCCTGCCCGCGCCAGGCGGAAAAAGCGCGCCCCTGGAAATCCGCTCGGGCTCGTCCCGAACTCAGCTCTGACTCTGAAATTGAGTCTGATGAGGAGGTTTTTAGTGACGGTCATTATGCCTCTGATGCAGACCTTGAAGGGGTCCGGGTGGCTGACGAATTGGAAGGGTTTTCCCCTCCGCTTCATCCCCCCTCCAGTGTGGGTCCGGATGATAATCTCCCGGGATCTAGTTCCCTGATTGACCCGCAAGGCACCCCCCTTTTTGATCCAGACAGCCTCCACCATCCGAGGTCGTCCGAATGGTTGCCTATCCCACACGTGGCACAATATCTGGAGAGTAGAGTGAGAAAACCTCTTTCCAAAGAAACCCGGAATAAATTGAAGGCTGAATGCCCTCGCCCCTTAATCCCAAATAAAGTGTGCGACACGCCCAATGTGGATCCCAAGATGATCCAGTTTCTTTCCAAGTCGGGATTTAACCCCCGCAAGGGCCTGGACTCTGCTCTTCGGGCTTGTCAGGACAAGCTCTTGGACAGTCTGGGACCCATGACTAAAATATTTGAGTTGGCTGAAACTGCCAGAATTGAGGGTACGGCCATAGACCCAGAAGAACTCAGTGGCTGGGCACAACGTGCCATTTGTTTACTGGGGAACGTCAATTCCTCATTATCTATCGAACGTAGAAAAGCATTGCTCATGAAGATTGAGCCCAAACTCTCTAACATGGCTTTGACCGAGGCTGGCAAGGAGGCCCAGGGGCTCCTGTTTGGCGATAGTTTTATTAAAGACCTGGGTAAATTTGTGGGAGCTTTTACTGCGCTGGATAAGGCTCAGAGCTCCATGCGTAAGGTATTCCACGGGCGTGTCTCTAATAGGGCCGGCAGTTTCAGGGGCCGACTGTCCGGCCGTGTCCACTTCCAGACGCGTGGAAACGCTCGAGGTTCCTATAATCATAGACCGTCCTTCCAAGACCAGAGACAGCAGTCTACCTTCTTCCCTTCCAGAGGCCAGACATTTCGCTCCAGAGGATTCAGAGGCAACCTCGGCTCAAGACGTCCACTTGGTAAGTCCTCAAAGCCTATGTCTTTCTTTCAACCCTTGTATCGGGGGCAGACTCCGACATTTTTTACCCGCTTGGAACCGGGTAACCTCCGATCCGTGGATACTAGCCACGGTCCAGGGTTTTCGTATAGATCTGGTGGTATCTCACCTGTCGCTCCCAGATCCTCATCCACTAGTACTGTCAAAATCGGCCCAATCTTGCATGGACCGAGAGCTCCGTTCCCTGTTAGACAAAGGAGCAATAGAGGAAGCTCCTCCTCACTCCTGCGGGGTGGTCAGCAATATGTTTTTGGTGGAGAAGAAAGGGGGCCAGTTCCGGCCGGTAATCAACTTGCGGAATCTGAACAGGTTTGTGTGTTACCGCCATTTCAAAATGGAAGGGATTCACTTGCTCAGGGACCTTTTGCTTCCAGGAGACTGGATGGTGAAGCTGGACCTGAAAGACGCTTATCTGACGGTCCCTGTGTCCCCTCAGTCCAGAGCGCTCCTTCAATTCCGTTGGCGCGGCCTTCTGTGGCAATTCACGTGTCTTCCATTTGGCCTCTCGTCGGCCCCCTGGTGTTTCACCAAGTTGATGCGGCCGGTGGTGGCTTGGCTTCGCAGGCAGGGAATTCGTCTTGTGATTTACCTAGACGATATCCTCTTCATGGCTCAATCTCCAGGGGAACTGTCTACTCACCTGCAGGTTGCGATGTCTCTTATTACAGATCTGGGATTCGTTATCAACGCCGAGAAGTCCTGCCTTCATCCGTCCAGATCGATGGAATTCCTGGGTTTTGTGGTGAACTCCAGCGAGCAGACCCTTTGCCTCCCTGGATCCAAAATCAGGTCCATACGCAAGGAACTACGACACGTTCTGAGGCTTCCGCGGATGTCGCTCCGTCACCTGGCACGCATTATTGGTCTTCTGTCCTCGTCCATCCAGGCGATCTTTCCGGCTCCCCTTCACTATCGGGCGTTGCAGCGACTGAAGATCGCGCATCTCCAGGCGGGTGCGTCCTACGCCGACTTGGTGACTCTGGACCACGAGACGAGGGACGAACTCATATGGTGGATCGCCAACCTCGACGCGTGGAATGGCAAGGCCATCGTGGGTCCTCAGCCGGATCTGATCGTGGAGTCGGATGCCAGTCTCCTCGGCTGGGGTGCATACTGCAATGGGGTCTCCACCGGAGGACCCTGGTCAGGCAACGAGTCCCATCTCCACATAAACGCTCTGGAGTTGTTAGCAGGTTCCTTCGCCATCCGCAGCTTTACCAGCGACAGAGTGTCGGCTTGTGTCAGACTCAGGATGGACAATGTGTCGGCCGTGCGTTATGTCAACGCCATGGGGGGCACCCATTCATCAATCCTGACCCATCTAGCGAAGGATTTTTGGTCCTTTTGCCTGGACAGAGGCTTTACGGTGATCGCGGAATATATACCAGGGCTACACAATACTTTCGCGGACTGGAGTTCTCGTCATTCTTCGGACTTCAGCGATTGGAGATTAGATCCAGCCGTTTTCTCCTCCATCAGATCCCTGTGGGGACCTCTCTCTATGGATCTCTTTGCTTCACGTTGGAACGCCCAGCTTCCGCACTTCTACAGTTGGAGGCCGGATCCTCTGTCGGTGGCTGTAGACGCCCTTCTGCAGGATTGGTCAGGGTCAACTGGCTTACGCTTTTCCCCCATTTGCGCTCATCCCGAGGGTGTTGTCTCAGGTCCGTCGCCAACTCGCGGACTTAGTGCTGGTGGTTCCCTTTTGGCAAGCCCAATCTTGGTTCCCACAGCTCCTGGAACTTCTAGTGGAGGATCCTCGTCTTCTTCCATCATTTCCGGAGCTTCTCCGCGGACCTCTGGACCAACTTCACCCGCTGGTGGCGGACAGCTCTCTTCATCTACTGGTGTGCAGAATCTCAGGGACCATTGGGGCGTCGCAAGCTTATCGGGAACGGCTCGTACCCTTCTGGAGAACGCGTGGGCTCCCGGAACCCGACGCGCTTATCAGTCAGCCTGGAAACGTTGGTCTGGCTGGTGCGTGGGGCGGAGTCTGGATCCCCTTTCAGCTCCTGTGACGGACATCCTGGAGTTCTTGACGTCTCTTTATGAAGAGGGTAAAGCTTATAGGTCCATTAACCTTTTCCGTTCGGCCATATCCTCTCAACACCAAGGGTTTGCGGGTTGCCCAGCTGGTCAACATCCGTTAGTGTGTCGCCTCCTGAAAGGGTCACGCTTATCTCGCCCTCCTAGACCCCGGTTCACGAGTTCTTGGGACGTTACGTTGGTGCTTCAATTTTTCTCTAGTTGGCCCCTCAATTCTTCTTTAAGTCTACGTCAACTCTCGGCGAAGCTGGTCAGCCCTGCTGTGTTTGATTTCCTGCAAAAGGGTTTCGGATGTGCGGGCCTTAGACTTCGATGCTCTGTCTTTTACTCCAGACGGTGTCTTGTTTAATATATCACGCCGCACGAAGACCAATATTCGAGCGGTATCTTACCCGGCTTTTCCTGACAATCAAGCCCTTTGCCCGGTGCTCTGTTTGAAGGAGTACTTGAGCCGCACGATTTCCTTACGTGCACCTTCTCATCCGCAATTGTTCATTTCGTTCCGCAGGCCTTTTCTCCCGGTTGCTAGCGTCACTTTATCTCGGTGGGTTAAGTGGATCCTTTCCCTAGCTGGAGTGGATACGTCTATTTTCACGGCTCATTCGGTGAGGGGAGCTTCGGCTACCTCCATGACCATTGCGGGGGCGCGTCTGGAGGATGTTCTTCGTTTGGCCGATTGGTCTAGAGCTTCTACGTTTCGGGAGTTTTATTTCAGACCACCTCCACATGCTTTTTCTGCGGTGATTTCGACGCTTTAAACTTGCAATACGAAGCCTCCGTGTCTTGTTATAAAATTGCATGATTTTCCTATTTTATGACGTAAAGTCATGATTTTATTAAAGACACGGAGGCGAGTATTGCCCACCCTGTTTGTGTTTGGCCCTCCCTATTTTGCTTGCTTATATGTTATTTATGTATGATAACTAAGGACTGTGTTATATTATTTATTGCTTATTTATGATTGACACTTGTTTTCTCCCACATGCTTGGAATGGACTTTGGGTCCAGGGATTACCTTGTATTATCCTGTTTTTTCTTTTCCGTAGGTTGATTCCCGATGCAGACCTCGTGTGCGGTCCAGGATGTTCTTGGGGCCTGTTGGCCGTTGTTCCGGTTGAACTCAGGTTCCAGTTTCTCGGTTCATGGTTTCCGGTTGGAGTTTCTGTTACAGGATGTTTCGGTCCAGTATTCTAGTGGTCCACATCAAAGAAAGAGGAAGAGAGGACGGAGGAGGACCTATTTATGGACTGTATAGTGGGAGGGACTGTTTGGGGTTGTCCTTCATTTTTTATGTTAACTCTTTGCTGCTGTGGTTTCAGTAAAGAAGGAGTTATGCAATACTCGCCTCCGTGTCTTTAATAAAATCATGACTTTACGTCATAAAATAGGAAAATCATGCAATTGTCTCCAGCAGGGGTTCCCTTTTGAGTAATGCTTCTATATTTTTGGACAAATTACTGTCAGTATGCCACAAAGACAAAATCTTATGTACAGGATACAACAGATTTTTGAGGAAATTGAGTACTGTAACTAAACCAAAGCTGGCTATTTTGGCCTCCTTCAATATTGTTAGTCTTTACACTTTCATATAGTATAACATTGGAATGACGGCGGCAGAACACGCTTTGAACACATCTGATTTTCCTGTGGATTTGAGGGCAATTATTTTGTCTTTGCTACATATGATACTGAATAATTCTTATTTACTTTTCCTTCTCTGCGTCCCAAGATTTCATCCATGTGCTGGAGTAGTGGAGATACATAGATGATATTTTTATGATCTGGACAGGTCTGGAGTTGTTCCATTCTTTTTTTAACAACCTGATTCCTGACATACAATTCACGTTAGAATTTTCTATGGAGACTATCCGTTTCTTAGATGTTAATGTCAGTATTCAAGATACTGTACTGAGTATGAACCTATACGTGAAATCTACCGATAAAAACACAATACTTCGATATGATAGTGCACATCGTCGCAAAATGATCCAGTCTCTGCCAGATAGTCAATTTACTGGGGCAAAGAGGATCATTAGTAAGAGACAGGTGCACTCTGCGGTATTACTAAATCCTCAAACTGGTTTTAAAATTGAGAGATTAGTCAACATGTCCTACGGAGTAGGACATGTCTAAGCCCGGGCACCGCGACAAGGTTTCTCAAGTAGCCCGGGACCTAACACTCTCCTACCTGTGCCAGTGGGCAAATACCAGGAGCCAGTGGGCAAATTACAGGAGCATAAGGCCGACTCACAAACAACTCACCAGTTACCTCCAGCATGTATCCATGCTTGCAATGGGAGGAGGGAGGAGTCTGCAAGTCCCACTCAAGACTGTCTGGTATGGCCCAGGCCTCACAGGTGCACCTAAATGTGGCCTGTAGATGGAAAACAGGCACATTTAAATTGGAGTTTATATACCTCCAGGAATCTCTATATATACAAACTGAATGGAATGACGTGGTATAGCAGGAGGTGCTCAAACCCACATGCAGTCGTGCATATATATAGGGGAGCAAATCCTGCACTTGTGGCCCGTTGCTAATGGCAATCCCCAGCAAACATGCATACGGTGGAGGATGCCCGCAGCGAACCACAAGTACCACAATAGACATCCTACACAAGGTAACAATTGTGTGGATGTGATAATCAATATAACAATATAACAAAATAGCAAAAGACAGGTGCACTCTGCGGTATTACTAAATCCTCAAACTGGTTTTAAAATTGAGAGATTAGTCAACATGTCCTACGGAGTAGGACATGTCTAAGCCCGGGCACCGCGACAAGGTTTCTCAAGTAGCCCGGGACCTAACACTCTCCTACCTGTGCCAGTGGGCAAATACCAGGAGCCAGTGGGCAAATTACAGGAGCATAAGGCCGACTCACAAACAACTCACCAGTTACCTCCAGCATGTATCCATGCTTGCAATGGGAGGAGGGAGGAGTCTGCAAGTCCCACTCAAGACTGTCTGGTATGGCCCAGGCCTCACAGGTGCACCTAAATGTGGCCTGTAGATGGAAAACAGGCACATTTAAATTGGAGTTTATACACCTCCAGGAATCTCTATATATACAAACTGAATGGAATGACGTGGTATAGCAGGAGGTGCTCAAACCCACATGCAGTCGTGCATATATATAGGGGAGCAAATCCTGCACTTGTGGCCCGTTGCTAATGGCAATCCCCAGCAAACATGCATACGGTGGAGGATGCCCGCAGCGAACCACAAGTACCACAATAGACATCCTACACAAGGTAACAATTGTGTGGATGTGATAATCAATATAACAATATAACAAAATAGCAAAAGACAGGTGCACTCTGCGGTATTACTAAATCCTCAAACTGGTTTTAAAATTGAGAGATTAGTCAACATGTCCTACGGAGTAGGACATGTCTAAGCCCGGGCACCGCGACAAGGTTTCTCAAGTAGCCCGGGACCTAACACTCTCCTACCTGTGCCCGGGGCCTAACACTCTCCATACCAGACAGTCTTGAGTGGGACTTGCAGACTCCTCCCTCCTCCCATTGCAAGCATGGATACATGCTGGAGGTAACTGGTGAGTTGTTTGTGAGTCGGCCTTATGCTCCTGTAATTTGCCCACTGGCTCCTGGTATTTGCCCACTGGCACAGGTAGGAGAGTGTTAGGTCCCGGGCTACTTGAGAAACCTTGTCGCGGTGCCCGGGCTTAGACATGTCCTACTCCGTAGGACATGTTGACTAATCTCTCAATTTTAAAACCAGTTTGAGGATCTAGTAATACCGCAGAGTGCACCTGTCTTTTGCTATTTTGTTATATTGTTATATTGATTATCACATCCACACAATTGTTACCTTGTGTAGGATGTCTATTGTGGTACTTGTGGTTCGCTGCGGGCATCCTCCACCGTATGCATGTTTGCTGGGGATTGCCATTAGCAACGGGCCACAAGTGCAGGATTTGCTCCCCTATATATATGCACGACTGCATGTGGGTTTGAGCACCTCCTGCTATACCACGTCATTCCATTCAGATCATTAGTAAGGACACAAAATTGGAGAAGACTCTTGATACTGTGACACTGTCATTTCGTGAGTCGTCTAAGACAATATCCCTTATTAAAACTATCTGGGACTGGGAGAACACCAGTAGGATACCTTTTGTCTCTACATATAGTGAGGCTAGCAAACATATAAGTAAAATCATCAATAGACAGTGGTCTATATGTCGATGCACTGACATACGCAGTGTGTCGCTCCATATGGCAGGCAATTATGCCGGCTGATTTTCATGCTGAGCATTTTTGCAGGTGAGCAATCCCTCCCCTTACGGGCTTACACTATGTGCTCATCTGAAAATTATTCACTGGTAATTTGGTTTTATGGTGGTAGAAAATAATGCACAGATTCTGATATATTATATCTGGTGTAAATGGCACTATCGGTATTTTATGAATGTGTTGTACATATAAGTATGACTGTAAGGTTTGTTATTTATTGGCATTTATGTATGCTAAAGCTCTGACTCGTTATAAAAAATATACTGTGACCTTGTATATGCTGCTTGAGAAGGGTCCCAGCAAGTGGACCAAAACGGATGGGTGAATAAAGGATTTCACATTTTTTTCACAATTTCACCATTTCCAAGTGCTGCGGTTTTTTCATATATAACTGTGTTCGAGTTAGTACCGTTGGCACAACTCCTTATACACTTACCTAAAGAATTATTAGGAACACCATACTAATACGGTGTTGGACCCCCTTTTGCCTTCAGAACTGCCTTAATTCTACATGGCATTGATTCAACAAGGTGCTGATAGCATTCATTAGAAATGTTGGCCCATATTGATAGGATAGCATCTTGCAGTTGATGGAGATTTGAGGGATGCACATCCAGGGCACGAAGCTCCCGTTCCACCACATCCCAAAGATGCTCTATTGGGTTGAGATCTGGTGACTGTGGGGGCCATTTTAGTACAGTGAACTCATTGTCATGTTCAAGAAACTAATTTGAAATGATTCGAGCTTTGTGACATGGTGCATTATCCTGCTGGAAGTAGCCATCAGAGGATGGGTACATGGTGGTCATAAGGGATGGACATGGTCAGAAACAATGCTCAGGTAGCCCGTGGCATTTAAACGATGGCCAATTGGCACTAAGGGGCCTAAAGTGTGCTCAGAAAACATCCCCCACACCATTACACCACCACCACCACCAGCCTGCACAGTGGTAACAAGGCATGATGGATACATGTTCTCATTCTTTTTAGGCCAAATTCGGACTCTACCATTTGAATGTCTCAACAGAAATCGAGACTCATCAGACCAGGCAACATTTTTCCAGTCTTCAACAGTATAATTTTGGTGAGCTTGTGCAAATTGTAGCCTCTTTTTCCTATTTGTAGTGGAGATGAGTGGTACCCGGTGGGGTCTTCTGCTGTTGTAGCCCATCCGCCTCAAGGTTGTGCATGTTGTGGCTTCACAAATGCTTTGCTGCATACCTCGGTTTTAACAAGTGGTTATTTCAGTCAACGTTGCTCTTCTATCAGCTTGAATCAGTCGGCCCATTCTCCTCTGACCTCTAGCATCAACAAGGCATTTTCGCCCACAGGACTGCCGCATACTGGATGTTTTTCCCTTTTCACACCATTCTTTGTAAACCCTAGAAATGGTTGTGCGTGAAAATCCCAGTAACTGAGCAGATTGTGAAATACTCAGACCGGCCCATCTGGCACCAACAACCATGCCACGCTCAAAATTGCGTAAATCGCCTTTCTTTCCCATTCTGACATTCAGTTTGGAGTTCAGGAGATTGTCTTGACCAGGACCACAACCCTACATGCATTGAAGCAACTGCCATGTGATTGGTTGACTAGATAATCGCATTAATGAGAAATAGAACAGGTGTTCCTAATAATTCTTTAGGTGAGTGTATACTAAGGTGTGCTGCCCTGGATTGGACTTTTCTTTAATAGAGATGTATACGAGAATTTTTATGCATTGATGCAAATCTGTCAACTACTTGATCCATGTTTATCTTGTCTGCAAGCCTAAACTCGATTGCTAGTGCGGCAAGATCTGACAGCCTTTCTCCCGTCATTGTGGTACGCAAATAGGATTTGATCGGTTTTAGTGCTGAAAAACTTCTCTCACAAGATGAACTGCTAACTGGCAAAACGCATGCAATTTTACACAGTCTGTACAATTCAAAGAAGGGAACAGTATAAGGTTGCAGAAAGTTTGTGAACTCCAGGACAGTGTTAACTTTTATGCCATCGGATTCTTCTTTCCTCTTCAAAGTCACAAGAGCCTGCTTGAGTTCCGTTTCTAAATGCTCCAAATTACAGCCATAGAATTTTGCCATTGAGGCCAACTTTTGTAAATGCAAAAAACAATCCGCTTTTGGGTTAAGTGCCTGAATGCCTTCCATTACATGCAAGGAATCCCTTGAAAAACGTGATTTTAATTCTGATATTATTTTGTCAACGACAACATAGACAAAATGCTGTATAAAATCTTTTTTTTTTGCTCAGTCGTGTTCGTTGACCCACTGTTTCCATTATGATGTGGTCCCTTAACCTCAAAGGTGGTCTGCGATATCTTTATTTGCGAGGTGGTTCATCTTCAGAGTCAGGAGTTTATATTCCACATTTAATGCACAAGTCTTTGTGAGATGTCTCCCTGGGGCTACTGCTAGAAGAGATAGAAGACGTATTATTAATATTGTTAAGCAAGCAAAGCAGGAAGGGGACGTGGATGTTCTTGTCCATCTAGGGACAAATGACCTGGCTTGCAATGAAGTGTCAGAGGTGAAAAAATCTTTTATCACACTTGGTAATAACGTACAGGATTTTGCATCCACCATTTCATTTTCTGAAGTTCTGCCTGTGCATAATGTTCAGAATGATAGGCAGAGGCGCATAAAGGAGTTCAACACATGGCTTGGTAAATGGTGTCAAGAGCAAGGATTTGGCTTTGTTTCGCATGATAGCTCTACTTGGAATAGAAAGGAACTGTACAAAAAAGATGGTTTGCATCTTTCTCTCAAAGGAACAAATGTACTTAGTGAACAACTCCAAGAATTTGCGAAAGAGTATTTAAACTAGGAAGGGGGGGCAAAAGAGTGAAAATAAAAGAGTCCAATTGCCCCCCGAAACAATGCCAGAACAGGTCAGAAGCACAGAGGTTAAGAAATGATAAGCTCAGAGTCCTGTCTACAAATGCTCGCAGTTTAGGTAAAAAAATCAATGAACTTGGGTCAATAATGGCATCTGAGAATGTAGATTTAGTGGCTGTTACGGAGACATGGTTTAATGAAAGAAATGACTGGGACATAACCATACCAGGGTACTCTTTATACAGAAGAGACAGAGAAGGCAAGAAAGGAGGAGGAGTGGCCCTGTATGTGAAAGATAGCAATAAATCTAACCTAATACAAGTTGGTGAGGCCAACATAGAGTCAGTTTGGGTTACGTTGCAGTTTGCTAATCATGCAGTAACTCGTGTAGGTGTGATATATAGACCACCTGGTCAAGTTAAAGAACTAGATGATCTACTAGTTGAAGAAATAGCTAAAATGACAATGAAAGGAGAAGTTATCATTATGGGAGAAAACTGTGAAAGAGTCCCACCACACAAAAACAAAAGTTTTAGATTTTAGAAAAACAGACTTTTCAAAAATGAAATTAGTCATAAATGAGTCCTTATCAGACTGGAACGGATTACATGGAGTCCAGGAGAAATGGGACTACTTAAAAGGTGCATTATTGAAGGCAACAGAAAATTGCATTAGACGTGTCAGTAAAAGCAAAAAAAGGAAGAGACCACTGTGGTGCTCAGCAGAAGTGGCCCAAATCATTAAAAATAAAAAGCTAGCATTTTGTAATTATAAAAAAAAACAGAGCAATGAAGATAAGGAAATCTACAAGATTAGGCAGAAAGAGGCCAAGCAAGTTATAAGAACTTCTAAAGCGCAGGCAGAAGAAAAACTAGCTCAGTCTATGAAAAAAGGGGATAAGACATTCTTCAGATATATAAATGAAAAAAGGAAATTAAAACAAGGAATAACTAAATTAAAAACAAAGGACGGAAGGTATGTAGAAGAGAATAAAGGGCTAGCCGACTGCCTTAATGAATACTTCTGTTCAGTTTTTACAAAAGAAAAAGAAGGAGAAGGACCTCCACTAGTAAGGATGACTAATAAATCGTTTGATGCATGTGTCTTTACAGAGGAAGATGTTCTAAGTTTGCTGTCTAAAGTGAAGACAAACAAGTCACAGGGGCCTGATGAGATACACCCAAAATTATTAAAAGAGCTTAGTGGTGAGCTGGCAAAACCGTTAACAGATTTATTTAACCAATCATTAGTAACAGGAGTCGTCCCGGAAAATTGGAAATTGGCAAATGTCGTGCCCATTCACAAGAAAGGTAGTAGGGAGGAATCGAGCAACTATAGACCAGTGAGTCTGACATCAATAGTAGGCAAATTAATGGAAACCCTATTAAAGGATAGGATTGTGGAACATCTAAAATCCCATGGATTGCAAGATGAAAAACAACATGGGTTTACTTCAGGGAGATCATGTCAAACAAATCTTATAGATTTTTTTGACTGGGTGACTAAAATAATAGACGGTGGAGGTGCAGTAGACATCGCATATCTAGATTTTAGTAAGGCTTTTGACACTGTCCCACATAGAAGACTTATCAATAAACTGCAGTCATTGAGCATGGACTCCCATATTGTTGAGTGGATTAGGCAGTGGCTGAGTGACAGACAACAGAGGGTTGTAGTCAATGGAGAACATTCAAAACAAGGTCATGTTACCAGTGGGGTTCCACAGGGATCTGTACTGGGACCAATTTTGTTTAATATCTTCATAAGTGATATTGCAAAAGGCCTCGATGGTAAGGTTTGTCTTTTTGCTGATGACACAAAGATATGTAACAGGGTTGATGTTCCTGGAGGGAAACGCCAAATGGAAAAGGATTTAGGAAAACTAGAAGAATGGTCAGAACTCTGGCAACTGAAATTTAATGTGGATAAGTGCAAGATAATGCACCTGGGGCGTAAAAGCCCAAGGGCAGAATATAGAATATTTGACACAGTCCTGACCTCAGTATCTGAGGAAAGGGATTTAGGAGTAATTATTTCAGAAGACTTAAATGTGGGAAGACAATGTAATAGAGCAGCACGAAATGCCAGCAGAATGCTTGGATGTATAGGGAGAGGTATAAGCAGTAGAAAGAGTGAAGTGCTTATGCCGCTGTACAGAACACTGGTGAGACCTCACTTGGAGTATTGTGCGCAGTACTGGAGGCCATATCTCCAGAAGGATATAGATACTCTAGAGAGAGTTCAGAGAAGAGCTACTAAACTAGTACATGGATTGCAGGATAAAACTTACCAGGAAAGATTAAAGGACCTTAACATGTATAGCTTGGAAGAAAGAAGAGACAGAGGGGATATGATAGAAACTTTTAAATACATAAAGGGAATCAACTTGGTAAAGGAGGAGAGCATATTTAAAAGAAGAAAAACTACCACAAGAGGACACAGTTTTAAATTAGAGGGGCAAAGGTTTAAAAGTAATATAAGGAAGTATTACTTTACTGAGAGAGTAGTGGATGCATGGAATAGTCTTCCTGCAGAAGTGGTAGCTGCAAATACAGTGAAGGAGTTTAAGCATGCATGGGATAGGCATAAGGCTATCCTTCATATAAGATAGGGCCAGGGACAATTCATAGGATTCAGATATATTGGGCAGACTAGATGGGCCAAATGGTTCTTATCTGCCGACACATTCTATGTTTCTATGTTTCTATGTTTCTATTGTGGAAGATTGTACGGATCCTGTAGGGTCGCCTTCTTCATTTCGTACTTCTTCAAGTTCTTCAATGACAGTTTGGACAAGGACTGCTGATGCCAAATCAAGATCTTTTGCTTGTAGCATAGTGGATAACATCTGTGTCCTTTTTAATATGTTTTCAAAAAGCACAAGTGATAGAATAAAATTGAAGTCAATGAACATAAGGACGGAATTAGCTTCAGTTCTTCTTTCTGTATTTTTCCCATCAGCTAACAACTTAAGGGTTTCCAAAAGAGGCTCGAGTGTCTGAGGTACAGCTTTACGTGCAGCATATTGGCATGTCCACCTAGTATCACTTAATTGTTTTAGAGTAATGAGTTTTCTTGACATTTGTTTCTGAACACTCTCAAACACAGAGTGAACCAAGGATGTACTAGAAAAAACATAAAGCTTCTCCATCTTTGCAAAAAACTCAGATGCCTCTGCTACATTTTTAACAGTGTCAACAACAGCTAAATTTAGTTGGTGATTCATGCAATGGACACATAGAGCAGTAGGCACCTCTTTTTGAATCCTTGCCTCCATTTACCCTACCACTCATTACTGCTGCCCCATCATAAGCTTGACCGACGCACCCATTTTTATCGATCCCTAGTGAAGAGAGAACGTTAAATATATAATCTGTCAATGATGCAGCATCAAGGTTCTCTGCTTTGTAACATTTAGAAAACCTCTCATGGACAGCTTGATCAAAAAAATATCTTACAACAACAGACAGCTGTTCAGTTTTGCTACGATCTTTTGTCTCATCTGCCAGGATAGAAAACGGACTGCCTTTTAGGCTCTCTGCTATTTCTTCTCTAACTAATAAAGCCATAACAGCTAAAAGTTCGTTTTGAATGGAGGGATGTAAATACCGAGCAGTTTTTGGACCATGAAGTTTCTTTTCTATAATGCAATCTTTTTTAGCAATTAAATACAAGATCTCTCTCAAGTTTCCATGACTTAGGTCTTCAGAGTTGTAACGATGCTCTCTTTGCGCAATTTTTGTTTTTTGCTGTTAAAAGAAGAACTTCAGCAATTGTCTTAATATAATGGCAGTTTTCTTGTACCTCTCTGGCATGCGCTTTACTTAGGCCTTTCATAATGGATGTATCATTTTCTATGGACTAATGTGTCCAGGTTCATAGATGATATTTTACTTCTTTGGTCAGGGACAGTTAGCGAGTTCCAACAATTCATGGATACACTCAATTCTAACCACATTGGATAATTTTTTACTTCAGAAATACATCGTAATGCCATCAATTTCCTGGATGTTTGTCTAGAGAGAGATGAACATAATTACATTAAAACGACCCTTTTTAGGAAAAAGACTTCTACAAACAGTCTTCTACGATGGGACAGTTTTCATCCCGCCCCTTTAAAAAGGGGGATTCCTAAAGGGCAGTTTTTAAGATTTGGAGAAACTGTTCTGAAAATAAAAGTTTTACACATGAAGCATCTAAGCTCTTTGACTGGTTTAAACAGAGGGGTTACCCAAGTCCATGCCTTTATGAAGCATGGAATTGGGCTAACTCAAGGGATCGTACTGCCCTATTACAACCACAAATCAAGAAGAAGATCCAAGATCCAATCAGAATTGTGGGAACTTTTGACTCTGAATCCCAACAAGTTCGAGATATCTTAAATCGTTATTGGTCTCTATTAAAGACAGAACCTGACTTGACCCCTGTATTATCTGAAAATCCGGCCATTACCTACAGACGTGGACGTAATATAGATGACACATTAGTCCATAGTCACCTTGAGTCCCCAGAAAAAATTACGTGGCTGTCCAACAGACAGACGGGCACTTTTAAGGCAAATGTAAAGCATGCACATTTATAGCTCCAGGTAAAATCTTTATGAATAGCCTGGAAGATCGGACCTTCTACACCCGTAGTTTTGCTAATTGCAATACTTTTGGGATTGTATATATGGCTCAATGTGACTGTGGACTTAAATATATAGGTAAAACTAAAAGGATGTTCAAAAAGCGAATCCTTGACCATATCAAGACATATATGGACCAACCATGCAGGGTCCACTAAAACTATTCACAATTTTTTTATGATTGAGGTATTAAAAATGTCCAAAAGAGGTGGGGATATGGATAAACTGCTAAAACAAAAAGAATCCAGGTGGATCTTCAGACTAAACACTGTGGCTCCTGCTGGATTAAATGAAGGTATCGACTTTGCGTGTTTCATTTAAGGCGCATTTTTTATCCTTAAGGATCAATATATCATTTATATAGTATAACAGTTGTTAACTGGGAGACAAGCCCCTCCATATTTGATCCTATCTTTGCATTATGTACTAGCCAGTCACCCTTAAAAAAACAATTTAACCAATTCATTAACTGGCTACACTCATATTAATTTATCAGCTTGGGACATCTAACAAGCCACATATTTATAGGATATACCTAACTATAATGGAGTATACTATAATCATATAAAAGTCCCCCTTTAATAATTACAAAATATTTAGGTAGTTAGAATACTTCATTAATGTCTCCTTCTTATCTATAAACACTAATGGTCCATGTCCATCTGATAGCTCTGACGAGCGATCATGTGACCGGCATCCAGGTCATGTGGTGGCGCCTGAGGTCGGCCCTTCTCGGGAATCTCTATCTCCAATGAACCACCTGGTCACATGCTGGCGTCTGACGTCAGACGCCGCACGTGACGAACATCACGTGATACACCCGACACCCGGAAGTTACCTTAAAAAAGGTAAGAACGCCAGCACTACCGTGCCGCCACATCTGCCGGGCGCTACTGCCATTGCGCTTCTTTGTCACCATGATGCCTCTTTCATCTAATGCATATCATCGATGGCTCTATCTGAACAGCCACTAAGGGACCGCAAGTATCACTAGCATAACTCTTTGTGATATTAGTTTGCACAAAAAATTGTTGGCTATCAGGTTCCTGGACTGTGTTATAAGGGGACACTAATGACCGTTATTTGTTACCTATATTAAATCTTATTACATTTATCATTAAGTTGGGTATACATATTTGGATACTGGCGAACAGTAAAAACAATCGGTCATTGTTTAATATAGGTACTCGTTACTTCCATGTGGCTTCAGCTTAGAGAACCAGACACTGGGGCCATTCTAGGGTACTTTAAATATTAGTGGCTGGAATACATCTATATGACCCATGTCTTGTTGCCCTGTAAGCTGTACTGGCAATTTTCTATAATTTTCTATAATGACTAGCCAGTTAGTAGGAAAAAAAGTTTTTTATCATGTGTCCAAGTGATTTTTTCATTATTATATAAAAGAGGAAAAAATATAATAAGAAGAAAAACAAAAATTAAATAAATTTAAGTAAATTGTATATAGTAGAGTTGAGCGAACACCTGGATGTTCGGGTTCGAGCAGTTCGGCTGAACTTCCCGGAAATGTTTGGGTTTGGGATCCGAACTCGACCCGAACTTCGCCCCGAACCCGAACCCCATTGAAATCAATGTGGACCCGAACTTTTCGGCACTAAAAAGGCTGTAAAATAGCCCAGGAAAGGGCTAAAGGGCTGCAAAAGGCAGCAAAATGTAGGTAAATCCCCTGCAAACAAATGTGGATAGGGAAATGTATTAAAATTAAAATAAAATAAATTAAAATTAACCAATATCAATTGGAGAGAGTTCTCATTGCAGAGAATCAGGCTTCATGTCACCCAACACTGGAACAGGCCACTGTCAGATATTTAGGCCTCGGCACCCAGACAGAGGAGAGAGGTCCCATAGCAGAGAATCAGGCTTCATGTCATAGCAGAGAATCAGGCTTCATGTCATAGCAGACAATCAGGTTTCATGTCATAGCAGAGAATCAGGCTTCACGTCACCCACCACTGGAACAGGCCGTTGTCAGATATTTAGGCCCCGGCACCCAGACAGAGGAGAGAGGTCCCATAGCAGAGATTCAGGCTTCATGTCAAAGCAGAGAATCATGCTTCATGTCACCCAACACTGGAACAGGCCACTGTCAGATATTTTTAGGCCCCAGCACCCAGACAGAGGAGAGAGGTCCCATAGCAGAGATTCAGGCTTCATGTCATAGCAGAGAATCATGCTTCATGTCATAGCAGAGAATAAGGCTTCATGCCATAGCAGAGAATCAGGCTTCATGTCATAGCAGAGAATCAGGCTTCACGTCACCCACCACTGCAACAGGCCATTGTTTGATATTTAGGCCCCGGCACGCAGACAGAGGAGAGAGGTCCCATAGCAGAGAATCAGGCTTCATGTCATAGCAGAGAATCAGGTTTCATATCACCCAACACTGGAACAGTTCACTGTCAGATATTTTTAGGCCCCGGCACCCAGACAGAGGAGAGAGGTCCCATAGCAGAGATTCAGGCTTCATGTCATAGCAGAGAATCAGGCTTCCTGTCACCCAACACTGGAACAGGCCACTGTCAGATATTTTTAGGCCCCGGCACCCAGACAGAGGAGAGAGGTCCCATAGCAGAGATTCAGGCTTCATGTCATAGCAGAGAATCATGCTTCATGTCACCCAACACTGGAACAGGCCACTGTCAGATATTTTTAGTCCCCGGCACCCAGACAGGGGAGGGAGGTCCCATAGAAGAGAATCAGGCTTGGGCGTGTCTGTTTCCTGCAGCTGAGGTAGAAGGTGTGTGTGCAGCAGCTCCTGGCAACTTCCACCTCGTTAAGGCCCCAGGGAGATTTTTCATCACCTTAATCCCCTGGGAGGGACCAGGCTCGTGGGGAGGTTTTCCACCTTTCTCCCCAGCCCAGGCCCTGCCTCTCCCTAGGGAGCTGGTAAGGGCATGGGCCATGCGCTCAGGCAAGGCCCAGGATCCTGCTTCCCGGGGTAGGCCGGCGGGGAGTAGGGGAGGTGAGTTACCGGCCTCTGCTACATCTCCCACCCCGGGGGTCAGAAGATCCAGCAGGGGTCATGTGGATGTGTCCCCTGTGGCCCCCAGGGGTGAAGCCGTGAAGATCGGCGGCAAGTCCAGGAGAATGGAGTCTCCAAAAGGTACGCGGGGTGCTCCTGGAGGTGGGTTGGGAGTGGTGGAGGCCGACTGGGGCTGCATGGGGCCCAGGGAGCCTGTCGCCATATATAGCTCCCGTATAGCAGCCTACCTCCAGGAGTACGAGGAGGCTGGAAAGGTCTTAAAGAGGCTCAGAGGCGAGCTAAAGTGTGAAAGACGGAAAGCGGACAGAGCCTCTAAGGCGAAGAGGCCAGAAATATCAGCTAAGATTAGAGCCCTAAAAGAGGAGATATGTATATTGGAGGACAAGAGGGCCGCTATCCTCAAGAATAGTGGTCCTTTTGAGGAAAAACTGAGAAATGAGAAAAGGTTTAAAGGAGAACTGGAGGAGGAGAAAGTATTGGACCCCTCAGATGATGAGGAGGAAAGGTCTGTGGTGAGCCTGGGGGGCCAGTCTGCAGGGCCTGCGGACTCAGGGATCCGGCCTGAGCAGGTCTGTCTCCCCCCCACGAGCTCAGAGGAGGATAGTGAGAGCAGTGGGGTAGGGGGGCAATTAATGGAGCAGATACGCCACCTAGAATCCCCCCGGGCTCACCTTGAAGACTTTGTTTTCTGGAATGAGCTCCTGGAGGACGAGCCTGCAGGAAAAAAGAAGAGGAAAAAGGCAAAGAAACAAGAACAGAACAAAGAAATTACATTGGTTTAAGTTTCTCACCCACTGCCCTCTGGACTGGCTGCAAAGTCAGTCCAGGGGGCTAACCCCACTACCCCCCCTAGCCTGGTTTCTGAAGTGAGACCAGAGCGTGGGAGTGGGGAGAGTATAACTATTAAAAAGATGGCGCAGGACGTCCTCCTTGTTTGCAGTAACAAGGGCGGTTTGATGTTTATGGGTGAAGCGGCTGAAAAGTCGAACAGTGATGAGTCAATGACGGGGGGGGGGGCGTGGCTACATCCGGTGTGGCTCCGCCCACCGTCGCATCAGCTATAGCATTGGAAAAGTGCTCTGTTGAATTGCGGCGGTGTGGTGGGGTTACCTCCTCCTCCCCTGTGTCTGCCCGCAAATTGGAGGGAGGTCCTGCCAGTTCTGCGGCTCCCGCCATGGCTCCCGTTGCCCCCTCTGCTCCTGGGGTCCCCGGTACCCCTCCCCCTGCTGTGTGTGGGCAGGTGGGGGGGTGGGGGATGGGGGGGTGGAGCGGGGTGTCGGAGGTGCATCGGGGGAGATCGTGCCGCCGGGGGCGTGGCCAAGAGCGACGTCCCGGCTGGAGCAAACATGGAGCACTTGCTCACAGAAACTGTCAAGGACATGAAAAAAAGTGCTGATAAGACTAAGTTAAGTGAAAAAAAGCTAGCTAAACTAACAAAACACCAGAGGTACAAGGTTTTCAGGGCTGTGGACGCCGCTGCATCCTCTCTGTCCTCCTCTGAAGAGGGGGGGAGGGGGGTGATAGTGGCGGAGGCCACGGTCCACCACAATATAAATGATGCCAATGAAGCCAAGGAAGTGGCGACAAGGGCCACTGAGGCTGAGGCAAAGAATAAGAATGTGAATGCTAATGTTAATATTAATAAGAATGTTATGGTCCCTGCTGGCCCAGCGGAGTGCTTGGGGGTGGGAGAGGAGATGGAGGTGACCACTGAAAAAGTGGTTACCCAAAAAAGTGGTTACAGTGGGAGTGTTAGGTTAGGGGTCGCTCCGGATCCTGATGGGGGGGTGGATGCGGGGGGTTGTCCTGCTGCTGGGAGGGTGGCGGGGTCCCCCCGTTTGGCCCCCTCTGAGGGGTCCGGCGTGTCAGTTGTGACAGGTAGGGGGGGGGGAGCCGGTTCTGCTGCCCCTCCTGCGTCCATGGCGCCTGGCAGAAGTTATGCCAGTGTGGCTGCGGCTGTAGGGGGGGAGGGGCTGTCTTCTTTGGCTTCCTCGCTCTCAGGGTCTGGTAATGGTGACTTGCAGCGGCGACTGCTGGAGGCCCTCAAAAAGGGGGAGAGCTCCTTTTCCGTAGAGGGAGAGAAGGTGGAATGTTCATTCTGGTTCAACAGACATGGCGTTCGGACCTTCCGAGAACAGAACAGGGGCGAGACCGCCTGGTCTTCACCCACAACCGGCCCTGGAGCCAGACGGAATGTGGTCTGTCTCAAGTGGAGTAGCGATAAAGCTTGCCCTACTAGAAAGAGGGTAGTGGAGCTCCTGCTTGGGATGGGTTTCAAGGCAACCGACATCTTTGCCTTGATCCATCCTTTTGGCTCCAAGGAGTTTGACATGAACTTTGTCCGGCTGTAGGGGCTTGAGCTCTTCTGGTCCGGATATGAGCTGGTGAAGAACATGCCGGACTGGCGTGGTTTCGTTGCAAAAGCGATAACCCGCCAGAGTGAGGTCAAGAGAGTGACCGTGCTGACCCGTAACGAGTCTCTCTCTTGTATTGACATCATGACTTGGTTGGGAAGGTACGGAGAGGTCCAGGGAATACCAGCTAAAAACCTGGACGAGTTTGGCATTTGGTCAGGTGCCTGGACGTTTAATATCAAGCTTAAGCGTCTGGGCAGTACAGTTTCCCACATTCCATCATCTGCCTTTATCGGCCGAGACAGGATCTTGGTTTTCTACAGGGGGCAGCCTAAGCTCTGTCACAAGTGCGGCAGCCCCACACACTTCAGCGCCAGCTGCCAAGTGCAGAAGTGCGCGTTGTGTGGGGGGACAGGTCATCTTGCTGCATCTTGTGAGGAGATTAGATGCAACCTGTGTGGGGAGCTCGGGCACCCCTTCAGTCTCTGTCCTCTCTCTGAGGCCAATGCGGTCCGAGCTCATGCAGGAGCGGGCCGGGAGGTCCCTTCGGCTGAGGCGGGTACTGGCAAAGGCAGTGGAGTTAAGGGGTCAGTGAGGAACCGGAACAACCCGTCCCGGCAGAGGCGGAGAGAGAGGCGTCAGGCGGAGAGGGAGGGGGAGAAACCCCTTCCTGGGGTGATGCCCGCTCCTTCCCAAACGACTGCCCCTCCTGAATCCGAGGCCCTAGGGGGCAGCGAGCTGGAGGAGGAGATTGAGAGACTGGATCGGGCCGAAGAGACTCTGTCCTCGCACTACGAAAGTTCTGCAGAGGGTAGTGGGGCAGAGTCCCAAAGAAGACGGAAATGGCGTACTAAAAAAAGATCTAGCCCGACCAAAGTTGCCAGGGAAGGTGTAACCGGCTCCCCTCTGGAGCTCTCCAACCGGTACCTCATCTTGGATGAGACCTCTGCCTCCTCTGCTGAGGAGGAGGTAGAAGGTGAGGGGCCGGGGGCAAAGGAGGGAGGGCCTTCAGGGGGCCACCGCGTCCCCCTCTGATGGGGATGCAAGGTCCTCAGGAGGGGTGGCAAAACCGGGCCCTGAGACTGAGAAAGCCAGGAGTGGTGCGCAGAGGGAGGTGGTGGTGGCAGAGATGGATACCACTATCTCCCTCAAGAGAGGTCGTGCTGCTCTAGAAGCAGCCCCGGGAGGGGGGAGAAGGATGGGAAGAAGGCCGTCTAATTTAACTACTCTTTATGGCGGTACCCGCTCTGCTGACTCTGGCGACCATTAATGTCGCCAGCATTAAGTCGGATGCGGCTCGTTTCACAGCCTTCGATTTTCTCAGCCGTGTTGAAGCTGACATTTTGTTTTTGCAAGAGACCAGGCTTCCAGATTTGGCAGCGATTTATAAAGCCAAGAGGGAGTAGAGACCAGGGCCCTCCTACTGGTCTCTTGCGGCTGAGCCGTATAGCGGAGTGGCGGTCCTTTTTACCGCACCGGTAGAATGCCGACGAGTAATTGAATTAGAAATGGGGAGGTGTTTGATCTTGGATGTCCTCATGAAGGGACAGGAACTGCGCCTGATTAATATCTACGGGCCCCAGTCCAGGTGGGACAGGAAATGTCTCTTTATGAGGATTAAGCCTTTCCTTTTTATAAGGCTACTTTCACACTAGCGTTCGATCGGATCCGTTCTGAACGGATCCGATCATATTAATGCAGACGGAGGCTCCGTTCAGTACGGATCCGTCTGCATTAATAACTTAGAAAAAATTCTAAGTGTGAAAGCAGCCTGAGGGGATCCGTTCAGACTTTCAATGTAAAGTCAATGGGGGACGGATCCGCTTGAAGATTGAGCCATATGGTGACATCTTCAAGCGGATCCGTTCCCATTGACTTACATTGTAAGTCTGAACGGATCCGCTCGCCTCCGCACGGCCAGGCAGACAGCTGAACGCTGCAAGCAGCGTTCAGCTGTCCGCCTGTCCGTGCGGAGGCGAGCGGAGCGGAGGCTGAACGCCGCAAGACTGATGCAGTCTGAGCGGATCCGCTCCATTCAGACTGCATCAGGGCTGGACGGAGGCGTTCGGGTCCGCTCGTGAGCTCCTTCAAACGGAGCTCACGAGCGGACCGGCGAACGCTAGTGTGAAAGTAGCCTAAGCCGGCAGGTGGTTTTTGGTGGGGACTTAAATACTGTCACAAGGCCCCAAGAGAGGGGAGGCACCAGAAACCGGCTGACTTATGATAGTATTTTTCTGAATACAGTAGCTAGTGAGGCTCGTCTGGAGGATGTCCACATTAGGCATACCCCAGGCCACGGGGGTTTCACTTTCTATAGAGGTAGTCAGGTCAGGTCTAGAATAGATAGGTTTTATTTGAAGGAGGAGGCTACCTTTTAGCCCTTAAGAGTTGTGGAGGTGGAATTCTCCGATCACTGTTTGATTATGTTTTCTCTGAATATTTCAGAATCCCCCAAATGGGAAGAGGTTATTGGAAGCTGAATTCGGGTGTCTTGGAGGAAGCAGAGGTGAGACAATCCTTTGAGGACTTCCTTCAGAGTCAGGTACCTTTACTGGATCTCTGTGATACTAAGTCAGAGTGGTGGAGATATTCAAAGATCGGGCTGCAAAGTTCTTCCGCTGGCTCTCGAGCCTCAGGTCCCTGGACAGGTACCGCCTGTATCAGGGTCTGAGGAGGAAACTCGAGCATCTGGTCTTGACTGGTGGTAGCCGCGAGGATATCTCCAGGGTGAAATCTTTGCTCAAGAGGTGCCAGTATGATAGGCACACATCTTTAGTTTTTGAGAGGGACTTCGGGAGGTACCGCTCGCCCAACCCCTAGAGAAATTGTAAGATGTCAGTGATGAGTAAGTTAATAACAGGACTAGGGATGAGCGAACCCGAACTGTATAGTCCGGGTTCGGGTTCGGTGTTCGTCGCTTTCTTGGCGCTTTTTGAAAGGCTGCAAAGCAGCGAATCAGCAAGCGTCATACTACTTGCCCCAAGAGGCCGTCACAGCTATGCCTACTATTGGCATGGCTGTGATTGACCAGTGCAGCATGTGACCCAGCCTTTATTTAAGCTGGAGTCACATAGCGCCGCCCGTCACTCTGCTCTGATCAATATAGGGAGAGGTTGCAGCTGCGATGTTAGGGCGAGATTAGGCAGTGATTAACTCCTCCAAAAGACTTCATTCAGAGATCGATCTGCAGCTGTGGATGATTAAACTGCTGCTATTGAATTGCTCACTGTTTTTAGGCTGACCAGAGCGTTTTTCAGTCACTTTTTTCTGGGGTGATCGGTGGCCATTCTGTGTCTTGTGGTGCGCCAGCACAAGCTGCCAACAAGTGCATTTAACCCTCAGTAGTGTGGTTGTTTTTTGGCTAAATCCTACATCAGGGTCAAGCTGTCACACCAAGTGCATTTAACCATCAATAGTCTGGTTATTTTTTGGCCATATACTACATCAGGGGCAAGCTGTCACCAAGTGCATTTAACCCTCAATAGTGCAGTTGTTTTTGGCTAAATCCTACATCAGGGTCAAGCTGTCACACCAAGTGCATTTAACCATCAATAGTGTGGTTATTTTTTGGCCATATCCCAGTCTAATTCTGTCCGTAAACGTATACCTGTCACCCAGCGCCTAAATAATAGGCCTAAAATTTGTAGTCTGCTAAATCTGTGGTTATTGCTGTGGCTGGGCGAGTTATTTAGTGTCCGTCAAAGCACAGTTTTTGTTCTGGGTTGAAATACAATTCCCAATTTAGCAATTCTCAAAATTAGTGGTTTCTGCTGTATCAGGCCTACTTTAAATGTATCCCTAAAAGGGAATATTAGATTCAAGGTGCTGATAGGGTCATTCTCAATAACTTCACACACACGCTACTGTGCATATCCCAGTCTAATTCTGTCCGTAAACCTATACCTGTCACCCAGCGCCTAAATAATAGGCCTCAAATTTGTAGTCTGCTAAATCTGTGGTTATTGCTGTGGCTGGGCGAGTTATTTAGTGTCCGTCAAAGCACAGTTTTTGTTCTGGGTTGAAATACAATTCCCAATTTAGCAATTCTCAAAATTAGTGGTTTCTGCTGTATCAGGCCTACTTTAAATGTATCCCTAAAAGGGAATATTAAATTCAAGGTGCTGATAGGGTCATTCTCAATAATTTCACACACACGCTACTGTGCATATCCCAGTCTAATTCTGTCCGTAAACCTATACCTGTCACCCAGCGCCTAAATAATAGGCCTCAAATTTGTAGTCAGCTAAATCTGTGGTTATTGCTGTGGCTGGGCGAGTTATTTAGTGTCCGTCAAAGCACAGTTTTTGTTCTGGGTTGAAATACAATTCCCAATTTAGCAATTCTCAAAATTAGTGGTTTCTGCTGTATCAGGCCTACTTTAAATTTATCCCTAAAAGGGTATATCAGATACAAGGTGCAGATAGGGTCATTCTCAATAACTTCACACACACGCTACTGTGCATATCCCAGTCTAATTCTGTCTGTAAAGGTATACCTGTCACCCAGCGCCTAAATAATAGGCCTCAAATTTATAGTTATCCAAATCTGTCGTTATTGCTGTAGCAGGTCAAGTTATTTAGTGTCCGTCAAAGCACAGTTTTTGTTCTGGGTTGAAATACAATTCCCAATTTAGCAATTCTCTAAATTAGTGGTTTCTGCTGTATCAGGCCTACTTTAAATTTATCCCTAAAAGGGTATATCAGATACAAGGTGCAGATAGGGTCATTCTCAATAACTTCACACACACGCTACTGTGCATATCCCAGTCTAATTCTGTCTGTAAACGTATACCTGTCACTCAGCGCCTAAATAATAGGCCTCAAATTTATAGTCATCTAAATCTGTAGTTACTGCTGTGCCTGTATTAGTGTAATACGGTACCTAAATAGATAGCCAGATAGTGTTAGGTGTCTTTAAAAAAAAAACTGAATTTGAATTCAATGCATTGGGCCAAATAATATTTTTGTTGTTGTGGTGAACGATAACAATGAGGAAAACATCTAATAAAGGACGCAGACGCGGACATGGTCGTGGTGGTGTTAGTGGACCCTCTGGTGCTGGGAGAGGACGTGGCCGTTCTGCCACAGCCACACGTCCTAGTGTACCAACTACCTCAGGTCCCAGTAGCCGCCATAATTTACAGCAATATTTGGTGGGGCCCAATGCCGTTCTAAGGATGGTAAGGCCTGAGCAGGTACAGGCATTAGTCAATTGGGTGGCCGACAGTGGATCCAGCACAATCACATTATCTCCTACCCAGTCTTCTGCAAAAATCTCACAGATGGCGCCTGAAAACCAAGCCCATCAGTCTGTCACATCACCCCCATACATACCAGGGAAACTGTCTGAGCCTCAAGTTATGCAGCAGTCTCTTATGCTGTTTGAAGACTCCACTGGCAGGGTTTCCCAAGGGCATCCACCTAGCCCTTCCCCAGCGGTGGAAGACATAGAATGCACTGACGCACAACCACTTATGTTTCCTTATGATGAGGACATGGGAATACCACCTCAGCACGTCTCTGATGATGACGAAACACAGGTGCCAACTGCTGCGTCTTTCTGCAGTGTGCAGACTGAACAGGAGGTCAGGGATCAAGACTGGGTGGAAGACGATGCAGGGGACGATGAGGTCCTAGACCCCACATGGAATGAAGGTCGTGCCACTGACTTTCACAGTTTGGAGGAAGAGGCAGTGGTGAGACCGAGCCAACAGCGTAGCAAAAGAGGGAGCAGTGGGCAAAAGCAGAACTCCCGCAGCCAAGAGACTCCGCCTGCTACTAACCGCCGCCATCTGGGACCAAGCACCCCAAAGGCAGCTTCAAGGAGTTCCCTGGCATGGCACTTCTTCAAACAATGTGCTGACGACAAGACCCGAGTGGTTTGCACGCTGTGCCATCAGAGCCTGAAGCGAGGCATTAAGGTTCTGAACCTTAGCACAACCTTTATGACCAGGCACCTGCATGCAAAGCATGAACTGCAGTGGAGTAAACACCTTAAAAACAAGGAACTCACTCAGGCTCCCCCTGCTACCTCTTCTGCTGCTGCCGCCTCGGCCTCATCTGCTGCTGCCGCCTCGGCCTCTTCCTCCGCCTCTGGAGGAACGTTGGCACCTGCCGCCCAGCAAACAGGGGATGTACCACCAACACCACCACCTCCGTCACCAAGCATCTCAACCATGTCACACGGCAGCGTTCAGCTCTCCATCTCACAAACATTTGAGAGAAAGCGTAAATTCCCACCTAGCCACCCTCGATCCCTGGCCCTGAATGCCAGGATTTCTAAACTACTGGCCTATGAAATGCTGTCATTTAGGCTGGTGGACACAGACAGCTTCAAACAGCTCATGTCGCTTGCTGTCCCACAGTATGTTGTTCCCAGCCGGCACTACTTCTCCAAGAGAGCCGTGCCTTCCCTGCACAACAAAGTATCCGATAAAATCAAGTGTGCACTGCGCAACGCCATCTGTGGCAAGGTCTACCTAACCACAGATACGTGGACCAGTAAGCACGGCCAGGGACGCTATATCTCCCTAACTGCACACTGGGTAAATGTAGTGGCAGCTGGGCCCCAGGCGGAGAGCTGTTTGGCGCACGTCCTTCTGCCGCCAAGGATCGCAGGGCAACATTCTTTGCCTCCTGTTGCCACCTCCTCCTACTCAGCTTCCTCCTCCTCTTCTTCCACCTGCTCATCCAGTCAGCCACACACCTTCACCACCAACTTCAGCACAGCCCGGGGTAAACGTCAGCAGGCCATTCTGAAACTCATATGTTTGGGGGACAGGCCCCACACCGCACAGGAGTTGTGGCGGGGTATAGAACAACAGACCGACGAGTGGTTGCTGCCGGTGAGCCTCAAGCCCGGCCTGGTGGTGTGCGATAATGGGCGAAATCTCGTTGCAGCTCTGGGACTAGCCGGTTTGACGCACATCCCTTGCTTGGCGCATGTGCTGAATTTGGTGGTGCAGAAGTTCATTCACAACTACCCCGACATTTCAGAGCTGCTGCATAAAGTGCGGGCCGTCTGTTCGCGCTTCCGGCGTTCACATCCTGCCGCTGCTCGCCTGTCTGCGCTACAGCGTAACTTCGGCCTTCCCTCTCACCGCCTCATATGCGACGTGCCCACCAGGTGGAACTCCACCTTGCACATGCTGGACAGACTGTGCGAGCAGCAGCAGGCCATAGTGGAGTTTCAGCTGCAGCACGCACGGGTCAGTCGCACTGCGGAACAGCACCACTTCACCACCAATGACTGGGCCTCCATGCGAGACCTGTGTGCCCTGTTGCGCTGTTTCGAGTACTCCACCAACATGGCCAGTGGCGATGACGCCGTTATCAGCGTTACAATACCACTTCTATGTCTCCTTGAGAAAACACTTAGGGCGATGATGGAAGAGGAGGTGGCCCAGGAGGAGGAGGAGGAGGAAGAGGGGTCATTTTTAGTACTTTCAGGCCAGTCTCTTCGAAGTGACTCAGAGGGAGGTTTTTTGCAACAGCAGAGGCCAGGTACAAGTGTGGCCAGCCAGGGCCCACTACTGGAGGACGAGGAGGACGAGGATGAGGAGGAGGTGGAGGAGGATGAGGATGAAGCATGGTCACAGCGGGGTGGCACCCAACGCAGCTCGGGCCCATCACTGGTGCGTGGCTGGGGGGAAACGCAGGACGATGACGATAAGCCTCCCACAGAGGACAGCTTGTCCTTACCCCTGGGCAGCCTGGCACACATGAGCGACTACATGCTGCAGTGCCTGCGCAACGACAGCAGAGTTGCCCACATTTTAACGTGTGCGGACTACTGGGTTGCCACCCTGCTGGATCCACGGTACAAAGACAATGTGCCCACCTTACTTCCTGCACTGGAGCGTGATAGCAGGATGCGCGAGTACAAGCTCACGTTAGTAGACTCGCTACTGAGAGCATTCCCAAATGTCACAGGGGAACAAGTGGAAGCCCAAGGCCAAGGCAGAGGAGGAGCAAGAGGTCGCCAAGGCAGCTGTGTCACCGCCAGCTCTTCTGAGGGCAGGGTTAGCATGGCAGACATGTGGAAAAGTTTTGTCAACACGCCACAGCTAACTGCACCACCACCTGATACGCAACGTGTTAGCAGGAGGCAACATTTCACTAACATGGTGGAACAGTACGTGTGCACACCCCTCCACGTACTGACTGATGGTTCGGCCCCATTCAACTTCTGGGTCTCTAAATTGTCCACGTGGCCAGAGCTAGCCTTTTATGCCTTGGAGGTGCTGGCCTGCCCGGCGGCCAGCGTTTTGTCTGAACGTGTATTCAGCACAGCAGGGGGCGTCATTACAGACAAACGCAGCCGCCTGTCTACAGCCAATGTGGACAAGCTGACGTTCATAAAAATGAACCAGGCATGGATCCCACAGGACCTGTCCATCCCTTGTGCAGATTAGACATTAACTACCTCCCCTTAACCAAATATTATTGTACTCCACGGCACTTCCTCATTCAATCCTATTTTTATTTTAATTTTACCATTATATTGCGAGGCAACCCAAAATTGAATGAACCTCTCCTCTGTCTGGGTGCCGGGGCCTAAATATATGACAATGGACTGTTCCAATGTTGGGTGACGTGAAGCATGATTCTCTGCTATGACATGCAGACTGATTCTCTGCTGACATGAAGCCATATTCTCTGTTACGGGACCTCTCTCCTCTGCCTCGGTGCCAGGGCCTAAATTTATGACAATGGACTGTTACAGTGGTGGGTGACGTGAAGCATGATTCTCTGCTATGACATGAAGACTGATTCTCTGGTGACATCAAGCCATATTCTGTGTTATGGGACCTCTCTCCTCTGCCTGGGTGCCGGGGCCTAAATTTATGACAATGGACTGTTATAGTGGTGGGTGACGTGAAGCCTGATTCTCTGCTATGATATGAAGACTGATTCTCTGGTGACATGAAGCCAGATTCTGTGTTATGAAACCTCTCTCCTCTGCCTGGGTGCCAGGGCCTAAATTTATGACAATTGACTGTTACAGTGGTGGGTGACGTGAAGCATGATTCTCTGCTATGATATCAAGACAGATTTTTTGCTGACATGAAGCCAGATTCTGTGTTATGGGACCTCTCTCCTCTGCCTGGGTGCCAGGGCCTAAATTTATGACAATGGACTGTTACAGTGGTGGGTGACGTGAAGCATGATTCTCTGCTATGATATGAAGACTGATTCTCTGCTGACATGAAGCCAGATTCTGTGTTATGGGACCTCTCTCCTCTGCCTGGGTGCCAGGGCCTAAATTTATGACAATGGACTGTTAAAGTGGTGGGTAACGTGAATCCTGATTCTCTGCTATGACATGAAGACTGATTCTCTGCTGACATGAAGCCAGATTCTCTGTTACGGGACCTCTTTCCTCTGCCTGTGTGCCGGGGCCTAAATTTATGACAATGGACTGTTACAGTGGTGGGTGACGTGAAGCCTGATTCTATGCTATGACATGAAGACTGATTCTCTGGTGACATGAAGCCAGATTCTGTGTTATGGGACCTCTCCCCTCTGCCTGGGTGCCGGGGCCTAAATTTATGACAATGGACTGTTACAGTGGTGGGTGACGTGAAGCCTGATTCTCTGCTATGATATGAAGACTGATTCTCTACTGACATGAAGCCAGATTCTGTGTTATGGGACCTCTCTCCTCTGCCTGGGTGCCAGGGCCTAAATTTATGACAATGGACTGTTACAGTGGTGGGTGACGTGAAGCCTGATTCTCTGCTATGACATGAAGACTGATTCTCTGGTGACATGAAGCCAGATTCTCTGTTACGGGACCTCTCTCCTCTGCCTGGGTGCCGGGGCCTAAATATCTGAGAATGGACTGTTCCAGTGGTGGGTGACATGAAGCCAGATTCTCTGCTATGGGACCTCTCTCCAATTGATATTGGTTAATTTTTATTTATTTTATTTTTATTTATTTCCCTATCCACATTTGTTTGCAGGGGATTTACCTACATGTTGCTGCCTTTTGCAGCCCTCTAGCCTTTTCCTGGGCTGTTTTACAGCCTTTTTAGTGCCGAAAAGTTCGGGTCCCCATTGACTGCAATGGGGTTCGGGTTCGGGACGAAGTTCGGATCGGGTTCGGATCCCGAACCCGAACATTTCCGGGAAGTTCGGCCGAACTTCTCGAACCCGAACATCCAGGTGTTCGCTCAACTCTAAACAGGACTGGTCGATAGTACGGGATCTCTGAGCAGGTCCAGATCAGGGATCCTAGAAGTCGTTAGAACCTTTTACTCGTGCCTCTTGGGGAGGAGGGATCTGGATCGGGACAGGATGTCGGCTTTCCTGGCTGGGGTCACCCCTGAGTCAGGAGCTCACCTCTCTTTTGACGGTCTGGTAGAAGAGATCAGGAAGGAGGAAGTTATCCTGGCGGTGGAAGGGTTAGCTCTGAAGAAGTCGCCAGGCCCGGATGGCTTAACATCCGAGTTTTAAAAGACCTTTAAGGACTCTTTATGTCCCCTCTTGACTGAGGTATTCAATGAGTGTTTATCCTCGGGCACTCTGCCTCGGTCAATGAGGAGGTCAGCTCTGATCCGTCTATCAAAGGGTAAAGATCCGAGCCGTATTGAGAACTGGCATCCCATAGCACTTCTTAATACGGACAGAAAGATTCTGGCCAAGAAAATTTTTAATAGGCTGGTAAAATTTGCACCCCAACTCCTTTCGGTGGCCCAGCATTGCTCGGTTCCAGGCCGCAGCACTTTTAGTGCTGTACTTGGTGTCCGAGAGGCAGTGGAGCAGAGTAGAGCAGGCTACTGGAGGGGGTACATGCTGTCCTTAGATCAAGCAAATGCGTTTGATCGGGTGAACCATGAGTACCTCTGGTCAGTCCTTCAGAAGTATGGCCTGCCCGGGGGGGTTTGTCGATTGGTTAAAGATCTTGTACGCAGGGGGAGAGTTTCCCGCTTGTGAACGGTTGGTCTGGCTGCTCTTTTGAGGTTGGGTCTGGCGTCCGCCAGGGTTGTCCTTTGAGCCCGCTTTTATACGTGTTTGCGATTGATCCCTTTCTTAAGCGAATCGATCGTGGACCGTTGTCGGGAGTCGGGATGGATCGGGCGGCGCCGGAAGCCACTCTGAGGGTAGTAGCGTACGCTGACGATGTCACCATTTTCGTATCCTTGAGAGGGGAGGCGGAGTACGTGATGTCTGAAGTGGATCGCTACTCGGAGGCATCCGGGTCCATGATCAATCGGGATAAGTGTGAGAGTCTTTGGCTGGGAGGGGGTGATCCAGTTTTTGATCTCCCGGACACCCTCCCAGGGCCCAAGTCGTCAGCCAAAGTCCTAGTCATCCATTTTGGCCATGGGGACTATCCCACTCAAAATTGGGACGACAGGCTTAAGATCACCGCTCAGAAGGTCGACCAGTGGAAGGGTTGGTCTTTGACCCTCAGGGAAAGGGTAAACCTGATCAAGGCCTACCTACTCCCTGTGCTTATCTATTTGGGTAGCGTGTGTATCTTGCCAGAGCCTCTCTGGACTCGGGTTTATAGTCTGTTCTTCCAGCTCTTATGGGGGAATAGACTGAACCTGATCAAGAAAGAAGTGACTTACCGCACGAGGAGACTAGGGGGGTTATCTATGGTCAACCCCGTGGTGTTTCTTGTAAACACCTTTGTTAAAGCGAATCTGGCGAACCTCTGGAGAGAGAGGGCTTCTCCGTGGGTAGTCTCCTGCCGGGGGTGGTTTCGGCCTTTCTTCCAGGAATGGGAGACAAGAGGGCAAGTAAAGGACTTAAGTACGCCTCACGGATATCTTCCGACTTACGTCACCCCGATTCTGAAGGTGATCCGCCGGTGGGGTTTGGAGGTGAGGGAGATCAGGACTCTGTCAAGGAGGTCCCTTAACGAGAGGGTCTTGTTGTCCCACTTCCAGAAGCCCCTGGCCCTCAGGGATTGCCCAAGCCGGGATCTAGACAAGGAGTTACAGTTGCTAAATTCTGCAAGGATCCCCTTGAAGTTTTGGGACTTGGCTTGGCGCTGCTTTCACGGAAGGCTGTATGTGAGGGACAACTTAAAGTACAGGAACTCTGATGAAAGGGGTTGTCCCCGGGAGGAGAGTGGCTCCATACTGGAAAGTATGGATCACTTCCTGCTTCAGTGTCCCTTTAATACAGAGGTTTACCAACGGGTGGGAGCTTCCATTGGCTGGCCTAGGCTAGCCAGCCTCTCCTACGCGGAGTGGGCTTATTGAGTGCTCAGAGACATTGGTAGAAGGGACCTGTGCACATGTTTTTTAGTCAGTATAGTGGTTAGGTTCTACACGTGGAATGCACGGTGCTTTGTTTCAACGCAGCAGAAAGTCCTCCCAGTGGACGTGGTATGTAGGAACATTCTGGGTGACCTGGTGAAGGTGCGTTCTTTGGAGCATGAGAGACTGGGTACCAGTAGGGCCTCTCTCCTCTGGAGAGGCTTTGCTTTTAGCGTACCCTAGCCTAGTCATACGTTTCCTGGTGGTGGGCTGATGCTTTCACTGTAGATTTTTGTTTTGTGAGAGGTTGAGCTTTGAAGAAAGGCTTACAGAGACCGAGCTTGGGCCTTCGGATAGGTCTGTATATTAGAATAGTTTGCAGTGTGTGTTAAATAGTTATGTTGTTTATGTTATTTATTAGGATAGAATGAGTTGGGGCTAGTTAGGTTGGGTGGGTGAGGGAAGGGGTCTTTTATTTGTGCTTTTATGTGTTTTATGTGTGTATTGAAGTGGGAGGCCTGCATCTAGCCCTGGACTATGCGGACATGGGAGGACATGGGGTGAGGGGCTAGATGCGGGTGGTGGAGGTAGGGCTGGCCTCGGACTATGCGGACACGAGAGAGACGTGAGGCGGAGGTCAGCCTTGGGTGATGGGTGAAGGGTGATGGAGTAGGTAGTGGGGGTTAGGGCTAGATTAGGGAGGTGAGGTTTGTTTTGCTTTATGTGTTATATTAATGAAAAGGTAATATATAAAAATATAAATAAATTGGTGATGGGGAAAAAGAAAAAAAAAATTGTTTTGTTTTGTACTATTATTATTATTATTATTGTTATTGTTTTTTTAGTCTTATTTGCGTTTTTGTTTTTTTGACAGTAGTCAAGTTTTTCTTTTTTGGGTTTTACAGCTGAACCGGCTAAGTAAGTTTCATTTCTTTTTTAGCATTTGTATATAGTTTGTATATAGTTTTTATAGGGTATTGGTATGAATGTGAGTATGAGTGAGGCTGGGCCAGCTGAGAAGCTGTTCTGTTTTGTTTTTTCTTGTCTGTTAAGTTTTGTATTTTTCTAATAAAAAAGAGTTCCCATAGCAGAGATTCAGGCTTCATGTCATAGCAGAGAATCATGCTTCATGTCACGCAACACTAGAACTGCCCACTTTCAGATATTTTTAGGCCCCGACACCCAGACAGAGGAGAGAGGTCCCATAGCAGAGAATCAGGCTTCATGTCATAGCAGAGAATCAGGCTTCATGTCATAGCAGAGAATCAGGCTTCATGTCAGCAGAGAATCAAGCTTCATGTCATAGCAGAGAATCAGGCTTCATGTCAGCAGAGAATCAGGCTTCATGTCACCCACCACTGCAACAGGCCATTGTTAGATATTTAGGCCCCGGCACCCAGACAGAGGAGAGAGGTCCCATAGCAGAGAATCAGGCTTTATGTCATAGCAGAGAATCAGGCTTTATGTCACCCAACACTGGAACAGGCCACTGTCAGATATTTTAAGGCCCCGGCACCCAGACAGAGGAAATAGGTCCCATAGCAGAGATTCAGGCTTCATGTCATAGCAGAGAATCTGGCTTCCTGTCACCCAACACTTGAACAGGCCACTGTCACATATGTTTAGGCCGCGGCACCAAGACAGAGGAGAGAAGTCCCATAGCAGAGATTCAGGCTTCATGTCATAGCAGAGAATCATGCTTCATGTCACCCAACACTGGAACAGGCCACTGTCAGATATTTTTAGGCCCCAGCACCCAGATGGAGGAGAGACGTCCCATAGCAGAGATTCAGGCTTCATGTCATAGCAGAGAATCATGCTTCATGTCACCCAACACTGGAACAGGCCACTGTCAGATATTTTTAGGCCCCGACACCCAGACAGAGGAGAGAGGTCCCATAGCAGAGAATCAGGCTTCATGTCATATCAGAGAATCAGGCTTCATGTCATAGCAGAGAATCAGGCTTCATGTGAGCAGAGAATCAGGCTTCATGTCATAGCAGAGAATCAGGCTTCATGTCATAGCAGAGAATTAGGCTTCATGTCAGCAGAGAATCAGGCTTCATGTCATAGCAGAGAATCAGGCTTCATGTCATAGCAGAGAATCAGGCTTCACGTCACCCACCACTGCAACAGGCCATTGTTAGATATTTAGGCCCCGGCACCCAGACAGAGGAGAGAGGTCCCATAGCAGAGAATCAGGCATGGGCGTGTCTGTTTCCTGCAGCTGAGGTAGAAGGTGTGTGTGCAGCAGCTCCTGGCAACTTCCACCTCGTTAAGGCCCCAAGGAGATTTTTCATCACCTTAATCCCCTGGGAGGGACCAGGCTTGTGGGGAGGTTTTCCGCCTTTCTCCCCAGCCCAGGCCCTGCCTCTCCCTAGGGAGCTGGTAAGGGCCTGGGCCATGCGCTCAGGCAAGGACCAGGATCCTGCTTGCCGAGGTAGGCCGGTGGGGAGTAGGGGAGGTGAGTTACCGGCCTCTGCTACATCTCCCACCCCGGGGGTCAGAAGATCCAGCAGGGGTCATGTGGATGTGTCCCCTGTGGCCCCCAGGGGCGAAGCCGTGAAGATCGGCGGCAAGTCCAGGAGAATGGAGTCTCCAAAAGGTACGCGGGGTGCTCCTGGAGGTGGCTTGGAAGCGGTGGAGGCCGACTGGGGCTGCATGGGGCCCAGGGAGCCTGTCGCCATATATAGCTCCCTGTTGAGGAACGGTTGAGCCGTATGCATATATATCCATGCATGCCTGCAAACATGTGCGGGCATGTATGGTATATGTGCATGCATTATCCACCGCATCATGGGATGATGTGCGCAGATGTGCCCAACATCTGCGCACGTCTGCTCATGGGGATCCCCAGGGGCTCATGGTGGCCCCTGTGGGATATATGTGCTTGTGTCCCCTTATAATGTAGGGGCTTGTGTCCCCTTATAATGTAGGGGTTTGTGTCCCCTTATAATGTAAGGGCTTGTGCCCCCTTATATAACTATGTGCCCCCGTTAGATACATGTGATGTTTATGTATACATGCATATGGATGTGCCCCAAGCATCCATGTGCATGTATAGTATATAATATTTCCCCCCTCCTACACCTGAAACCAGGTGCATCGGTTTGAATGTGCCCCAAGCATTCAAACCGATGCAATCTGGCTAATTGCATCAGAATGACTGGACAAGGGTCCGGTCATCCTGATGGATACAAAGAGCTCAGATTCAACAGAATCTGAGCCCTTTGTTGTAATTATCTCCAGCGCCGCTGGAGATAATTACGCATGATAGAAGAAGGGGAGAAGCCTCCCCTCCTCCTATTATGCGCATTCCGACAGTGCGATTACAATCGCACCGTCCGGAATGCTAAGGGCAGCAGGCGGGAGATCAAAGGCATCTCCCGCCTGTCTGCAGCGCGTCCCCGATGTGCGGGCCGGCGCAGTGACGTCATATCACTGCGCCGGCCCACGTGGATGATGGGGGCGCGCGCGCGCCCCCTGGTGGGCGACGCAGCGCGGGAGTGCGGGCGGCCGGGTTTAAATATCCGGCGGCCCGGCACTCCGTAGGTCAGTTAGGGTCTGGGCCCCCACGTGAGGATAGCGCGTCCAGCGCTAAAGGTTGAAGAAGACCGGACCCCCCCCCACTTGAACAGAACGCGTGCTGCGCTCAGGTCAGAGCGCCGGACCGGAATAGGAGAGCGCGATCGGCGCTCAATAGAAGTGCCTGGCCGCCCCCTCCTGAAGGACCGGACCCAGGAGAGTGCGTCCTGCGACCGGAGCAGACCCCTGGACGACCATAAGTATCACCACCTCCCACCCTATCCCACCAACTCCATTAACCCCTCCACTCCCTGACCCCTGGTTAACCCCCCCCTATTCCACTATCCTAACCCACCCCTGATTCCTGTATCACACCCCTGGGATCCATATTCCCCTGGCTCCCTGTGTACATGCTCTCCCCTGATTAATCCACCCTGCCAGGCATACTCTGCCCTGACCCCCCCCCCCCGGACTCTTTACACCCCCTGATGTCCGTGCCCTGTTCCCCTGTCCTGCCTGCCTCTGTTGAGCATGCAGGTGCTCTGCAAACAATATTACATGGCCTGCAAGTATTAACCCCTGCAGAGCCATTGATGTGTGTATTGTCTTGTAACCCCGTAGGGACAGTATAGAGCTAGGCGGGTGGGTTGTTATACTTGTATGTGTGTATTGTATAGTTAGTTTATGGGTGGAATTGGGAACTTGTAGCGTAGTTTGAGTATTGTATATGTGTAGTGCTGTGTATTGTTAGAGTATTGCGTGCTTAGTGTGTTAAATAAATACCGTTATATTTGTACCCTTTGTGTAGCGTGTACTTGTTAGCGGTAGCGAGTTAGTAAGGCGCATGCAGCTAGCATTAGTGATTAGTGTAAGGCATAGCGAAAGTATTGTGTAATTGTTATATAAAGGCATAAATAGGCGGAGTCTCCACCAGGTGGCTCCTCCTATTTAGGAATATTAATTATCGATATTCGCATAATATTGGTGATTAATATTCCCCCTTTACATTGGCGAGCCAGGCCCACTGCTTAGATTTTGAAATCTGTGTTTGGTTTTGAGGCTAGAGGTTGGTTGTCCTGTGAATTGTCAGGCAAGAGAGACGTGGTCAGCGGTCTGAGCGTCTAGGAGAGACGTGGTCAGCGGTCTGAGCGTCTAGGACCTGATAATTCGGACAGGAAACGCGACTCTTCCTCACAGCACCAAACGCAGATCAAAATCTTTAGCAGAGAATCTATGTTCTATCTGTGAATTAATATTTTGCTATTTGCTTTGCACGGTCACTACACCGCTCGAGTGATTGCGAGGGAGAAGAGGATACGTCACTGGAAGAGATCCATCTTCGTGGGAGCAGCGTACAAAGTCAGGCTGGTCGGGAAGAGGCGTTCCGGGAAAATGGACTTCTTCCAAGCAGCTGCGAGGAGGTACGGCCCCAAGGAGAAGATGGACGCTCAAACGGTGAGTATGGACTTCCCCACACTGCAACACTTGAGCAAACACAGTACATTCAATCCCATCCTCCCCACCACATACAAGTCAGCAGAAATGCTGTGGTCCGATTTGTTGGCACAGGCTTGTAGTTATGACAAGCTTTGTGTTAACAAACGGACGGTGTTGAATAAGGCCACTAAACGGCTTCGGATGCTGGCCAAACTCGTTCATACGTTTGAGGCTAGCATCTGTAAGCCAAAGGAAGTGGCGCTGGTGTCTCAGTCAACAGAGACAATTCCTCCGGCTGTTCACTGCCAGTGCTGTGCCAATAGTTCCGACCAGGTTTCGGCATTGCGGGCACAGCTGGCGGAGAATGTGCAGTCTACTGTTGACCGAGATGCGCAGGTGGCTCGAATACAGTCACAATTAGTGGAAATGCAGAAGCAGAAGGAGGAAATTGAGGCTAAGTTGACTCAGTCTTATACTGAGGTCAAGGCCTTCAAGGAACGCACTGCCTCTACTAGTGTGACGGTAGCCAAATTGAAGGCTCACGTTGCTGTAAGCTCCCAGATAATTACTGGCTTGCAACAGGTCATCACCAAGTTGGTGCCGGCCCTTTCTTTTCCCATAAAGTCAGGGTCGGAATATCCCAAAACTTTGCCCTATGCAGGGCAAATAGGGGGGAGAGTAGTCTGTGACAGGCCAAATCACCAGACCAAGCCTGTCCAGACTAACAGAGATTTCTCCCTGACTTTGGGGAAAAGAAACATCGTGAAAAGTGCCTCCCTGAAGATGGAACAATTCAGGGAGCGCGGTTGCAGTGTGGACGGACCTAGGCCACACCAGGCAAACATCAAATGCTTTGCTTGTGGTGGCTTGGGTCATATAGCGAAGCACTGCAAAACACACAGGACAGTAAGCCCAATCAGGTGCTTCAGGTGTGGGAACAAAGGACACATTGCAAGGAATTGCCCTTGTGCAAGTAATTGCAATGTGTCCAGTGATGGGATTCAGGTAGCAAATCGTGCAGCGGGGTCTAGTCAGCTTGGCCATAAAGGGGTAACCTCTTGGCAGCATCATCAGCTGCTGAGGAGCCAGAGTGGCCAAGCTAGGCTAGGCAACATTTGACACCCCTGTACTATTTGTTACACCGTTTGTTCCCTATACATGTCCATGTTGTGTGTTTTTGTTGTCCATTGTAACGTTCTCTTTGATGTTGATGGTGGTCCTTGTCTATGAGTGTGTTCCACCAGGCTGATTTATGTAGTGTTGTAATGTCCCGTCTGCTGTCTTGTTTCATTCTGTGTCCCCTTGGAGCGGAGCAGTGTTATACTGTGGATCGAGAACGTATAGGGTCGCGAGCAGATAATATCACACGGGAAATCCTGCTGGTCGGGAGAAGGCATAAGGACCTTCTTCATGCAGCACACAAAGGATGATGTGATATTATTCTGGGCAACCAGGGTCTCGGATCGATACAGATAACACTGTTGTGCTCAAGGTTTTCGGTAGGGCTGTGTTGCGCTGGGGACTGGGGCGGACAGACAACATTGGTGTAATGTTGTGCTGCGCACTTAATTCTAGTCCGAGCAGGTAGCACAGCTCTGATAGGGATTGGACGCAGGAGTGTTTGGCAGCAGAGTGTGGACTGTGTTCTTGTGTTGTGGGGTCCTGAGGAGCCGGGGCATGCCTATGCCGTTGGTTCTGCGGGCCTCCACAAGATGGGATCACAGGGGGAAGTCAGCCTGGGTACACATGAGTGGACAGGGATGCGGTGCCATCAAGATGGTGCTTTGTCCACAGAACTCCAGTTATCCTAACCTAGTAGGGAGGCCATCCTTATCTGTTGGTGCAGAGGGATGTGTAGCAGAGGACACGCTCCTCTGAAGGTAGGGTGTTCAGACACCAGTGTTGGGATAATGAGGAGTCCTGTGAGACAAAGGGCAGCCCAATACCTTTCTCTACCCATGGGTCAAAGGTATTGGTGCTGGGAATTTTTGTACATTTAACTGCACCGTTAGGGGAGAAATTCCCCTGGGAGCACCTGGTATTTTCTTCTGCCATAGGTTTTATATGGAGCGGAAGAAAAACCCAGGAGAGGCCACGGAAGAGGCCAGCTATTCCCCCTGACACTCTTGGGAGGACTCCAGAGGATCCCACTGGATTTTGGCAACCAAGCGACCTCTGCCTAGAGGTGTTTTAGAGATGGAGGACTGTGCCACAATCCAGCGGGAGCATTATTTAAGGCTCTGGAGGAAGATTTGGAGACGTTCGGGTGGAAGAGCATATCACTTGTTTCACCCAGTGAAACTTCTTCTGGTTCTGGTGATCGTCATCTACAGTCGGAGGGTCAAGGGACTTATTGACCAAAATACACCAGAACCAGACAGAACTGTACAGAACTATCCGGAGGAGGAGGCTCAGGACACCACAAACATGGTTCCTGTAGCCAAATATTATTGTATGGACACGTTTTGTTTTCAATGGGGGTTCGGGACGTATAACTTGTACTACCCTGAAACCCCATACCACATTGTATTGTACATATACTGATTATGTTTGTTGGTTGATTGTGTACCCATAGACACTCTAGGTACAAATGTGTGACAGCCTATACCCAGGGAAACTCACCCAACGCATTGTGGTGAGTTATAATTTGGCTGTACACATTTGCATCCTATAGTCGTTTCCCATTGACACAGGGGTCTACGACCTACCTGTGTCTTTGGAGGTAGAGAGGAATGCCAGGTTGCATGAGTCTCTATGGGTACACACATGTAATGGAATTTGGTGGTGTTGGGAGGGATGTAACATGTATTTTGTGTGAATGGGGATAAGGTTAGGTCACGATAGGGACAGGCATTATTCATTTGCCACCTTGAACCCTGGAACGGTGAAGTTCTTAAGGGAAGGGCTGGATGTGTAGTGTGGTGGAGGTGTTCTCCGCAGTAGAATTTAGGTACTGTGACATCACCGCTTAAGAGTCTGACCTGCCTTGTAAAGACCTATTAATCTGTCCACGGGAGAACCGCACCTGTCAAGATGGAAACAGACGTTGGAAAGAAAGTTGGGACTGAGACTATGAGGGTGAACCCGCTCCAGATGCCTTGGAGGCGGGCCATACCGGAAGATCGGCATAACTACCGAGAGACTGTGGGGGTGTGGTCACTCCAAAGTGGGGGTGGCTGACACCAAGAGACGGATAAAAGAAAGGCCAGTTAAAGACTGTAAGGGTGAACCCGCTCCAGAATTGGGGGGGACGAAGATACCTGAAGATCGGCAGAATTACCGAGAGACTGTGGGGGTGTGGTCACTCCAAAGTGGGGGTGGCCGACACTAAAAGACTGTTAAAGAGATTGTGGGTGTGTGGTATCCTAAAGATGTCAAGAAGAAGACTGTGTATCCTGTGGACGGAGTAGTAGGTTACGGTGAAGGGCAGGTCGGAGGAAAATGGATTAGGGATGTCTAAGTACCTAAAGAACAGTGTACACTACAGTTCTTCCTGAACTTCCACCAAGGATGGGGTTGAGGGGGGGGCAAATATATCTCAACCCGTTCCCCCAATTATATTGTCGTATCATAAAGTCCGACAACAGGGGGATTGTTGAGGAACGGTTGAGCCGTATGCATATATATCCATGCATGCCTGCAAACATGTGCGGGCATGTATGGTATATGTGCATGCATTATCCACCGCATCATGGGATGATGTGCGCAGATGTGCCCAACATCTGCGCACGTCTGCTCATGGGGATCCCCAGGGGCTCATGGTGGCCCCTGTGGGATATATGTGCTTGTGTCCCCTTATAATGTAGGGGCTTGTGTCCCCTTATAATGTAGGGGCTTTGTGTCCCCTTATAATGTAAGGGCTTGTGCCCCCTTATATAACTATGTGCCCCCGTTAGATACATGTGATATTTATGTATACATGCATATGGATGTGCCCCAAGCATCCATGTGCATGTATAGTATATAATATTTCCCCCCCTCCTACACCTGAAACCAGGTGCATCGGTTTGAATGTGCCCCAAGCATTCAAACCGATGCAATCTGGCTAATTGCATCAGAATGACTGGACAAGGGTCCGGTCATCCTGATGGATACAAAGAGCTCAGATTCAACAGAATCTGAGCCCTTTGTTGTAATTATCTCCAGCGCCGCTGGAGATAATTACGCATGATAGAAGAAGGGGAGAAGCCTCCCCTCCTCCTATTATGCGCATTCCGACAGTGCGATTACAATCGCACCGTCCGGATTGCTAAGGGCAGCAGGCGGGAGATCAAAGGCATCTCCCGCCTGTCTGCAGCGCGTCCCCGATGTGCGGGCCGGCGCAGTGACGTCATATCACTGCGCCGGCCCACGTGGATGATGGGGGCGCGCGCGCGCCCCCTGGTGGGCGGCGCAGCGCGGGAGTGCGGGCGGCCGGGTTTAAATATCCGGCGGCCCGGCACTCCGTAGGTCAGTTAGGGTCTGGGCCCCCACGTGAGGATAGCGCGTCCAGCGCTAAAGGTGAAGAAGACCGGACCCCCCCCACTTGAACAGAACGCGTGCTGCGCTCAGGTCAGAGCGCCGGACCGGAATAGGAGAGCGCGATCGGCGCTCAATAGAAGTGCCTGGCCGCCCCCTCCTGAAGGACCGGACCCAGGAGAGTGCGTCCTGCGACCGGAGCAGACCCCTGGACGACCATAAGTATCACCACCTCCCACCCTATCCCACCAACTCCATTAACCCCTCCACTCCCTGACCCCTGGTTAACCCCCCCCCTATTCCACCATCCTAACCCACCCCTGATTCCTGTATCACACCCCTGGGATCCATATTCCCCTGGCTCCCTGTGTACATGCTCTCCCCTGATTAACCCTTCCCTGCCAGGCATACTCTGCCCTGACCCCCCCCCCCCCCCGGACTCTTTACACCCCCTGATGTCCGTGCCCTGTTCCCCTGTCCTGCCTGCCTCTGTTGAGCATGCAGGTGCTCTGCAAACAATATTACATGGCCTGCAAGTATTAACCCCTGCAGAGCCATTGATGTGTGTATTGTCTTGTAACCCCGTAGGGACAGTATAGAGCTAGGCGGGTGGGTTGTTATACTTGTATGTGTGTATTGTATAGTTAGTTTATGGGTGGAATTGGGAACTTGTAGCGTAGTTTGAGTATTGTATATGTGTAGTGCTGTGTATTGTTAGAGTATTGCGTGCTTAGTGTGTTAAATAAATACCGTTATATTTGTACCCTTTGTGTAGCGTGTACTTGTTAGCGGTAGCGAGTTAGTAAGGCGCATGCAGCTAGCATTAGTGATTAGTGTAAGGCATAGCGAAAGTATTGTGTAATTGTTATATAAAGGCATAAATAGGCGGAGTCTCCACCAGGTGGCTCCTCCTATTTAGGAATATTAATTATCGATATTCGCATAATATTGGTGATTAATATTCCCCCTTTACACTCCCGTATAGCAGCCTACCTCCAGGAGTACGAGGAGGCTGGAAAAGTCTTAAAGAGGCTCATAAGCGAGCTAAAGTGTGAAAGGCGGAAAGCGGACAGAGCCTCTAAGGCGAAGAGGCCAGAAATATCGGCTAAGATTAGAGCACTAAAAGAGGAGATATGTATATTGGAGGACAAGAGGGCCACTATTCTCAAGAATAGTGGTCCTTTTGAGGAAAAACTGAGAAATGAGAAAAGGTTTAAAGGAGAACTGGAGGAGGAGAAAGTAATGGACCCCTCAGATGATGAGGAGGAAAGGTCTGTGGTGAGCCTGTGGGGCCAGTCTGCAGGGCCTGCGGACTCAGGGATCCGGCCTGAGCAGGTCTGTCCCCCCCCCCACGAGCTCAGAGGAGGAGGAGGATAGTGAGAGCAGTGGGGTAGGGGGGCAATTAATGGAGCAGATACGCCACCTAGAATCCCCCCGGGCTCACCTTGAAGAGTTTGTTTTCGGGAATGAGCTCTTGGAGGACGAGCCTGCAGGAAAAAAGAAGAGGAAAAAGGCAAAGAAACAAGAACAGAACAAAGAAATTAAATTGGTTTATGTTTCTCACCCACTGCCCTCTGGACTGGCTGCAAAGTCAGTCCAGGGGGCTAACCCCACTACCCCCCCCTAGCCTGGTTTCTGAAGGGAGACCAGAGCGTGGGAGTGGGGAGAATATAGCTATTAAAAAGATGGCGCAGGACGCCGTCCTTGTTTGCAGTAACAAGGGCGGTTTGATGTTTATGGGTGGAGCGGCTGAAAAGCCGAACAGTGAGGAGTCAATGACGGGGGGGGGGGGGCGTGGCTACATCAGGTGTGGCTACGCCCACCGTCGCATCAGCTATAGCACTGGAAAAGTGCTTGGTTGAATTGCGGCGGTGTGGTGGGGTTACCTCCTCCTCCCCTGTGTCTGCCCGCAAATTGGAGGGTGGTCCCGCCGGTTCTACAGCTCCCGCCGTGGCTCCCGTTGCCCCCTCTGCTCCTGGGGTCCCCAGTACCCCTCCCCCTGCTGTGTGTGGGCAGGTGGGGGGGGTGGGGTATGGGGGGGTGGAGCGGGGTGTCGGGGGTGCATCGGGGGAGATTGCGCCGCCAGGGGGCGTGGCCAAGAGCGGCATCCTGGCTGGAGCAAACATTGAACACTTGCTCACAGGAACTGTCAAAGACATGAAAAAAAAGTGCTGATAAAACTAAGTTTAGTGAAAAAAAGCTGGCTAAGCTTGCAAAACACCAGAGGTACAAGGTTTTCAGGGCTGTGGACGTCGCTGCATCCTCTCTGTCCTCCTCTGAAGAGGGGGGGAGGGGGGTGATAGTGGCGGAGGCCATGGTCCACCACAATATAAATGAAGCCAATGAAGCCAAGGAAGTGGCGACAAGGGCCACTGAGGCTGAGGCAAAGAATAAGATGTGAATGTTAATATTAATAAGAATATTATGGTCCCTGCTGGCCCAGTGGAGTGCTTGGGCGTGGGAGAGGAGATGGAGGTGACCACTGAAAAAGTGGATACCCTAAAAAGTGGTTGCAGAGGGAGTGTTAGGTTAGAGGTCGCTCCGGATCCTGATGGGAGGGTGGATGCGGGGGGTTGTCCTGCTGCTGGGAGGGTGGCGGAGTCCCCCCGTGTGGCCCCCTCTGAGGGGTCCGGCTTGACAGTTGTGACAGGTAGGGGGGGGGAGTCGGTTCTGCTGCCCCTCCTGCGTCCGTGGCGCCTGGCAGAAGTTATGCCAGTGTGGCTGCGGCTGTAGGGGGGGAGGGGCTGACTTCTTTGGCTTCCTCGCTCTCAGGGTCTGGTAATGGTGACTTGCAGCGGCGACTGCTGGAGTCCCTTAAAAAAGGGGGAGAGCTCCTTTTCCGTAGAGGGAGAGAAGGTGGAATGTTCATTCTGGTTCAACAGACATGGCGTTCGGACCTTCCGAGAACAGAAGGGGGGCGAGACCGCCTGGTCTTCACCCACAACCGGCCCTGGAGCCAGACGGAATGTGGTCTGTCTCAAGTGGAGTAGCGATAAAGCTTGCCCTACTAGAAAGAGGGTAGTGGAGCTCCTGCTTGGGATGGGTTTCAAGGCTACTGACATCTTTGCCTTGATCCATCCTTTTGGCTCCAAGGAGTTTGACATCAGCTTTGTCTGGCCGGATGGGCTTGAGCTCTTCTGGTCCGGATATAAGCTGGTGAAGAACATGCCGGAATGTCCTGGTTTCGTTGCAAAAGCGATAACCCGCCAGAGTGAGGTTAAACAGAGTGACCGTGCTGACCCGTAACGAGTCGCTCTCTTGTATTGACATCATGACCTGGCTGGGTAGGTACGGAGAGGTCCAGGGAATACCAGCTAAAAACCTGGACGAGTTTGGCATTTGGTCGGGTGCCTGGACGTTTAATATCAAGCTTAGGCGTCTGGGCAGTACAGTTTCCCACATTCCATCATCTGCCTTTATCGGCCGAGACAGGATCTTGGTTTTCTACAGGGGGCAGCCTAAGCTCTGTCACAAGTGCGGCAGCCCCACACACTTCAGCGCCAGCTGCCAAGTGCAGAAGTGCGCGTTGTGTGGGGGGACAGGTCATCTAGCTGCATCTTGTGGGGAGATTAGATGCAACCTGTGTGGGGAGCTCGGGCACCCCTTCAGTCGCTGTCCTCTCTCTGAGGCTAATGCGGCCCGAGCTCATGCAGGAGCGGGCCGGGAGGTCCCTTCGGCTGAGGCGGGTACTGGCAAAGGCAGTGGAGTTAAGGGGTCAGTGAGGAACCGGAACAACCCGTCCCGGCAGAGGCGGAGAGAGAGGCGTCAGGCGGAGAGGGAGGGGGAAGAACCCCGTCCTGGGGTGATGCCCGCTCCTTCCCAAACGACTGCCCCTCCTGAATCCGAGACCCTAGGGGGCAGCGAGCTGGAGTAGGAGATTGAGAGACTGGATCGGGCCGAAGAGACTCTGTCCTCGCACTACGAAAGTTCTGCAGAGGGTAGTGGGGCAGAGTCCCAAAGTAGACGGGAACGGCGTACTAAAAAAAGATCTAGCCCGACCAAAGTTGCCAAGGAAGGTGTAACCAGCTCCCCTCTGGAGCTCTCCAACCGGTACCTCATCTTGGATGAGACCCCTGCCTCCTCTGCTGAGGAGGGGGTTAAAGGTGAGGGGCCGGGGGCGAAGGAGGGAGAGCCTTCAGGGGGCCCCGCGCCCCCCTCTGGTGGGGATGCAAGGTCCTCAGGAGGGGTGGCAAAACCGGGCCCTGAGACTGAGAAAGCCAGGAGTGGTGCGCAGAGGGAGGTGGTGGTGGCAGAGATGGATACCACTATCTCCCTCAAGAGAGGTCGTGCTGCTCTAGAAGACAGCCCCGGGAGGGGGGAGAAGGATGGGAAGAAGGCCATCTAATTTAACTACTCTTTATGGCGGTACCCGCTTTGCTGACTCTGGCGACTATTAATGTCGCCAGCATTAAGTCGGATGCGGCTCGTTTCACAGCCTTCGATTTTCTCAGCCGTGTTGAAGCTGACATTTTGTTTTTGCAAGAGACCAGGCTGCCAGATTTGGCAGCGATTTATAAAGCCAAGAGGGAGTGGAGACTAGGGCCCTCCTACTGGTCTCTTGCGTCTGAGCCGTATAACGGAGTGGAGGTCCTTTTTACCGCACCGGTAGAATGCCGACGAGTAATTGAATTAGAAATAGGGAGGTGTTTGATCTTGGATATCCTCATGAAGGGACAGGAACTGCACCTGATTAATATCTATGGGCCCCAGTCCAGGTGGGACAGGAAATGTCTCTTTATGAGGATTAAGCCTTTCATTTTTACAAGCCGGCAGGTGGTTTTTGGTGGGGACTTTAATACTATCACAAGGCCCCAAGACAGGGGAGTCACCAGAAACCGGCTGACTTATGATAGTATTTTTCTGAATAGAGTAGCTAGTGAGGCTCATCTGGAGGATGTCCACATTAGGCATACCCCAGGCCACGGGGTCTCACTTTCTATAGAGGTAGTCAGATCAGGTCTAGAATAGATAGGTTTTATTTGAAGGAGGAGGCTACCTTTTCGCCCTTAAGGGTTGTGGAGGTGGAATTCTCAGATCACTGTTTGATTATGTTTTCTCTGAATATTTCAGAATCCCCCCAAATGGGAAGAGGTTATTGGAAGCTGAATTCGGGTGTCTTGGAGGAAGCAGAGGTGAGACAATCCTTTAAGGACTTCCTTCAGAGTCAGGTACCTTTACTGGATCTCTGTGACACTAAGTCAGAGTGGTGGGAGATATTCAAAGATCGGGCTGCAAAGTTCTTCCGCTGGCTCTTGAGCCTCAGGTCCCTGGACAGGTACCGCCTGTATCAGGGTCTGAGGAGGAAACTTGAGCATCTGGTCTCGACTGGTGGTAGCCGCGAGGATAGCTCTGAAGAAGTCGCCAGGCCCGGATGGCTTAACATCCGAGTTTTATAAGACCTTTAAGGACTCTTTATGTCCCCTCTTGACTGAGGTATTCAATGAGTGTTTATCCTCGGGCACTCTGCCTCGGTCAATGAGGAGGTCAGCTCTGATCCTTCTATCAAAGGGTAAAGATCCAAGCCGTATTGAGAACTGGTGTCCCATAGCACTTCTTAATACGGACAGAAAGATTCTGGCCAAGATAATTTTTAATAGGCTGGTAAAATCTGCACCCCAACTCCTTTCGGTGGCTCAGCATTGCTCGGTTCCAGGCCGCAGAACTTTTAGTGCTGTAATCGGTGTCCGAGAGGCAGTGGAACAGAGTAGAGCAGGCTACTGGAGGGCGTAAATGCTGTCCTTAGATCAAGCAAAGGCGTTTGATCGGGTAAACCATGAGTACCTCTGGTTGGTCCTTCTGAAGTATGGCCTGCCGGGGGGGTTTGTCGATTGGTTAAAAGATCTTGTATGCAGGGGCAGTGAGTTTCCCGCTTGAGAACGGTTAGTCTGGCTGCTCTTTTGAGGTTGGGTCTGGCGTCCGCCAGGGTTGTCCTTTGAGCCCGCTTTTATACGTGTTCGCGATTGATCCCTTTCTTAAGCGGATCGATCGTGGACCGTTGGCGGGAGTCGGGATGGATCGGGCGGCGCCGGAAGCCACTCTGAGGGTAGTAGCGTACGCTGACGATGTCACCATTTTCGTATCCTCGAGAGGGGAGGCGGAGTACGTGATGTCTGAAGTGGATCACTACTCGGAGGCATCCGGGTCCATGATCAATCGGGATAAGTGTGAGAGTCTCTGGCTGGGAGGGGGTGATCCAGTTTTTGATCTCTCGGACACCCTCCCAGGGCCCAAGTCGTCAGCCAAAGTCCTATGCATCCATTTTGGCCATGGGGACTATCCCACTCAAAATTGGGACGACAGGCTTAAGATCGCCGCTCAGAAGGTCGACCAGTGGAAGGGTTGGTCTTTGACCCTCAGGGAAAGGGTGCACCTGATAAAGGCCTACTTACTCCCTTTGCTTATCTATTTGGGTAGCGTGTGTATCTTGCCAGAGCCTCTCTGGACTCGGGTTTATAGTCTGTTCTTCCAGCTCTTATGGGGGAATAGACTGAACCTGATCAAGAGAGAAGTGACTTACCGCACGAGGAGACTAGGGGGGTTATCTATGGTCAACCCCGTGGTGTTTCTTGTAAACACCTTTGTTAAAGTGAATCTGGCGAACCTCTGGATGGAGAGGGCTTCTCCGTGGGTAGTCTCCTGCCGGGGGTGGTTTCGGCCTTTCTTCCAGGAATGGGAGACAGGAGGGCAAGTGAAGGACTTACGTACGCCCCCCACGGATATCTTCCGACTTACGTCACCCCGATTCTGAAGGTGATCCGCCGGTGGGGTTTGGAGGTGAGGGAGATCAGGACTCTGTCAAGGAGGTCCCTTGACAAGAGGGTCTTGTCCCACTTCCAGAAGCCCCTGGCCCTCAGGGATTGCCCAAGCCAGGATCTAGACAAGGGGTTACAGTTGCTAAATTCTGCAAGGATCCCCTTGAAGTTTTGGGACTTGGCTTGGCGCTGCTTTCACGGGAGGCTGTATGTGAGGGACAACTTGAAGTACAGGAACTCTGATTAAAGGGGTTGTCCCCGGGAGGAGTGTGGCTCCATACTGGAAAGTATGGATCACTGCCTGTTTCAGTGTCCCTTTAATACAGAGGTATACCAACAGGTGGGAGCTTCCATTGGCTGGCCTAGGCTAGCCAGCCTCTCCTACGCGGAGTGGGCTTATGGAGTGCTCAGAGACATTGGTAGAAGGGACCTGTGCACATGTTTTTTAGTCACTATAGTGGTTAGGTTCTACACGTGGAATGCACGGTGCTTACTTTCAACGCAGCAGAAAGTCCTCCCAGTGGAACATTCTGGGTGACCTGGTGAAGGTGCGTTCTTTGGAGTATGAGAGACTGGGTACCAGTAGAGCCTCTCTCCTCTGGAGAGGCTTTGCTTTTAGCGTACCCTAGCCTAGTCATAAGTTTCCTGGTGGTGGGCTGATACTTTCAACGTAGACTTTTGTTTTGGGGGATGTTGAGCTTTGAAGAAAGGCTTACAGAGACCGAGCTTGGGCCTTCGGGTAGTTCTGTATATTAGAATATTTTGCAGAGTGTGTTAAATATTTATGTTGTTTATGTTGTTTTTTAGGATAGAATGAGGGCTAGTTAGGTTGGGTGGGTGAGGGAAGGGGTCTATTATTTGTGCTTTTAAGTGTTTTATGTGTGTATTGAAGTGGGAGGCCTGCATCTAGCCCTGGACTATGCGGACATGGGTGGACATGGGGCGAGGGGCTAGATGTGGGTGGTGGAGGTAGGGCTGGCCTCGGACTATGCGGACACGAGAGAGACGTGAGGCGGAGGTCAGCCTTGGGTAATGGGTGAAAGGTGATGCTGTAGGTAGTGGGGGTTAGGGCTAGATTAGGGATGTGAGGTTTGTTTTGCTTTATGTGTTATATTAGTAAAAAAGTTATATAAATAAATTAAAAATTAAAAAAATTGGTGATGGGAAAAAAAATATATAGTTTTTTGTGTGTTTTGTATTATTATTGTTATTGTTTTATTAGTCTTATTTGCGTTTTTGTTTTATTGACGAGTAGTCAAGTTTTTCCTTTTGGGTTTTACACCTGAACCGGCTAAGTAAGTTTCATTTCTTTTTTAGCATTTGTATTTAGTTTGTATATAGGTTTTTATAGGGTATTGGTATGAATGTGAGTATGAGTGAGGCTGGGCCAGCTGAGAAGCTGTTCTGTTTTGTATTTCTTGTCTGTAAAGTTTTGTATTTTTCTAATAAAAAAAGAGTTCCCATAGCAGAGAATCAGGCTTCATGTCATAGCAGAGAATCAGGCTTCATGTCACCCAACACTGGAACATGCCACTGTAAGATATTTTTAGGCCCCGGCACCCAGACAGGGGAGAGAGGTCCCATAGCAGAGATTCAGGCTTCATGTCATAGCAGAGAATCAGGCTTCATGTCACCCAACACTGGAACAGGCCACTGTCAGATATTTTTAGGCCCCGGTACCCAGACAGAGGAGAGAGGTCCCATAGCAGAGAATCTGGCATGGGCGTGTCTTTTTCCTGCAGCTGAGGTGGAAAGGTGTGCGTGCATCAGCTCCAGGAGACTTCCACCTCGTTAAGGCCCCAGGGAGATTTTTCATCACCTTAATCCCCTGGGAGGAACCAGGCTTGTGGGGAGGTTTTCCACCTTTCTCCCCAGCCCAGGCCCTGCCTCTCCCTAGGGAGCTGGTAAGGGCCTGGGCTATGCGCTCAGGCAAGGCCCAGGATCCTGCTTCCCGGGGTAGGCCGGCGGGAGGTAGGGGAGGCGAGTTACCGGCCTCTGCTCCATCTTCCGCTCCGGGGGTCAGAAGATCAAGCAGGGGTCATGTGGAAGTGTCCCCTGTGGCCCCCAGGGGCGAAGCCGTGAAGATCGCAGGCAAGTCCAGGAGAATGGAATCTCCTAAAGGTACGCAGGGTGCTCCTGGAGGTGGGTCGGGAACGGTGGAGGCCGACTGGGGCTGCATGAGGCCCAGGGAGCCTGTCGCCATATATAGCTCCCGTATAGCAGCCTATCTCCAGGAGTACGAGGAGGCTGGAAAAGCCTTAAAGAGGCTCAGAGGCGAGCTAAAGTGTGAAAGACGAAAAGCGGACAAAGCCTCTAAGGTGAAGAGGCCAGAAATATCGGCTAAGATTAGAGTCCTAAAAGACGAAATATGCATATTGGAGGACAGGAGGGCCGCTATCCTCAAGAATAGTGGTCCTTTTGAGGAAAAACGTAAAAATGAGAAAAGGTTTAAAGGAGAACTGGAGGAGTAAAAAGCAATGGACCCCTCAGATAATGAGGAGGAAAGGTCTGTGGTGAGCCTGGGGGGTCAGTCTGCAGGGCCTGCGGACTCAGGGATCCGGCCTGAGCAGGTCTGTCTCCCCCCCCACAAGCTCAGAGGAGGAGGAGGATAGTGAGAGCAGTGGGGTAGGGGGGCAATTAATGGAGCAAATTCGTCACCTAGAATCCCCCCGGGCTCACCTTGAAAACTTTTTTTGGGAATGAGCTCCTGGAGGACGAGCCTGCAAGAAAAAAGAAAAGGAAAAAGGCAAAGAAACAAGAAAAGAACAAAGAAATGAAATTGGTCTATGTTTCTCACCCACTGCCCTCTGGACTGACTGCAAAGTCAGTCCAGGGGGCTAACCCCACTACCCCCCCTAGCCTGGTTTCTGAAGTGAGACCAGAGCGTGGGAGTGGGGAAAGTATAGCTATTAAAAAGATGGCACAGGACACCGTCCTTGTTTGCAGTAACAGGAGCGGTTTGATGTTTGTGGGTGGAGCGGCTGAAAAACCGAACAGTGAGGAGTCAGTGACGAGGGGAGATGGCGTGGCTACATCCGGTGTGGCTCCGCCCACCGTCGCATCAGCTATAGCACTGGAAAAGTGCTCGATTGAATTGCGGCGGTGTGGTGGGGTTACCTCCTCCTCCCCTGTGTCTGCCCGCAAATTGGAGGATGGTCCCGCCGGTTCTGCGGCTCCCGCTGTGGCTCCCGTTGCCCCCTCTGCTCCTGAGGTCCCCGGTACCCCTCCCCCTGCTGTGTGTGGGCGGGTGGAGAGGGTTGGGGATGAGGGGGTGGAGCGGGTTGTTGGGGGTGCATCGGGGGAGATCGCGCCGCCGGGGGGCGTGGCCGGGGGCGTGGCCAAGAGCGGCGACGTGGCTGGAGCAAGCATGGAGCACTGGCTCATAGGAACTGTTAAGGACGTGATAAAAAGCACTGCAAACACTAAATTAAGTGAAAAAAAGCTAGCTAAGCTAGCAATGAAACACCAGAGGTACAAGGTTCTCAGGGCTGTGGACGCCGCTGCATCCTCTCTGTCCTCCTCTGAAGAGGGGGGAGGGGGGTGATAGTGGCGGAGGCCATGGTCCACCACAATGCAAATAATGCCAATGAAGCCAAGGAAGTGGTGACAAGGGCTACTGAGGCTGAGGCAAAGAATGTGAATATTAATAATAATGAGAATGTTATGGTCCCAGCTGGCCCAGCTGAGTGTTTGGGGGTGGGAGAGGAGATGGAGGTGGCTACTGAAAAAGTGGTTACCCCAAAAAATGGTTACAGAGGGAATGTTAGGTCAGGGGTCACTCCGGATCCTGATGGGGGGGGTGAATGCGGGGGGTTGTTCTGCTGCTGGAAAAGTGGCGGGGTCCCCCCGTGTGGCCTCCTCAGAGGGGTCCGGTGTGACAGGTAGGGGGGGGGAGCCGGTTCTGCTGCCCCTCCTGCATCCATGGCGCCTGGCAGAAGTTATGCTAGTGTGGCTGCGGCTGTAGGGGGTGAGGGGCTGACTTCTTTGGCTTCCTCGCTCTCAGGGTCTGGTAACGGTGACTTGCAGCGGCGACTGCTGGAGGCCCTCAAAAAGGGGGAGAGTTCCTTTTCCGTAGAGGGAGAGAAGGTGGAATGTTCATTCTGGTTCAACAGACATGGCGTTCGGACCTTCCGAGAACAGAACGGGGGCGAGACCGCCTGCTCTTCACCCACAACCGGCCCTGGAGCCAGACGGAATGTGGTCTGTCTCAAGTGGAGTAGCGATGAAGCTTGCCCTACTAGAAAGAGGGTAGTGGAGCTCCTGCTTGGGATGGGTTTCAAGGCTACTGACATTTTTGCCTTGATCCATCCTTTTGGCTCCAAGGAGTTTGACATCAGCTTTGTCCGGCCGGAGGGGCTTGAGCTCTTCTGGTCCGGATATGAGCTGGTGAAGAACATGCCGGACTGGCGTGGTTTCGTTGCAAAAGCGATAACCCGCCAGAGTGAGGTCAAGAGAGTGACCGTGCTGACCCGTAACGAGTCTCTCTCTTGTATTGACATCATGACCTGGCTGGGAAGGTACGGAGAGGTCCAGGGAATACCTGCTAAAAACCTGGACGAGTTTGGCATTTGGTCGGGTGCCTGGACGTTTAATATCAAGCTTAGGCGTCTGGGTAGTACAGTTTCCCACATTCCATCATCTGCCTTTATCGGCCGAGACAGGATCTTGGTTTTCTACAGGGGGCAGCCTAAGCTCTGTCTCAAGTGCGGCAGCCCCACACACTTCAGCGCCAGCTGCCAAGTGCAGAAGTGCGCGTTGTGTGGGGGGACAGGTCATCTAGCTGCATCTTGTGAGGAGATAAGATGCAACCTGTGTGGGGAGCTCGGGCACCCCTTCAGTCGCTGTCCTCTCTCTGAGGCCAATGCTCATGCAGGAGCGGGCCGGGAGGTCCCTTCGGCTGAGGCGGGTGCTGGCAAAGGCAGTGGAGTTAAGGGGTCAGTGAGGAACCGGAACAACCCGTCCCGGCAGAGGCGGAGAGAGAGGCGTCAGGCGGAGAGGGAGGGGGAGGAACCCCGTCCTGGGGTGATGCCCGCTCCTTCCCAAACGACTGCCCCTCCTGAATCCGAGACCCTAGGGGGCAGCGAGCTGGAGGAGGAGATTGAGAGACTGGATCGGGCCGAAGAGACTCTGTCCTCGCACTACGAAAGTTCTGCAGAGGGTAGTGGGGCAGAGTCCCAAAGTAGACGGAAACGGCGTACTAAAAAAAGATCTAGCCCAACCAAAGTTGCCAGGGAAGGTGTAACCAGCTCCCCTCTGGAGCTCTCCAACCGGTACCTCATCTTGGATGAGACCTCTGCCTCCTCTGCTGAGGAGGAGGTTGAAGGTGAGGGGCCGGGGGCGAAGGAGGGAGGGCCTTCAGGGGGCCCTGCGCCCCCCTCTGGTGGGGATGCAAGGTCCTCAGGAGGGGTGGCAAAACCGGGCCCTGAGACTGAGAAAGCCAGGAGTGGTGCGCAGAGGGAGATGGTGGTGGCAGAGATGGATACCACTATCTCCCTCAAGAGAGGTCGTGCTGCTCTAGAAGACAGCCCCGGAAGGGGGGAGAAGGATGGGAAGAAGGCCGTCTAATTTAACTACTCTTTATGGCGGTACCCGCTCTGCTGACTCTGGCGACTATTAATGTCGCCAGCATTAAGTCGGATGCGGCTCGTTTCACAGCCTTCGATTTTCTCAGCCGTGTTGAAGCTGTCATTTTGTTTTTGCAAGAGACCAGGCTGCCAGATTTGGCAGCGATTTATAAAGCCAAGAGGGAGTGGAGACCAGGGCCCTCCTACTGGTCTCTTGCGTCTGAGCCGTATAGCGGAGTGGCGGTCCTTTTTACCGCACCGGTAGAATGCCGACGAGTAATTGAATTAGAAATGGGGAGGTGTTTGATCTTGGATGTCCTCATGAAGGGACAGGAACTGCGCCTGATTAATATCTACGGGCCCCAGTCCAGGTGGGACAGGAAATGTCTCTTTATGAGGATTAAGCCTTTCCTTTTTACAAGCCTGCAGGTGGTTTTTGGTGGGGACTTTAATACTGTCACAAGGCCCAAAGACAGGGGAGGCACCAGAAACCGGCTGACTTATGATAGTATTTTTCTGAATAGAGTAGCTAGTGAGGCTCGTCTGGAGGATGTCCACATTAGGCATACCCCAGGCCACGGGGGTTTCACTTTCTATAGAGGTAGTCAGGTAAGGTCTAGAATAGATAGGTTTTATTTGAAGGAGGAGGCTACCTTTTCGCCCTTAAGGGTTGTGGAGGTGGAATTCTCCGATCACTGTTTGATTATGTTTTCTCTGAATATTTCAGAATCCCCCCAAATGGGAAAAGGTTATTGGAAGCTGAATTCGGGAGTCTTGGAGGAAGCAGAGGTGAGACAATCCTTTAAGGACTTCCTTCAGAGTCAGGTACCTTTACTGGATCTCTGTGATACTAAGTAAGAGTGGTGGGAGATATTCAAAGATCGGGCTGCAAAGTTCTTCCGCCGGCTCTCGAGCCTTAGGTCCCTGGACAGGTACCGCCTGTATCAGGGTCTGAGGAGGAAACTCGAGCATCTGGTCTCGACTGGTGGTAGCCGCGAGGATATCTCCAGGGTGAAATCTTTGCTCAAGAGGTGCCAGTATGATAGGCACACATCTTTAGTTTTTGAGAGGGACTTTGGGAGGTACCGCTCGCCCGACCCCTACAGAAATTGTAAGATGTCAGTGAAGAGTAAGTTAATAACAGGACTGGTCGATAGTACGGGATCTCTGAGCAGGTCCAGATCAGGGATCCTGGAAGTCGTTAGATCCTTTTACTCGTGCCTCTTGGGGAGGAGGGATCTGGATCGGGACAAGATGTCGGCTTTCCTGGCTGGGGTCACCCCTGAGTCAGGAGCTCACCTCTCTTTTTACGGTTTGGTAGAAGAGATCAGGAAGGAGGAAGTAATCCTGGCGGTGGAAGGGTCAGCTCTGAAGAAGTCGCCAGGCCCGGATGGCTTAACATCTGAGTTTTATAAGACCTTTAAGGACTCTTTATGTCCCCTCTTGACTGAGGTATTCAATGAGTGTTTATCCTCGGGCACTCTGCCTCAGTCAATGAGGAGGTCAGCTCTGATCCTTCTATCAAAGGGTAAAGATCCGAGCCGTATTGAGAACTGGCGTCCCATAGCACTTCTTAATACGGACAGAAAGATTCTGGCCAAGATACTTTTTAATAGGCTGGTAAAATTTGCACCCCAACTCCTTTCGGTGGCCCAGCATTGCTCAGTTCCAGGCCGCAGCACTTTTAGTGCTGTACTCGGTGTCCGAGAGGCAGTGGAGCAGAGCAGAGCAGGCTACTGGAGGGGGTACATGCTGTCCTTAGATCAAGCAAAGGCGTTTGATTGGGTGAACCATGAGTACCTCTGGTCGGTCCTTCTGAAGTATGGCCTGCCGGGGGGGTTTGTCGATTGGTTAAAGATCTTGTATGCAGGGGCAGAGAGTTTCCCGCTTGTGAACGGTTGGTCTGGCTGCTCTTTTGAGGTTGGGTCTGGCGTCCGCCAGGGTTGTCCCTTGAGCCCGCTTTTATACGTGTTCGCGATTGATCCCTTTCTTAAGCGGATCGATCGTGGACCGTTGGCGGGAGTCGGGATGGATCGGACGGCGCCGGAAGCCACTCTGAGGGTAGTAGCGTACGCTGACGATGTCACCATTTTCGTATCCTCGAGAGGGGAGGCGGAGTACGTGATGTCTGAAGTGGATCGCTACTCGGAGGCATCCGGGTCCATGATATACAAACTGAATGGAATGACGTGGTATAGCAGGAGGTGCTCAAACCCACATGCAGTCGTGCATATATATAGGGGAGCAAATCCTGCACTTGTGGCCCGTTGCTAATGGCAATCCCCAGCAAACATGCATACGGTGGAGGATGCCCGCAGCGAACCACAAGTACCACAATAGACATCCTACACAAGGTAACAATTGTGTGGATGTGATAATCAATATAACAATATAACAAAATAGCAAAAGACAGGTGCACTCTGCGGTATTACTAAATCCTCAAACTGGTTTTAAAATTGAGAGATTAGTCAACATGTCCTACGGAGTAGGACATGTCTAAGCCCGGGCACTGCGACAAGGTTTCTCAAGTAGCCCGGGACCTAACACTCTCCTACCTGTGCCAGTGGGCAAATACCAGGAGCCAGTGGGCAAATTACAGGAGCATAAGGCCGACTCACAAACAACTCACCAGTTACCTCCAGCATGTATCCATGCTTGCAATGGGAGGAGGGAGGAGTCTGCAAGTCCCACTCAAGACTGTCTGGTATGGCCCAGGCCTCACAGGTGCACCTAAATGTGGCCTGTAGATGGAAAACAGGCACATTTAAATTGGAGTTTATATACCTCCAGGAATCTCTATATATACAAACTGAATGGAATGACGTGGTATAGCAGGAGGTGCTCAAACCCACATGCAGTCGTGCATATATATAGGGGAGCAAATCCTGCACTTGTGGCCCGTTGCTAATGGCAATCCCCAGCAAACATGCATACGGTGGAGGATGCCCGCAGCGAACCACAAGTACCACAATAGACATCCTACACAAGGTAACAATTGTGTGGATGTGATAATCAATATAACAATATAACAAAATAGCAAAAGACAGGTGCACTCTGCGGTATTACTAAATCCTCAAACTGGTTTTAAAATTGAGAGATTAGTCAACATGTCCTACGGAGTAGGACATGTCTAAGCCCGGGCACCGCGACAAGGTTTCTCAAGTAGCCCGGGACCTAACACTCTCCTACCTGTGCCAGTGGGCAAATACCAGGAGCCAGTGGGCAAATTACAGGAGCATAAGGCCGACTCACAAACAACTCACCAGTTACCTCCAGCATGTATCCATGCTTGCAATGGGAGGAGGGAGGAGTCTGCAAGTCCCACTCAAGACTGTCTGGTATGGCCCAGGCCTCACAGGTGCACCTAAATGTGGCCTGTAGATGGAAAACAGGCACATTTAAATTGGAGTTTATATACCTCCAGGAATCTCTATATATACAAACTGAATGGAATGACGTGGTATAGCAGGAGGTGCTCAAACCCACATGCAGTCGTGCATATATATAGGGGAGCAAATCCTGCACTTGTGGCCCGTTGCTAATGGCAATCCCCAGCAAACATGCATACGGTGGAGGATGCCCGCAGCGAACCACAAGTACCACAATAGACATCCTACACAAGGTAACAATTGTGTGGATGTGATAATCAATATAACAATATAACAAAATAGCAAAAGACAGGTGCACTCTGCGGTATTACTAAATCCTCAAACTGGTTTTAAAATTGAGAGATTAGTCAACATGTCCTACGGAGTAGGACATGTCTAAGCCCGGGCACCGCGACAAGGTTTCTCAAGTAGCCCCATGATCAATCGGGATAAGTGTGAGATTCTCTGGCTGGGAGGGGGTGATCCAGTTTTTGATCTCCCGGACACCCTCCCAGGGCCCAAGTCGTCAGCCAAACGTCCATTTTGGCCATGGGGACTATCCCACTCAAAATTGGGACGACAGGCTTAAGATCGCCGCTCAGAAGGTCGACCAGTGGAAGGGTTGGTCTGTGACCCTCAGGGAAAGGGTAAATCTGATCAAGGCCTACTTACTCCCTTTGCTTATCTATTTGGGTAGCGTGTGTATCTTGCCAGAGCCTCTCTGGACTCGGGTTTATAGTCTCTTCTTCCAGCTCTTATGGGGGAATAGACTGAACCTGATCAAGAGAGAAGTGACTTACCGCACGAGGAGACTAGGGGGGTTATCTATGGTCAACCCCGTGGTGTTTCTTGTAAACACCTTTGTTAAAGTGAATCTGGCGAACCTCTGGATGGAGAGGGCTTCTCCGTGGGTAGTCTCCTGCCGGGGGTGGTTTCGGCCTTTCTTCCAGGAATGGGAGACAGGAGGGCAAGTGAAGGACTTGCATACGCCTCACGGATATCTTCCGACTTACGTCACCCCGATTCTGAAGGTGATCCGCCGGTGGGGTTTGGAGGTGAGGGAGATCAGGACTTTGTCAAGGAGGTCCCTTGACGAGGGGGTCTTGTTGTCCCACTTCCAGAAGCCCCTGGCCCTCAGGGATTTCCCAAGCCGGGATCTAGACAAGGGGTTACAGTTGCTATATTCTGCAAGGATCCCCTTGAAGTTTTGGGACTTGGCTTGGCGCTGCTTTCACGGGAGGCTGTATGTGAGGGACAACTTGAAATACAGGAACTCTGATGAAAGGGGTTGTCCCCGGGAGGAGTGTGGCTCCATACTGGAAAGTATGGATCACTTCCTGATTCAGTGTCCCTTTAATACAGAGGTTTACCAACGGGTGGGAGCTTCCATTGGCTGGCCTAGGCTAGCCAGCCTCTCCTATGCGGAGTGGGCTTATGGGGTGCTCAGAGACATTGGTAGAAGGGACCTGTGCACATGTTTTTTAGTCAGTATAGTGGTTAGGTTCTACACGTGGAATGCACGGTGCTTAGTTCCAACGCAGCAGAAAGCCCTCCCAGTGGATGTGGTATGTAGGAACATTCTGGGTGACCTGGTGAAGGTGCGTTCTTTGGAGTATGAGAGACTGGGTACCAGTAGGGCCTCTCTCCTCTGGAGAGGCTTTGCTTTTAGCGTACCCTAGCCTAGTCATACGTTTCCTCGTGGTGGGCTGATGCTTTCACCGTAGATTTTTGTTTTGTGGGATGTTGAGCTTTGAAGAAAGGCTTACAGAGACCGAGCTTGGGCCTTCGGGTAGTTCTGTATATTAAAATATTTTGCAGTGTGTGTTAAATAGTTATGTTGTTTATGTTGTTTATTAGGATAGAATGAGTTGGGGCTAGTTAGGTTGGGTGGGTGAGGGAAGGGGTCTTTTATTTGTGCTTTTAAGTGTTTTATGTGTGTATTGAAGTGGGAGGCCTGCATCTAGCCCTGGACTATGCGGACATGGGTGGACATGGGGCGAGGGGCTAGATGTGGGTGGTGGAGGTAGGGCTGGCCTCGGACTATGCGGACACGAGAGAGACGTGAGGCGGAGGTCAGCCTTGGGTGAAGGGTGATGAAGTAGGTAGTGGGGGTTAGGGCTAGATTAGCGAGGTGAGGTTTGTTTTGCTTTATGTGTTATATTAATAAAAAGGTAATATAAAAAAAATATAAAAAAAAAAAAATAAATTGGTGATGGGGAAAATAAAAATAAAAATTGGTAATGGGAAAAAAAAAATTGTTTGTTTTGTACTATTATTATTATTGTTATTATTGTTTTATTTGTCTTATTTGCGTTTTTTGTTGAATTGACGAGTAGTCAAGTTTTTCTTGTTTTGGTTTTACAGCTGAACCGGCTAAGTAAGTTTCATTTCTTTTTTAGCATTTGTATATAGTTTGTATATAGTTTTTATAGGGTATTGGTATGAATGTGAGTATGAGTGAGGCTGGGCCAGCTGAGAAGCTGTTCTGTTTTGTTTTTTCTTGTCTGTTAAGTTTTGGTATTTTTCTAATAAAAAAGAGTTCCCATAGCAGAGAATCAGGCTTCATGTCATAGCAGAGAATCAGGCTTCATGTCATAGCAGATAATCAGTCTTCATGTCTTAGCAGAGAATCAGGCTTCATTTCATAGCAGAGAATCAGGCTTCACGTCACCCACCACTGAAACAGGCCATTGTCAGATATTTAGGCCCCGGCACCCAGACAGAGGAGAGAGGTCCCATAGCAGAGAATCAGGCTTCATGTCATAGCAGAGAATCAGGCTTCATGTCATAGCAGATAATCAGGCTTCATGTCTTAGCAGAGAATCAGGCTTCATGTCATAGCAGAGAATCAGGCTTCACGTCACCCACCACTGGAACAGGCCATTGTCAGATATTTAGGCCCCGGAACCCAGACAGAGGAGAGAGGTCCCATAGCAGAGAATCAGGCTTCATGTCATAGCAGAGAATCAGACTTCATGTCACCCAACACTGGAACAGGCCACTGTCAGATCTTTTTAGGCCCCGGCACCCAGACAGAGGAAAGAGGTCCCATAGCAGAGATTCAGGCTTCATGTCATAGCAGAGAATCATGCTTCATGTCACCCAACACTGGAACAGGCCACTGTCAGATCTTTTTAGGCCCCGGCACCCAGACAGAGGAGAGAGGTCCCATAGCAGAGATTCAGGCTTCATGCCATAGCAGAGAATCATGCTTCATGTCACCCAACACTGGAACAGGCCACTGTCAGATATTTTTAGGCCCCGGCACCCAGACAGAGGAGAGAGGTCCCATAGCAGAGAATCAGGCTTCATGTCATAGCAGAGAATCAGGCTTCATGTCAGCAGAGAATCAGGCTTCATGTCAGCAGAGAATCAGGCTTCATGTCATAGCAGAGAATCAGGCTTCACGTCACCCACCACTGGAACAGGCCATTGTCAGATATTTAGGCCCCAAGACCCAGACAGAGGAGAGGTCCCATAGCAGAGAATCAGGCTTCATGTCATAGCAGAGAATCAGGCTTCATGTCATAGCAGATAATCATTCTTCCTGCCTTAGCAGAGAATCAGGCTTCATTTCATAGCAGAGAATCAGGCTTCACGTCACCCACCACTGAAACAGGCCATTGTCAGATATTTAGGCCCCGGCACCCAGACAGAGGAGAGAGGTCCCATAGCAGAGAATCAGGCTTCATGTCATAGCAGAGAATCAGGCTTCATGTCATAGCAGAGAATCAGGCTTCATGTCATAGCAGATAATCAGGCTTCATGTCTTAGCAGAGAATCAGGCTTCATGTCATAGCAGAGAATCAGGCTTCACGTCAACCACCACTGGAACAGGCCATTGTCAGATATTTAGGCCCCGGCACCCAGACAGAGGAGAGAGGTCCCATAGCAGAGAATCAGGCTTCATGTCATAGCAGAGAATCAGGCTTCATGTCACCCAACACTGGAACAGGCCACTGTCAGATCTTTTTAGGCCCCGGCACCCAAACAGAGGAGAGAGGTCCCATAGCAGAGATTCAGGCTTCATGTCATAGCAGAGAATCATGCTTCATGTCACCCAACACTGGAACAGGCCACTGTATGATATTTTTAGGCCCCGGCACCCAGACAGAGGAGAGGTTCATTCAACTTTGGGTTGCCCCGCAATATAATTGCAAAATGAAAATAAAAAGAGGATTGAATGAAGAAGTGCCCTGGAGTACAATAATATATGGTTATGGGGAGGTAGTTAAAAATGTCTAATCTGCACAAGGGATGGACAGGTCCTGTGGGATCCATGCCTGGTTCATTTTTATGAACGTCAGCTTGTCCACATTGGCTGTAGACAGGCGGCTGCGTTTGTCTGTAATGACGCCCCCTGCCGTGCTGAATACACGTTCAGACAAAATGCTGGCCGCCGGGCAGGCCAGCACCTCCAAGGCCTAAAAGGCTAGCTCTGGCCACGTGGACAATTTGGAGACCCAGAAGTTGAATGGGCCGAACCATCAGTCATTACGTGGAGGGGTGTGCACACGTACTGTTCCACCATGTTAGTAAAATGTTGCCTCCTGCTAACACGTTCCGTATCAGGTGGTGGTGCAGTTAGCTGTGGCGTGTTGACAAAACTTTTCCACATGTCTGCCATGCTAACCCTGCCCTCAGAGGAGCTGGCCGTGACACAGCTGCATTGGCGACCTCTTGCTCCTTCTCTGCCTTCGCCTTGGGCTTCCACTTGTTCCCCTAGTAGCGCGTCTACCAATGTGCGCTTGTACTCGCGCATCTTTCTATCACGCTCCAGTGCAGGAAGTAAGGTGGGCACATTGTCCTTGTACCGTGGATCCAGCAGGGTGGCAACCCAGTAGTCTGCACACGTTAAAATGTGGGGAACTATGGTGTCGTTGCGCAGGCACTGCAGCATGTAGTCGCTCATGTGTGCCAGGCTGCCTAGAGGTAAGGACAAGCTGTCCTCTGTGGGAGGCGTTTCGTCATCGTCCTGCGTTTCCCCCCAGCCACGCACCAGTGATGGGCCCGAGCTGCGTTGGGTGCCACCTCGCTGTGAACATGCTTCATCCTCATCCTCCTCCACCTCATCCTCGTCCTCCAGTAGTGGGCCCTGGCTGGCCACATTTGTACCTGGCCTCTGCTGTTGCAAAAAACCTCCCTCTGAGTCACTTCGAAGAGACTGGCCTGAAAGTGCTAAAAATGACCCCTCTTCCTCCTCCTCCTCCTCCTGGGCCACCTCCTCTTCCATCATCGCCCTAAGTGTTTTCTCAAGGAGACCATGTTGGTGGAGTACTCGAAACAGCGCAACAGGGCACACAGGTCTCGCATGGAGGCCCAGTCATTGGTGGTGAAGTGGTGCTGTTCCGCAGTGCGACTGACCCGTGCGTGCTGCAGCTGAAACTCCACTATGGCCTGCTGCTACTCGCACAGTCTGTCCAGCATGTGCAAGGTGGAGTTCCACCTGGTGGGCACGTTGCATATGAGGCGGTGAGCGGGAAGGCCGAAGTTACGCTGTAGCGCAGACAGGCGAGCAGCGGCAGGATGTGAACCCCGGAAGCGCAAACAGACGGCCCGCACTTTATGCAGCAGCCCTGACATGTCGGGGTAGTTGTGAATGAACTTCTGCACCACCAAATTCAGCACATGCGCCAGGCAAGGGATGTGCGTCAAACCGGCTAGTCCTAGAGCTGCAACGAGATTTCGCCCATTATCGCACACCACCACCACACCACTCGTCGGTCTGTTGTTCTATACCCCGCCACAACTCCTGTGCGGTGTGGGGCCTGTCCCCCAAACATATGAGTTTCAGAATGGCCTGCTGACGTTTACCCCGGGCTGTGCTGAAGTTGGTGGTGAAGGTGTGTGGCTGACTGGATGAGCAGGTGGAAGAAGAGGAGGAGGAAGCCGAGTAGGAGGAGGAGGCAACAGGAGGCAAAGAATGTTGCCCTGCGACCCTTGGCGGCGGAAGGACGTGCGCCAAACAGCTCTCCGCCTGGGGCCCAGCCGCCAATACATTTACCCAGTGTGCAGTTAGGGAGATATAGCTTCCCTGGCCGTGCTTACTGGTCCACGTATCTGTGGTTAGGTGGACCTTGCCACAGATGGCGTTGCGCAGTGAACACTTGATTTCATCGGATACTTGGTTGTGCAGGGAAGGCATGGCTCTCTTGGAGAAGTAGTGGCGGCTGGGAACAACATACTGTGGGACAGCAAGCGACATGAGCTGTTTGAAGCTGTCTGTGTCCACCAGCCTAAATGACAGCATTTCATAGGCCAGTAGTTTAGAAATGCTGGCATTCAGGGCCAGGGATCGAGGGTGGCTAGGTGGGAATTTACGCTTTCTCTCAAATGTTTGTGAGATGGAGAGCTGAACGCTGCCGTGTGACATGGTTGAGATGCTTGGTGACGGAGGTGGTGGTGTTGGTGGTACATCCCCTGTTTGCTGGGCGGCAGGTGCCAACGTTCCTCCAGAGGCGGAGGAAGAGGCCGAGGTGGCAGCAGCAGAAGAGGCCGAGGCGGCAGCAGCAGAAGAGGTAGCAGGGGGAGCCTGAGTGACTTCCTTGTTTTTAAGGTGTTTACTCCACTGCAGTTCATGCTTTGCATGCAGGTGCCTGGTCATGCAGGTTGTGCTAAGGTTCAGAACGTTAATGCCTCGCTTCAGGCTCTGATGGCACAGCGTGCAAACCACTCGGGTCTTGTCGTCAGCACATTGTTTAAAGAAGTGCCATGCCAGGTAACTCCTTGAAGCTGCCTTTGGGGTGCTCGGTCCCAGATGGCGGCGGTCAGTAGCAGGCGGAGTCTCTTGGCGGCGGGTGTTCTGCTTTTGCCCACTGCTCCATTTTTTGCTACGCTGTTGGCTCGGTCTCACCACTGCCTCTTCCTCTGAACTGTGAAAGTCAGTGGCACGATCTTCATTCCATGTGGGGTCTAGGACCTCATCGTCCCCTGCATCGTCTTCCACCCAGTCTTTCTCCCTGACCTCCTGTTCAGTCTGCACACTGCAGAAAGATGCAGCAGTTGGCACCTGTGTTTCGTCATCATCAGAGACATGCTGAGGTGGTATTCCCATGTCCTCATCATCAGGAAACATAAGTGGTTGTGCGTCAGTGCATTCTATGTCTTCCACCGCTGGGGAAGGGCTGGGTGGATGCCCTTGGGAAACCCTGCCAGCGGAGTCTTCAAACAGCATAAGAGACTGCTGCATAACTTGAGGCTGAGACAGTTTCCCTGGTATGCATGGGGGTGATGTGACAGACTGATGGGGTTGGTTTTCAGGCGCCATCTGTGCGCTTTCTGCAGAAGACTGGGTGGGAAATAATGAGAACGTGCTGGATCCACTGTCGGCCACCCAATTGACTAATGCCTGTACCTGCTCAGGCCTTACCATCCTTAGAACGGCATTGGGCCCCACCAAATATCGCTGTAAATTCTGGCGGCTACTGGGACCTGAGGTAGGGTGACCACATTTCCAAACTGCCATTCAGGGACACCCGCCCCGGCCCCCCCGCACCCATGTCCACTCCCCAAAAAATATGATTTTTGATACTTTTTAAAAAAAATTAAGTCACTTAGTGACAGCGGCGTACTTTGTACTTACGCTGGCAAGTTCATTGCATCGAAGTTATGCTTGAGATTGCTATAAACATAACTGCCTGTGCATTGTTCAGTAATTTGTGATTGTGCCCTGCATTGTCATGCTTGGTATTTGAATTTAAATTTGATTTGATTTAAAACAAATTCAGCCTGTTTAGTGTCCCCTCAGTTCTCTGTGTGTCTCCTTTATTAGTGTCCCCTCAGTTCTCTGTGTGTCTCCTTTATTAGTGTCCCCTCAGTTCTCTGTGTGTCCCCTTTATTAGTGTCCCCTCAGTTCTCTGTGTGTCTCCTTTATTAGTGTCCCCTCAGGTGTCTCTGTCTCCTTCATCAATGTCCTCTCAGTTCCATGTGTGTCACCTTTATTAGCGTCCCCTCTGTTCCCTGTGTCACCTTCATTACTGTTGTCTTAGCCCGGACTTACTAGCGGGAGCCGAGGTCAGGAGGAGGTCTTGGTCTGTGCCACTGCCGCGGTACTGGTAGGTGACGGTGAGTGACTCACTGCCTGCCCTGTACGAATCGATGCTGCTGCGCTGGCTCTCTCTGCTGCAAGAACCGCGGCGGCAGCTGGAGGAGGAGGAGGTGGGGGTGGAGTCGGAGCCGCAGAGAGAGCGGGACATGGTGACGTCACTGGTTGCTACACGCCAAGCGGGGCAGCCGTAGCAACCAGTGATTTAGGATGAATTAATTACAACAGCACTGCAGCAGCAGCGGCAGTGAATGTTGCAGACTGGCAGGCAGTTGATTCCGGGACTCTCTATTGTCCCGGTTTGAAGGCTCCCGGGACACGGGACAAAAACGTAAATTACGGGACGATCCCGGGCAAACCGGGACACGTGGTCACACTAACCTGAGGTAGTTGGTACACTAGGACGTCTGGCTGTGGCAGAACGGCCACGTCCTCTCCCAGCACCAGAGGATCCACTAACACCACCACGACCATGTCCACGTCCGCGTCCCTTACTAGATGTTTTCCTCATTGTTACCGTTCACCACAATAGGAAAAAAATTATTTGGCCCAATGTATTGAATTCAAGTTCAGGCCTTTTTTTACAGACACCTAACACTATCTGGCTATCTATTTAGGTACCGTATTACACTAAGGCTACTTTCACACTTGCGGCAGTGTGATCCGGCGGGCAGTTCCGTAGTCGGAATTGGCCGCCGGATCCGCCGATCTACCGCTGACTGAAAGCATTAGTGAGAAGGATCCGGATGCGGATCCGTCTCACAAATGCATTGCAAGGACGGATCCGTCTCTCCGCTTGTCATGCGGACCGACGGATCCGTCTTGTACATTTTTTCAAATTTTTACCGATCTGCGCATGCGCATGCCGGAACGACGGATCCGGCATTCCGGTATTCTGAATGCCGGATCCGGCGCTAATACATTCCTATGGGAAAAAATTACGGATCCGGCGTTCAGGCAAGTCTTCCGTTTTTTTCGCCGGAGAGAAAACCGTAGCATGCTGCGGTTTTCTCTTTTGCCTGATCAGTCAAAACGACTGAACTGAAGACATCCTGATGCAAACTGAACGGATTACTCTCTATTCAGAATGCATGGGGATAAAACTGATCAGTTATTTTCCGGTATAGAGCCCCTGTGATGGAACTCTATGGCCTCTTTCACACTTGCGTTGTCCGGATCCGGCGTGTACTCCACTTGCCGGAATTACACGCCGGATCCGGAAAAACGCAAGTGTACTGAAAGCATTTGAAGACGGATCCGTCTTCAAAATGCTTTCAGTGTTACTATGGCAGCCAGGACGCTATTAAAGTCCTGGTTGCCATAGTAGGAGCGGGGAGCGGGGGAGCGGTATACTTACAGTCCGCGCGGCTCCCGGGGCGCTCCAGAGTGACGTCAGAGCGCCCCATGCACATGGATGACGTGCCATGCGATCACGTCATCCATGCGCGTGGGGTGTCCTGACGTCACTCTGGAGCGCCCCGGGAGACGCACGGACGGTAAGTATGCTGCTCCCCTACTCCCCACTACACTTTACCATGGCTACCAGGACTTTAGCGTCCCGGCAGCCATGGTAACCATTCAGAAAAAGCTAAACGTCGGATCCGGCAATGCGCCGAAACGACGTTTAGCTTAAGGCCGGATCCGCATTAATGCCTTTCAATGGGCATTAATTCCGGATCCGGCCTTGCGGCAAGTGTTCAGGATTTTTGTCCGGAGCAAAAAGCGCAGCATGCTGCGGTATTTTCTCCGGCCAAAAAACGTTCCGTTCCGGAACTGAAGACATCCTGATGCATCCTGAACGGATTTCACTCCATTCAGAATGCATTAGGATAAAACTGATCAGGATTCTTCCGGCATAGAGCCCCGACGACGGAACTCTATGCCGGAAGAAAAGAACTCAGGTGTGAAAGAGCCCTATGCCGGAAAAGAAAAGCGCAAGTGTGAAAGTACCCTAATGCAGGCACAGCAGTAACGACAGATTTAGCTGAATATAAATTGTAGGCCTAGTATTTAGGCGCTGGGTGACAGGTATACTTTTACGGACAGAATTAGACTTGGAAATGCACGGTAGCGTGTGAAGTTATTGAGAATGACCCTATCCGCACCTTCAATCTAATATACCCTTTTATGGATAGATTTAAAGTAGCCCTGATACAGCAGAAACCACTAATTTAGGGAATTGCTAAGTTGGGAATTGTATTTCAACCCAGAACAAAAATATATCCTTTGCCAGACAGCAGACAGTATTACAATTGTCTGGCCACAGCTGAAACACCAGATTTAGGGTACTGCTATTTTGGCAATTGTATTTCACCCCTCAATAAAATAGCAAGCACAGCCAAGCCCCTGATGTAGGATATAGCAAAAAAAACAAAACACTATTGATGGTTAAATGTATTTGGTGGCAGCTTGTGCTGGCGCACCACAAGACACAAAATGGCCGCCGATCACCCCAGAAAAAAGTGACAGAAAAACGCTCTGGGCAGCCTAAAAACAGTGAGCAATTAAATGGCAGCAGTTGAATGATCCACAGCTGTAGATCGATCACTGACTTAAGTGTTTTTGCTGAGTAAATCCCTGCCTAATCTCGCCCTAACAGCAGCAGCTGCATCCTCTCCCTACACTGATCAGAGCAGAGTGACGTGCGGCGCTACGTGACTCCAGCTTAAATAGAGGCTGGGTTACATGCTGCACTGGCCAATCACAGCCATGCCAATAGTAGGCATGGCTGTGACGGCCTCTTGGGGCAAGTAGTATGACGCTTGTTGATTGGCTGCTTTGCAACCTTTCAAAAAGCGCCAAGAAAGCGCCGAACACCGAACCCGGACTTTTACGAAAATGTTCGGGTCCGTGTCACGGACACCCCAAAATTCGGTATGACCCCGAACTATACAGTGCGGGTTCGCTCATCCCTAGTATATAGTATAATTTGAAGTACTCAGGTGTTTACTAATGGTGATAGGTACTCGATGCCCAGGTGAAACGCGTAGGAACGTTTTTGGACAATTTTCTTTAATAACTTTCCTTATTATCTACTTCACTTATCATTTAGGGTGTCTTTTTGTCACTTCATCTGGGTAATCATTATCTTTATTTTCTGTTTATTATTTTTTGTAATTATAATAGCCTAGGTCATAAGTTAGGACCATCTATTCCATAAGCCTTTTTCTCTCCCGTGTTAGGGTTAACCTAGGGACACTAGGAGGTACGAGAAACGGGATCGCCCCTATCGGGGCGGCAATTCCGTATTTAGGCAGGGACCACATTCTAGGGCCATAATTAGGGACATTGCCCACATTAGGCCCCACTAACATCTCCTGACCCTCCTGCAAACACTGTGCAAGGGAGCAGTTATCTGACCTAGATTTTGTCTATTTTTCTTGTTTTGTCTACTATTAATCTAAAATTATAAGTATTAGGGTCCATTCACACGTCTGCAAAATGGATCCGCATCCGTTCCGCAATTTTGCGGAACGGGTGCAGACCCATTAATTTTCAATGGGGCCGGAATGTGCTGTCCGCATCCACATTTGCGGATCCGCACTTCCGCATCTGTGCTTCCGTTTCCGCAAAAAAATAGAACATGTCCTATTCTTGTCCGCGATTGCAAACAAGAACAGGCATATTCTATTAGTGCCGGCAATGTGCGGTCCGCAAACTGCGGAACGCACATTGCCGCTTTCCGTGTTTTGCGGATCCGTGGCTCCGTGTATCCGCAAAACACATTGCGGACGTGTGAATGGAGCCTAAGGGTGTATTGACTTTTTAGCATAAAAGCATTAAAGGTTATGTTTTAGAATGGTGGCATTTCTGTGAATACTCGGATGGTGTAGGGCATCGGGGGTCAAACATGGGTTCCCCAAATGGATCCCTGATGACAAAACCCAGAGCCACTCATTACCAACCCTGGAAGAGCCGGATCAAAAGGGTCAGGGTCCTTTCCCTCAATGTCATTAGACTCATGTATAGACTCAGTCTCCTCACCAGACCCCATTTCTGAGTCGGAGTCACTCTCAAGTTGTGCTCTCAGTGGCGTTGCTAGGGCTGGTGTCACCCGGTGCGGTAGAAAATGATGTCACCCCCCCTGGGTGACACCTGACAGTGTAGGCTATATGTGTATAACAAACATATTTCATATGAAAACTTACAGTTACTTGGCTTGGCCCTTGGGGGTCTCGGGCACCACTTCCACACTTGGCCGGGGGCTCGGCGGAGCTGATGTGTTTTATCCTAATGAGAAAGATTTCATAATAAGGATTTGGAGAAGGGGCAGAGGGATAGCAGAGCAGGGAGAGGCTGGTGCTGCTACTAGGGGGTCATACCATGGGGGAGTAATAACGCCCACCATAATGCCCACCCAGTAGAAATAATTCTCCTTATAATGTGTCAGTGCAAAAAATACCCCCCTGTAATGTCCCCAGTTGAGCTAATGTCCCCATAGTGCCTCCATAATGTGCCAGTATAAAATACCCCTATATAGTGCCCCCAGTAAATGCCCCCATAGTGCTCCTCTCCCCCCTAGTGCCCCCCATAATGTACCAGTATAAAATGCCCGATATATAGTGCGCCAGTAGATGCCCTCAGTGTCCCCCATAATTTGTAAGCATAAAATACCCCTTCTCAGTGCCCCCGTAGTAGTCCTCTCCCCCCTTCCCCATAGTACCCACCACAATGTGTCCCAGTATAAAATGCCCCTATACAGAGCCCCCATATAAAATAACCGTTCTTTGTGGCCTCAGTAGATGCCCCTATAGTGCCACCAATAATGTGCCAGTAAGAAGTGCCCCCATAGATGTCCCACAATAATGTGCCAGTGAAATGTGCCCTCATAAATGCCCCTTAATCATGTGCCAGTAGCCTAAGCCCCCCATCAACTTGTGCCAGTAGCCATAGGCGCCCCCCCTATCATGTGCCAGTAGCCATAGGGCCCCCCTATCATGTGCCAGTAGCCATAGGGCCCACCTATCATGTGCCAGTAGCCATAGGGCCCCCCTATCATGTGACAGTAGCCATAGGCGGCCCCCCATGAACATGTGCCAGTAGCCATAGGGCCCCCCTATCATGTGCCAGTAGCCATAGGGCCCCCCTATCATGTGACAGTAGCCATAGGCGGCCCCCCATGAACATGTGCCAGTAGCCAAAGGCGGCCCCCCCCTATCATGTGCCACTAGCCATAGGGCCTCTCCTATCATGTGCCACTAGCCATCAGTATTGTACAGAAAAAAAAAAAAAAAGGAAAAAAACACTTACCTCCTTGGCAGCGATGCGATGCAGGCCTCTTCTGGCATGTGTCCCGCGCTGTGTACGGCTCAGGCGGCGCAATGACGTCATCGCGCCGCCTGCGCCGGCCTCTGATAGCAGGGCTCCAGACTAAAAAAAATACCTAGTAGCCATTGGCTCCTGAACTGAAAAATTTAGGAGCCAAATTAAACTTTTAGTCGCCAAATCAAAACCGAATGAAAATTTTGGTATCGTGACAACGCTACGCCGATCAGATCGGCGTAGGGTTGTTTCAATACCAAAATTTTGATTCGCTTTCATCACCATAAAAAAGTATTGTGATACTCAATACCACGCAAAAAAGCCACGTGCATTTCGCATTTTATAAACGTTCGGCCCATAATAGAACAGTCCTATCCTATTTTTTGGGGTGACAAGGTGACTAAAAAATGGCGAATGCTCACCGCATAGGACATATTTTTTAATAATTTAATAGTTTGGACTTTTCGGACGCAGCGCTATGTAATATGTTTATTTAATGTATATATTTTTTATATGTAAAATTGGGAAAGGGGGGATTTAAACTTAATATTTTAGAGTACTTTCACACTAGCGTTTTTCTTTTCCGGCATAGGCCTCGTTCACACTTCAGTGTTTGGTCAGTGATTTCCATCAGTGATTTGTGAGCCAAAACCAGGTGCAGCTCTAAACATAGAACAGGAGCAGATCTATCCCTTCTACCTAATGTCTATGGAGGCTCCACTTCTGGTTTTGGCTCACAAATCACTGATGGAAATCACTGACCAAACACTGAAGTGTGAACTAGGCCATAGAGTTCTGTCACAGGGGCTCTATACCGGAAAAGAACTGATCAGGCATATCCCCATGCATTCTGAATGGAGAGTAATCCGTCCAGGATGCATCAGGATGTCTTCAGTTCAGTCATTTTGACTGATCAGGCAAAAGATAAAACCGCAGCATGCTACGGTTTTATCTCCGGCGAAAAAAACTGAAGACTTGCCTGAATGCCGGATCCGGCATTTTTCCCCATAGGAACGTATTAGTGCCAGATCCAGCATTCAAAATACCGGAATGCAGGATCCGTCCTTCCGGTCTGCGCATGCCGGTAAAAATGTGTAAAAAGATACAAGACGGATCCGTCTGTCCGCATCACAAGCGGAGAGATGGATTCATTCTTGCAATGCATTTGTGAGATGGATCCGCATCCGGATGCATCTCATAAATGCTTTCAGTCACATCAAGATCGGCGGATCTGGCAGGCAGTACTGACAAAGGAACTGCCCCCGGATCACACTACCGCAAGTGTGAAAGTAGCCTTAGTGTTTGTGTTTTATTTTTACTTACTATTAGCCCCCGTAGGGGCTGGAACCCTTGTCCTATTCACCCTTAGGCCCCTTTCACATGGCTGAGATTTCTGCGCGGGTGCAATGCGTGAGGTGAACGCATTGCACCCGCACTGAATCTGGACCCATTCACTTCTATGGGGCTGTGCAGATGAGCAGTGATTTTCACGCATCACTTGTGCGCTGCGTGAAAATCGCAACATGCTCTATGTTGTGCGTTTTCATGCCCCATAGAAGTTAATGGGGCTGCGTGAAAATCGCATTGTATCCGCAAGCAAGTGCGGATGCGGTGCGATTTTCACGCTTGGTTGCTAAGATGAAAGTCTATTCACTGTGTTATTTTCCCTTATAACATGGTTATAAGGGAAAATAATAGCATTCTGAATACAGAATGCTAAGTAGAAGGTCAATATAATAAACATTATATACACCCCAGTATAATAAACATTGAGAGCGCCCCCCCAGTATAATAAACATTGAGTGCCCCCCCAGTATATCAAACATTGAGAGCGCCCCCCCAGTATGATAAACATTGAGTGCGCCCCCCCAGTATAATAAACATTGAGAGCGCCCCCCCAGTATAATAAACATTGAGTGCGCCCCCCCAGTATATCAAACATTGAGAGCGCCCCCCAGTATAATAAACATTGAGTGCGCCCCCCCAGTATAATAAACATTGAGTGCGCCCCCCAGTATAATAAACATTGAGTGCGCCCCCCCAGTATAATAAACATTGAGTGCGCCCCCCCAGTATAATAAACATTGAGTGCCCCCCCAGTATAATAAACATTGAGAGCGCCACCCCAGTATAATAAACATTGAGAGCGCCCCCCCCAGTATAATAAACATTGAGTGCGCCCCCCCAGTATAATAAACATTGAGAGCGCCCCCCAGTATAATAAACATTGAGAGCGCCCCCCCAGTATAATAAACATTGAGTGCGCCCCCCCAGTATATCAAACATTGAGAGCGCCCCCAGTATAATAAACATTGAGTGCGCCCCCAGTATAATAAACATTGAGTGCGCCCCCCCAGTATATCAAACATTGAGAGCGCACCCCAGTATAATAAACATTGAGTGCGCCCCCCCAGTATATCAAACATTGAGAGCGCCCCCCAGTATAATAAACATTGAGTGCGCCCCCCCAGTATATCAAACATTGAGAGCGCCCCCCAGTATAATAAACATTGAGTGCGCCCCCAGTATAATAAACATTGAGAGCGCCCCCCAGTATAATAAACATTGAGAGCGCCCCCCCAGTATAATAAACATTGAGTGCGCCCCCCAGTATAATAAACATTGAGTGCGCCCCCAGTATAATAAACATTGAGAGCGCCCCCCAGTATAATAAGCATTGAGTGCGCCCCCCCCAGTATATCAAACATTGAGAGCGCCCCCCCCAGTATAATAAACATTGAGTGCGCCCCCCCAGTATAATAAACATTGAGAGCGCCCCCCCCAGTATAATAAACATTGAGAGCGCCCCCCCAGTATAATAAACATTGAGGGCGCCCCCCAGTATAATAAACATTGAGTGCGCCCCCCCCAGTATGATAAACATTGAGTGCGCCCCCCCAGTATAATAAACATTGAGTGCGCCCCCCCAGTATAATAAACATTGAGTGCGCCCCCCCCAGTATAATAAACATTGAGTGCGCCCCCCCAGTATAATATACATTGAGAGCGCCCCCCCAGTATAATAAACATTGAGAGCGCCCCCCCAGTATAATAAACATTGAGTGCGCCCCCCCAGTATAATAAACATTGAGAGCGCCCCCCCAGTATAATAAACATTGAGTGCGCCCCCCCAGTATAATAAACATTGAGTGCGCCCCCCCCAGTATAATAAACATTGAGTGCGCCCCCCAGTATAATAAACATTGAGTGCGCCCCCCCAGTATGATAAACATTGAGTGCGCCCCCCCAGTATAATAAACATTGAGTGCGCCCCCCCAGTATAATAAACATTGAGAGCGCCCCCCCAGTATAATAAACATTGAGAGCGCCCCCCCAGTATAATAAACATTGAGTGCGCCCCCCAGTATAATAAACATTGAGAGCGCCCCCCCAGTATAATAAACATTGAGTGCGCCCCCCAGTATAATAAACATTGAGTGCGCCCCCCCAGTATAATAAACATTGAGTGCGCCCCCCCAGTATAATAAACATTGAGTGCGCCCCCCAGTATAATAAACATTGAGTGCGCCCCCCCAGTATAATAATCATTGAGTGCGCCCCCCCAGTATAATAAACATTGAGTGCGCCCCCCAGTATAATAAACATTGAGTGCGCCCCCCCAGTATAATAAACATTGAGTGCGCCCCCCAGTATAATAAACATTGAGTGCGCCCCCCAGTATAATAAACATTGAGTGCGCCCCCCCAGTATAATAAACATTGAGTGCGCCCCCCAGTATAATAAACATTGATTGCGCCCCCCCAGTATATCAAACATTGAGAGCGCCCCCCCAGTATAATAAACATTGAGTGCGCCCCCCCAGTATAATAAACATTGAGAGCGCCCCCCCAGTATAATAAATATTGAGTGCGCCCCCCCAGTATAATAAACATTGAGTGCGCCCCCCCAGTATAATAAACATTGAGAGCGCCCCCCAGTATAATAAACATTGAGTGCGCCCCCCCAGTATAATAAACATTGAGAGCGCCCCCCAGTATAATAAACATTGAGAGCGCCCCCCAGTATAATAAACATTGAGAGCGCCCCCCCCCCCAGTATAATAAACATTGGTGGCGCAGTGGGCAGTGCCAATGAGGGTTAAAAAAAATTATATAATTAACTCACCTCCTCCAATTGATCGCGCAGCTGCCGGTCTCCTGTTCTTTCTTCAGGACCTGTCAAAGGACCTGTGGTGACATCACTGTGGTCATCACATGGTACATCATATGATCCATCACCATGGTAATGGACCATGTGATCAGCTCAGTGACGTCACCACAGGTCCTGAAGATAGAACAGGAGACCGGCAGCTGCGCGATCAACTGGTGGAGGTGAGTTAATTTTTTTTTTTTTTTTTTTAACCCTCATTGGCACTGCCCACTGCGCCACCAATGTTTATTATACTGGGGGGGTGCACAAAATGTTTATTATATTGGGGGGTGCACAAAATGTTTATTATACTGGGGGGGCGCACTCAATGTTAATACAAATACAGGAGGCGGGTGCCGGAATGAAATAGCCAGCACCCGACCTCTATGATAGGGGGCTGCGATCAGCGGCAGTTAACCCCTCAGGTGCCGCTCCCTGTCATAGAGGTCGGGTGCCGGCTATTTGATTCCGGCACCCGCCTCCTGTATTTGTATTACAGGTCAGTTTTCTTCATTGGTGGCGCAGTGGCCACAGCCCCTCCCCTCCTCCTCCCATCCCTCTTCTCATTGGCGGAGGCAGCGGCAGCAGCAGCACAGGGGGGAGGGAGAGAGCCCCCCCCCCCCTGCCTCTATGGAAGCGCCGGCCCTGCCTAAAGTTAGTTAGTCAAGGACTAGACTGAGTCAAGGAGAACTCCGGCGGCCTGCCAGTGACACCCCATCAGACTGCTGTCACCCGGTGCGGCCCGCACCCCCCGCACCCCCCTCGCAACGCCACTGTGTGCTCTAGCACATTTACACTGCCGCGTCTGTTCTGCCTGGCGCGGAAAGGCTCTCTTGTGTGAAACAAGCACGCCATCATGGGAAGGAGTAGCCTCACCCGTCACAGGTGCCGAACTCTGAGTTGCTTCCGCGTAGCAGGGCCCTTCGTGGCAATAGGATGTGCTAGTAAGGCCTGGGAAATTGACTGAGAAAGGGCGGAGGACATGGATCCCAGCCGTAATGGCGTCTGAGACCGAGCGTTGTAACGCCAGAGATTGGGCATCATCAGGTGTAAGCCTAGGATTGTTTTCAGGTGAAGGTGGTTCCGAAATGGTGGGAGGGCTGTCCGGCACCTGGGGCAAATCCAAGTCCCCAGGGGAAGGGGAGGGGCAGGCGTTTTAGATTTGTACATACTGGGAATCCTGCTGCAGTGTAAGAAATACACAGACCGCAGAATACTGTTGCAGGGTTAGGGGAAACGGCTAGTGGGAGTAAAACACTCCAGACTAGTCACCTAATAGAGGTAAAGCGACAGGAGCTCACCAGGGCCCAGACCGGAGGCAAAGAGATAACCATAGAGATAGCCATAGAGAATACTGAGGAGAAGGCCGGACGCAAGGGGAGCGCTGGCCGGGGAAGAGTGAGTAAATAATTAGGATAGCGGGGGAAAGGAGCAAAGGGAGAGATACAACGGGGGGTCTGGGCACCTGGTGAACTAAGTAATGATATAAGAATAGAGACATACAAGCATACTAAGCTGAAGGAAAACGGAGCAATACTTATCTGCCTTGGTAGCAGCAAAGAAAGAGGAGTTGTATGGGGAGGTGCTGGCTATTATACCAGGACTGGGTGGGGGAGTGGCCTATCACCTGGGTTACCATTTTTCCTACCGTATGTATTCTTTGCTGCTATTGGTGGACAGTAAAGAAAGGTTATGCAATATGAGCCTCCGTGTCTTGAAATAAAATTCATAATTCTCTGTTCATTGTGTAACTGCACCATCTAGTGGCCGTTTACATACACTGCAGCTCTTCACACTAGAAGTTTGACCCACTTTAGCTTCCATAACTGGTAGCCTATGAACTCTAGTGACATCATCAGTCCTGCACATAGCAGTCATTCACAGCCACCATTACAGAGGTATCCACACGGTCTGGTAGTGTCCTGATCTATCCTCTACATTTAAGCTTACGGTAGCATCGCTGGTATGTTTCACATTGTTTGCATCTGTATGCATGTTGTATTATATGTATTGTCATATGTCAGACTGTATTACTAAGTGCATTATTTTTCTGTTCCTCAGTTTTACCTGATATATATCCTTGCAATAAAGACGGACGTTACTCCATTGTCAATTCATTGCTGGGAAAAGTTTAGCTGTCTGTCAAGCTATGTACCTTCACACATAAGGAGCACAGAACAGCCATAGTTGAGTCCAGTGTACCTCTCCTGCCACCTCTGTCCTCCTCACACTGAATGACAGCTAACTATAAAGAGCAGCAGCCAGCTGTCAATCACCTTCACTTTTTCATGTAATGGAAAATTTTTCATAGACACTGAGCTAATTAAAAAAATGTATCTGTATAGCTCCACCTGCTGTTTGTTTTGTTTCTTATTTCTTTGTCCTGCTCACTGAGATGGCCGCACATGCTCAGTTTCATCCTCCAACTGCCTCCTGAGCTGTGATAGGGAGAGCTGAGACACGCCCCCTAGCTGTGATAGGGAGAGCTTAGACACGCCCTCTTAGCTGCAGCAGAAAAGACACTCCCCTTTAGCTGTCTGCTTGATATAGATCTAGAAGATCAATGAATGTGGAGATCTCTGGATCCATGTGAGGTACAGGGCTGGTTCTAGCTTTGTTATGAAGAGGTTGTCATGTACTATCTGATTTTCATTTTTTACTTTAGTCATGGGATAACTCCTTTAACCACCTCAGCTCCCCCTTAATGACCAGACCACTTTTTACAATTCTGCACTACACTACTTTCACCGTTTATTGCTCGGTCATACAACTTACCACCCAAATGAATTTTACCTCATTTTCCTCTCACTAATAGAGCTTTCATTTGGTGGTATTTCATTGCTGCTGACATTTTTACATTTTTTTTATATTAATTGAAATTTGCCAAAATGTTTGCAAAAAAACTTCATTTTTCACTTTTTGTAAAATTGTAACATTTTTCAATTAAAACTACATTTCTATATACATTTTTCTCAAAATTTATTGTTCTACATGTCTTTGATAAAAAAAATGCAATAAGTGTAGATTTATTGGTTTGGGTAAAAGTTATAGCGTTTACAAACTATGGTGCAAAAATGTGAATTTCTGCATTTTTAAGCAGCTCTGACTTTCTGAGCACCTATCATGTTTCCTGAGGTTTTACAATGCCCAGACAGTGGAAACACCCTACAAATGACCCCATTTAGGAGAGTAGACACCCTAAGGTATTCGCTGATGGGGACAGTGAGTTCATGGAAGTTTTTATTTTTTGTCACAAGTTAGCGGAAAATGATTTATTTTTATTTTTTTACAAAGTCTCATATTCCACTAACTTGTGACAAAAAATAAAATTTTACATGAACTAACCATACCCCTCACGGAATACCTTGGGGTGTCTTCTTTCCAAAATGGGGTCACATATGGGGTATTTATACTGCCCTGGCATTTTAGGGGCCCTAAAGCGTGAGAAGTAGTTTGGAATAAAAATTCGTAAAAATGCCCTGTGAAATCCTGAAAGTACTCATTGGAAATTGGGCCCCTTTGCGCATCTTGGCTGTAAAAAAGTGTCACACATGTGGTATCGCCGTACTCAGAAGAAGTAGGGCAATGTGTTTTGGGGTGTCTTTTAACATATACCCATGCTGGGTGAGAGAAATATCTCTCTAAAAGATAACTTTTCCCATTTTTTCTCACACAAAGTTTGGGTATATGTAAAAAGACGGCGATACTACATGTGTGACACTTTTTTGCAGCATAGGTGGGCAAAGGGGCACAAATTCCAAAGAGTATCTTTTAGGAGGGCATTTTTAGGCATTTGGATTCTCACGCTTTAGGGACCCTAAAATACCAGAACAGTATAAATACCCCACAAGTGACCCCATTTTGGAAAGAAGACACTCCAAGGTATTCCGTGAGGGGCATGGCGAGTTCCTAGAATATTTTTTTTTGGCACAAGTTAGCGGAAAAACTTTTGTGACAAAAAATAAAATTTTACATGAACTCACCATACCCCTCTATATGGGGTGATCACCCCCCTGTCATTGATCACCCCCCTGTAAGGCTCCATTCAGACGTCCGTATGTGTTTTGCGGATCCATGGATCCGCGGATCTGCAAAACACATACGGACGTCTGAATGGAGCCTTACAGGGGGGTGATCAATAACAGGGGGGTGATCAGGGAATATATATGGGGTGATCAGGGGTTAATAAGTGACGCGGGGGTGTAGTGTAGTGGTGTTTGGTGCTACTTTACAGAGCTGTCTGTGTCCTCTGGTGGTCGATCCAAGCAAAAGGGACCACCAGAGGACCAGGTAGAAGGTATATCAGACGCTGTTAACAAAATAGCGTCTGATATACCTTTCAAGGGTTAAAAAAACCGCATCTACAGCCTGCCAGCGAACGATCGCCGCTGGCAGGCTGTAGATGCACTCGTTTACCTGCCGTTCCTGTGAACGCGCGCTCCTGTGTGCGCGCGCTCACAGGAAATCTCGCCTCTCGCAAGATAACGCGCCGGCGCGTGAAGGAGGAATAAATCTGCCGTCTTCAGACCGCAATCCTGCGTTAGGCGGTCCGGAGGCGGTTAAAGAGGACCTTTCACCAGTTTTTACTTTATGAAATCGATACCTTACACTAGGGATGTCCTGATACCAGTATCGGTATCGGGACCGATACTGGACATTTGCAGAGTACTTGTACTCGTGCAAATGTCCCCGATACCACTGCCGATACCTGATGGCCGCTTGCGGCGGCGCTCTCAGCAGTTCGGCGTGGGAGAAGGAATTCTGTGACTCGCATTACTAGAAATGACAGCCAGTGCTCGCTCGGCAAAAACCCTTAACCCACGTGACGTAGTGGGTGTGTCGGCCCCTCCACACAAGTGCAGTAACATCGTGCAGGTTAAAGTTAAATTACAGTCAGCGCTGGCTAACTCGTGCAGGCGCTCGCGCATGGACGCAGCGCGTGCGTGCACCCAACCGCCCTCTGGTGTAAGAAGATCTATTGTTTTGTTGTCTCACACTGCAATGCCCCCAAATATGCTGCACCCCCTCTGATCAAAGCCAGCAATGCTCCCCAATATGCTGTTCCCCCTGATCAAAGCCAGCCAGCAATGCCCCCCCAATTTCTGGAGCGAGACCTTCTCCTGAACAGCTGATCGGAGGGGTGCGGGGTGTCAGATCCTGGCCAATCTGATATTGAAAAACAATCCTGAGGATAGACCATGAATATACAAGAACTGGTTAATCCCTTTAACATACATGGGTTAATAGAGGATATTGCTATTTATCATATGTGATGGAGATCTATATTCTTCATATCCACTTATGTTCCTTCTAGTATCTAACTGGTCACTGCCTCTATGTGAGGTCTTTATTCTCAGCTCTCAGATGTTTCCTTCTAAACCCTTCTCATCTCTCCATTATATAACTCATGTCACACATGGTAAGCACAGAATTTACATGTCCCCAGTATTTCCCTCCACGGTCTCTGGGGTCTCCTGTCACCTCCCCTGTCTCTCTCTATATATATATTTCATTCTACACATTGTCTCATCTTATACTTTGTATCTGACGCTCCAGGAACATCAAGATGGTTTCTGGCAGTTATCTCCTGGCCGTCATCTTCATTTCTATTCAGGGTGAGAGATTCAGATCCTTCCATGAGTGTGTAGAGAAATCTATCCAGTGGGATCCGTCATCAGATCAGGATTTCTAGGAATAGATCCAGACATTTATCTCTAATGAATCTGTCTCTTCTAATCCTCAGGATCCTGTGGACAGATTGTGATGACCCAGACTCCAGATTATACCTCTGTGTCCCCAGGAGACACAGTCACCATGTCATGTAAAGCCAGTTCTGGTATAGGCAACAACTTACACTGGTACCAACAGAAATCAGGAGAACGGCCAAATCTTCTTATCTATGGTGCAAGCAGCAGATACACAGGAGTCCCAGACCGGTTCTCTGGATCTGGATCTGGAACAGATTTCACTCTGACAATCAGAGGAGTGACAGAAGCCGATGAAGCAGATTATTACTGTAAGCAGGGTCAGAGCTATCCTCTCACACAGTGATACAGAGCCGTACAAAAACCTCCTTCCTCCTCCCCCATTATGTCTCTATGATAAAGCTTCATACACAGTAGAAGAAGAAGAAAAGCATCAGAGCGATCAGTGGTTTATCATTTGTCTTCTCATGTAAATTGCCTTTTCCTGTTGTTGCAGTACCTCGGTGGACAGGGGTATCTGCAATTGTTTGGTAATGCACTGTACTGTAATGCTATGGTATACACTGCTATGTAATGTGACACACCCAGTATGCTTCATCATGAGACAGGCATGGCCAGAGTTATCTCCCCTGGCTCACACCTCTCTGGAGCTTATGGTGTAGGTTAGACCCTCGCCCAACTTCCTGAAGAAGACTCTACCTGATAAGAGTCTGTAGTGTGAGGATGGCCCTGGAGAAGACCGGGAGCAAACAGGGTTTGCTTCTCTTCTCAGGGAGAGAAAGAGATAGATCTCCCACTGCTTCTACTCTACTATGTCACAGGCACTGTTAAGGGGGGGTATTAATTACCAATATTTATGTAAATATCAATAATTAATATGCATAAATGGGAGGAGTCATCTAGTGAAGACTCCGCCTATTTATACCTTTATAATAATAACACTACTTTCACTTTGCCTCACGCTAATCACTAAACTAGCTGCATGCGTCTTACTGAACTATCGCTAATAACCACACGTTACACAGATAGTTACAAATAAAACAAGATATTTATTAATACCTACAGTACACTACGCGCGCAATACACTAACAACACAGTACTATAAATACAGCACTAAACTACACTACACGGTTCCCAAATTCCACCTTCAAAGCTATCTAATACAGTACACACACACATATATTAGCAGCCCACCCCACCTGGTTCTAATCCTTTCCCGAAGGGAACAACGAGGGTTAACGGTGGCGCTGCAGGGGTGAATGCAGGCCACAGAAACAGAAATACAGTCAGGGGTACAGAATAGGGAGCAGGGATACTCCTGCAGGGTTTGGGTAGGGGATTGGTGGTAACTGAAGGGTAGGGATACGGCAATGCAAGGGTTAATACCCTGCAAGAGTATGCTGGGGTACAGGGGAATAGTAGGGAACCGGGGTACAGGGATAGGGTATATCAGGGAGAGTGGGTAGAGGTAGGGGTGATCGTTGGTGGTGGGGTACAGCAGGAATAGTGGGGGTTAGGATCAGGGAGAGGGATGGTCATGGTGGGATGGTGGAGAGGGTAGATCATTGGTGGGATAGGGGTATGGGGCACAGGGTAAAATAAGGGTTAATCATTGGTGGACTCAGCCCTCCTGATATGCTTGTTGTCCAGGGGTGATCCTATATAAGCGGGGGCAGCTCGGCTGGAGATAATTAATACAGAGGACTCCGATTCTATTGAATCGGAGTTCTTTGAAGCATACAGGATGACCTCACTCTTGTCCGGTCATTCTGATGCAATTAACCAAATGGCATCCGTGTGAATGCTTGGGGCACATTCACACTGATACCTCTGGTTTTAGGTGAAGGGGATATATGATTATAATATACATGTATATGCATGCTTGGGGCACATCCATACACATGTATACACCATATAGCCATGTTTTTGGGGTATATATCTATGAAGGGACACATAGGGGGCACATATATATATATATATATATATATATATATATATATAAAAAAAGGACATATAAGGGAGCACATATTCCCCACAGGGGCCACAATGAGCCCTTGTGGATCACCAAGGGCAGATGTGCGCAGATGCTGGGCACATCTGCACACATCATCCTATAATGTGGCTGTTAATGCATGCATATATATATATATATATATATGCATATGTCTCAACCCTTCCTTAACAGGCAGGCTTCCACCATTCTGCCTCACGGGCACGCTTCAACCCTGCTTTTTCATGGGCACACTTTCACTCTGCTGTCTCATCGGCATGCTTCCACTCTGCTATCTCACGGGCATGCTTCCACCATGCTCTCTCATGGGCACGCTTCCACCATTCTGCCTCACGGGCACGCTTAACCTTGCTTTCTCACGGGCACGCTTCCACTCTGCTGTCTCATGGGCACACTTCCACTCTGCTATCTTATGGGCACGTTTCCACTCTGCTATCTCATTGGCATGCTTCCACTCTGCTATCTCACGGGCACACTTTCACTCTGCTATCTCATGGGTACGCTTCCACCATGCTGTCTCACGGGCACGCTTCCACCATTCTGCCTCACGGGCACGCTTCAACCTTGCTTTCTCATGGGCACGCTTCCACCATGCTGTCTCACGGGCACGCTTCCACCATGCTGTCTCATAGGCACGCTTCAACCTTGCTTTCTCATGGGCACGCTTCCACCATGCTGTCTCACGGGCACGCTTCCACCCTGCTATCTCACGGGCATGCTTCCACCATGCTGTCTCACGGGCTTGCTTCCACCATGCTGTCTCACGGGCACGCTTCCACCGTGCTATCTCATGGGCACGCTTCCACCCTCGGTTAAGCAGCATTCACAGCCATTTCCCACCATTTCCAGACAGTAGCAGGGTCAAAACTACAGCTGCGAGTGTTGGTGAGGAGGGTATCAATTCTGTTATTTATTTACAGCACGTGAAGCCGCTGGGACATTGTATTTTTTCTTGTACTGGAATAGCCCTTTAAAGGTTAAGGAAACATTTGTACATGAAAAACGAATAAAATCATATCTGGCTAAAATGCAGTAGAAAATAAAATTTAAGGATTTGGCTTCATTTTTCATGCTCTCAGCAATGCTCAATCATACCTGGTTTTCAAGCTCTTCTCTCTCACCTCAGGCTCTGCGGGCGTTCCCTCAGCACTGGTCTCATGGTCTCTTCTCTGCCTTTTCCCCACACACATGAGCAGAGCTCCTCTTCCCCTCCCTTCTCTGTGTAATTACAAAAACCCACCCAGTGTTACACAGCATGACCTCCCTGAGCAGATACTCAGCATTCATAGCAGAATGTACCTGAGATTCATCATCGTCCATCATGCCCCTGCCTTGCCACCAGTAATTATAATGCCCCTCAGCAGTGCCCCCAGTATATATTATGCCCCCTGTAGTGCCCTCAGTAGATATAATGCTCTCTCTCTAAATAACTCCATAAATGTAGTGCCCTCCATAGATATAATGCCCCCATGTAGACCTGTTACCTTACCACCCTGCCTGCTGCCTATTACTACCGATGCAAGGGCAGCACTGCTTAATTACATATAATTAGAGTAATGGTAGATACCCGCGCTGCCAAAGGGAAAAAAATAAAGATAAAGGGATAGAGAGAGGTTTGATGTGATATGAGCCGCTGCTGATTCAGAGAGGGTTAATTGCCCAAAACACCCTCCAAAAGTATAACTTCAGTATAGATACAGTAAAGGGGTCCTGTAACCGCGCTGGCCGCAAAGAGAAAGCACCACTAATTATCCCTATGTGTTTAGCAGGCAAGTGGTTAATAGATGCTACTAGTTGGATGATCGAAGCTCTGTCCAAATAGAGATCTATTAAAGAATGAAAGGACTACACTAACTATAAAATAGCACTGGGATAGTCGCTTTGAAATAGGAGACTGTTGTAGAAATATTAATAGTTGTAATCAGCTTGCATCAAAGTTTATGTAAGGAAAAAGGTAAATCCATTCTCCATCAGCCGCAGTAAGAGACAGACCCAGGTGCTACCATCTTGATTGAATTCTGAGCAACTCCCCCTCCTCCTTGCCCAGTCTGCCTTTCTTTACTAACAAAAGGTGTAAAAGGGGGTGGCCCAAGACAAGGATACAGGAAGTGATGACATATCAAAGGACAGGGAGGGGCAGCCAATGTGGCTGGGCAGACAATGCACACACCCCATCCCCGTATAAGGAAGGATGAGTCATGCCCATTACCCGACCAGCCAGGTGGCCGCCCACCCCCCATCACCATCAGCATGGACCTCACTCAATACTGCTCCAAAGTGATCAGTATCTAATAAAGATGTTCTCATACTGACAGTTTTACCACTGGTCCCGATTCAGCCAAAGTACCCTCTGCTAGAGTGCTCTTTGGCTAAATCCGACACAGGGAGACAGATGACAATCTATAAAAACACACACACATCCTAAGATAAAATGTCTGCATAATAAAATTTCCACAACAGTCCCTCCTCTTTGTCATATGCTTCCCAGTGTCCCTTGCCGAATCTTGATCTTCTTCTTAAAAAAACGTCTACGAAAAGTCCTGAATCCATAAAACATAACAGATGATCAATCTTGACACGTAGCTTCTTTTCTTCGGTAGGTGACTTAGGAGGTGGCGTTTCGCGTTGGTCGTCGGCTGGTTTGGGATCCTCTGCATCTAGTCCATGGTTTGGTCTTCAGGGCGTCTTGTCTGTTCGAGCTTCGGTATATCAGTCGATTAGACATCAGGAACATCTCACTCCAGCGTATAGAAGGAATGGAAACAAAAAAACATAAGTATATGTCCTATTTCCTTTCGCCCGGATCCAATGGAAAACCAAGTTTTAAAAAGGATTCTGACTCTCACTAGTCATAGCTCCGCCCCTGCCCTGCTCCTGTCAGTATGGGCCTGACCCTTGTCAATGGTGTCTGCTAGCCTGGCATAACCATATACCTTCCTCACAACTGGAGGATCCCAAATCTACGGGTCGCCTAGCTGCCCGCACACCCATACAGGATTAACAAGCGAGGAGCAGGAGCCAGAGCTAACATTAAATGTATCGTCTATCAACAAATGCCTCCTTGTAACAAATAAACAAAAGTGATACTCTGCATTCTTTGACATAGTTGAGCAGCTTCTTGCAGTGACCGGTGTGGATCCAGTTGTCTCGTCCCTCGAACTTCAGAGAGGTTGGTGTTATCAGCAGCACCTGGAATGGCCCAAGATATCTCGGCTCTAGTCCCGTCCTCGGATGTTTCTTTAGCACGACCAAATCACCTGGTTGACTAGAATGAACACTGGTTATTGAGTCTGGGTCTGGGAGAAACTCCCGAACCCGGTGGTGGACATCGGGTGATAACCCGTGGGGCTGCCTGGAGGCATACCTGATGGAATAAAAGGGTTACAGCGGAACATTCAGGCCATGGATCGGCCATGATTTTTACCTTCTTTGCAAAAATCTGACCCAAGTACCAGCAAAGAAAAGTCAGTTGTGATGGTTTAGAAATTGATTGACATTTGAGAGGTTAGAAAGTTTGAAGATCATTGTTTTCTGCACCACTTTCCCCCCTTCTCATCGTCCTTAAAACCAGGACGAAGAGAAGCTAGATTAAACATGGTGCATCGTCTCAAGGTTAGATGGAGAGATGACGGAGGGATGAGAGAGAGAGATAGAGAAAGAGAAAAGCACTTCTCTTGGACTCTGCAGTCTTAGCGGGACGGGAGTACATGACAGTGTAAGTTCGCATTGTCTGGGACTTTTGAATGCCCTGTTGCTGGAGATCGATGGATTCGTGCAGCCATAGTTCTGCTTTCTGGAGGGAACCATGGCTTTGGAGTCTAGTGGGGAATTTACGGACAAACTTTTTCCCAATCCAGACCTCAAAGGTCCCTTCTTTGGGGATGGTCCACTCTCAACCTACAGTCCCTTGGTGCCAATCTTTGCGGGGCTTAACAACTCCTCCTCCATAGATGGATTTCATGTACTGCTTGGCTGTCCTATAGTCAGAAGTGGTACCCTTCTGATCCCTAAATTTCCCTAAACCCATGCTCGAGCAAGGAATTTTCCCGTGACCTACGCAAGGAATTGTCCCACGACCTACGCCGGACAGCTGTTAATCCCCTTCGTTCGCCTCTGAGTTGCCCTAGGGTTTCTGGCACCGACACACAGACTCCGTTCACCCTAGTTAGACTTCAGGAAAAGGAGTAATCAGTGTGAGGAAAAGGGCTCTCGCCGACACACGGCAGCCCTCTGAGTCTCCTAATCAGATATACCAGCCTCGGTTTTGGCTCTGAAAGTGACCTGACCACAGGATAGGGCTTCCAATTGACCTGGAGTGGAAAAAGGGGTGCACAGAGAACACACAGTTAGAGTTGAGCGGACTCCTGGATGTTCGGGTTCTGAAGTTCGGCCGAACTTCCCGGAAATGTTCGGGTTCGGGATCCGAACCCAATCCGAACTTCGTCCCGAACCCGAACCCCATTGAAGTCAATGGGGACCCAAACTTTTCGGCACTAAAAAGGCTGTAAAACAGCCCAGGAAAGGGCTAGAGGGCTGCAAAAGGCAGCAACATGTAGGTATATCCCATGCAAACAAATGTGGATAGGGAAATGAATAAAAATAAAAATAAAATAAATAAAAATTAACCAATATCAATTGGAGAGAGGTCCCATAGCAGAGAATCTGGCTTCACGTCACCCACCACTGGAACAGACCATTCTCAGATATTTAGGCCCCGGCACCCAGGCAGAGGAGAGAGGTCCCGTAACAGAGAATCTGGCTTCATGTCAGCAGAGAATCAGTCTGCATGTCATAGCAGAGAATCAGGCTTCACGTCAGCCACCACTGCAACAGTCCATTGGCATATATTTAGGCCCAGCACCCAGGCAGAGAAGAGAGGTCCCATAACAGAGAATCTGGCTTCATGTCAGCAGAGAATCAGTCTGCATGTCATAGCAGAGAATCAGGCTTCACGTCAGCCACCACTGCAACAGTCCATTGGCATATATTTAGGCCCAGCACACAGGCAGAGCAGAGAGGTCCCGTAACAGAGAATCTGTCTTCATGTCAGCAGAGAATTAGTCTGCATGTCATAGCAGAGAATCAGGCTTCACGTCAGCCACCACTGCAACAGTCCATTGTCATATATTTAGGCACAGCACCCAGGCAGAGGAGAGAGGTCCCGTAACAGAGAATCTGTCTTCATGTCAGCAGAGAATCAGAGAGAAAAACTTAAATCCAGCTCACCTCCCAGTTAGTATAATGCCGATTCTGAAACTCTAGGGGAGTGACCCCGTCGCAAGCTGCAGGTAATTTGGAAGAAGGTCTCAGATTCAAGTAAGGTCCATATTAAAATCGCTTCTTTATTAGGACATCATACAGACATGACAGACTGCCACACAGTACAACAGATTGGCGTTGACGTGTTTCGGGTACTGAGACCCTTAGTCGTAACGTTGTTGCACAGTGAGATACCCCAATATAAAGGAAAAAGATAGCCATTCCCCCCTACAATCCATGGGAGGCGGCATTGATCCCATTGGTCGTCTCACTGTGCATCACACCCTAGTTGCCACCCATTCATTACCAAGTTAATGCATTGCAGACTGTGCTGGGACTTAACAAAAGTTAACCCTTAAGGACTCTGGTCCAAATTCTGTGAACATTCACAAAAAAAGGGGGGAAACAGGTGAAAGTCCAGAAAAAACCGCACAGTGTGAACACACCAACTCGTGTAACATATAAAAACATATATTGTACATAACCAAAACGGCCTTCACATTAATAACAGTATTTTTTAACAGTATTTTTTCTGCTTAGGACATTAGTGCCACGCTTAGTAATCTTGTTATACAGGAAAGAACCACTAATAATGATAATGGCACCAGGAACTGGGGACCAAATGGACAGCCACAAGAAAAGGAAAGGAATGGGGGGGGGGGAAGGGGAGACAGTGAGAAAGAATATACACGCAGGAATGATACACATAAATGCACATATTGAATTGTAAATGAACATATTTGTTATTGGTATATGTATATCAATTCCTTTTTCAGGTTAAGGCCATGTGGAACTCTAGTGTTCAGCCTGAAGATCCAAAACGCCTCCCGTAGGAGGAGTTTCTTGCGGTGGTCACCACCTCTCTTAGGGGCAAAAACCCTCTCTATCGCGAAGGCTTTAAAGCCCCTTACTTGACGATCATGTATTTGTATAAAATGTCTAGCTACATTCGAAATATTAAGTGCATTAGGGTTGCTTATATAATTTAAGTGTTCCAGAAGGCGATTCCTGAATCTTCGGATCGTACTTCCAACATACATTAAGTCGCAATCCTTGCACTGTATAATATATACCACTCCTGCAGTGTTGCAATTAATATAACTTTGTATTGGAAAGCTGCAGGAGTGGTCAGATCTGTCAAAGGACTTGGAGGGGGTGGCATAGATGCAAGTCTTGCAGGGAGTGCCCCCGCATTTGGAAAAGCCCTTGTGCAGAGTCCCAGAGGGTCAGTAGTGTATGCTGGGCTTTGTAGTGCAGATTGACCACTAACCTGGGATCCACTGTCGTCTTCAAATCGGGGCAAATGCTGGAACAGGCAGGTAGTTAAAAGTTCGTGACGCCAGTGTCAATTAAACGGTGACACGCCGTGTATGATGTTATAAAAGAATGAAGCAAGCATAGGGTAGCCAACAAAAACTGGAACTTTACTGAATATCAGTGATAATAATACATGGACGCAGTTTGAAGCGCCGTTCCATGAAAGACAGTTGGTTTTCCATAAGAATACAGGTGGTTCTTGGAATTACAGGATGGCCGGTCTTAGCAATGTATAATACAGAGTGTTGATTGCAGGAGATGCAGTACAGGCGGCTTGCACACTATTCCTGACTGGTCCTGACACATGTGACTTTCTCTCCAAGGTCTAATGCCCTTTATCTGGCGTACCCTTGAAGCTGTCCTTATCTAGTACCTCCTCTGTTATCTTGAGTACCTCTTGCTTTATCTGATCGGCCCCTGTGGTATTCTGTGTCTTGGCTGATGGCTTACTTATGCTGTTTCCTCTGAACGGATGGTGACTCAGGAGGGGAACCTTCTCCTTGGATCCGGAACCCGGTTACAGGGCCTTTACTACCCTCTCCTAGTCGGCAGGCTTCAGGCCTGCTATGCTCTCACAGGCCCATAGCCTGGCCTTCTCTCAGACACAGGATCATTTCTGACCTCTGCTCCCACTGTCTGTCTCCTGCTACTACTTCCTGACTGGGCCTTATATAACCTAGGGTTCCCTAGCTCCCTCTAGTGACTTAGAGCTGGAATGACACCCTAGCCGGCCTGCACATGCACGTTTCACAGTAACAGGAAAATACATAGCAGTACATTGACAAGATGTTCTATACCAACCTCCCCATAAATACAGGGGGAACGACAATACCCAAGTGACCCTTCAGTAGTGACGGGGTATTACTCTCCCGTACACTACATACCCCGCTGCTTTAAGCTGAGTACGACCTCGTACTCCATCAGGGCCCGCCCAACTGGAATCATGACCTGAAATAGAGAAAGACACATGCATGCATACATATATGTCAATTACACTCTTATCAGACCCAATTGGCAAAGGTGAAGTGCGGTGACAAGGGGCGTCGTTCTCTTCTTCTCAGGATAGTGAGTGGAACGGGGGCGCTGACCTGGCACAGCGAGTGTTAAAGAACCAGGATAGTCCATGACAATAAATAAGTCCATAGTAATATCAACATCTCAGAGGCTTGCACATAGGAAGTCCATCTCTGGGCACATAGACGTGAATAAAAACCGGTTATTAAATACTGTCAGCAGCACATATATAAAATGACAATACAGGACTCTAACAATACCAGGGCCATGTTATCCTGGCAAGTCCCGTTTACCCTTTAAAATAGTGCTGACATAAAAATGTCTTTTCAACCTGAAATGGGGGTAAAAAGGGGTAAAATGGTGCAAAGCTAAAGGCACAACCGGGATATTAGCAGCAAACCGGATGTCCCAAACATAACAAGGGCAGCTGGAAGCAGTGGTATACAGTGGCACCATTATTCAGTTAGAATGCCACCGGCCGTGTATAACTGGCAGCAAGCTTGACCAGCTCGGCCAACCGGAGGGACTAAACGGCCATTAGGGAGACGGAAAGGAAGAAAGGCCTACTTACAGGCGAGTGTCATATTCTTCCTCTGATGACGAGTCGATGAACGGCACTTGTAGCACTTGTTCAGGCAAGGCCGGCCACATCTGGAAACCATCTCCCCTGACAATCTTTAGAGGGGGAGGCTTGTCCTTCATGGCCTCCATTTCAGCATCCGTCCTAGGAAACGGGAACCACCGTTCACCTCCTGCGCACCCAAGGTCCGCCACCCAATACACTCTCTTACGTAGGGCCTCTAGGTCAGCCTTGGTGCAGGTCATCGGGGCTACCGGAGGTCCGGTGACAGTGATTGCTGGGGTTCCGGTGGCAGCCGCTGCTTGACGTCGGGCCTCTGCACATTCTTCCGCCCGCTGGCAGCTGTCCAGCCGCTCCTTCTCCTCTTCTCGCCTCACCGCATCAGGAGGGGGATATCGTTCCTCCAACCCCTGTAGAACGATGGGCTCCCAGAAGACATCGGGGCTCAGATACACTTGGCTATGCAGGTGGGTGGTTCGGGCTGCTTCAACTTTCACTTCCTTTGCCTCACTCGGGTCTATCTCCTCCTGCTTTAGGTCCCAGGTCTCAGCCGGCGCCTTCGGGCGAGTGATTGCGGTAGCGTAGGGGCCCCGTAAGCTTTCGGCGGGGGTATACTCCACTATTTCTCCCATGGTCAAATTATGGAGATGCTCCGGGAGGTAGTGCCGCTTCACCGACCGCCGGTTCACATAAAAGTCCCGGCCAGTTCCCAGCTCCTGGGCACACGCCATCTCTTCTCTCACTGGGCGCAGAGACGACACTGACTCCTCCCACTCACTGGGCCGGTCTACCTCCATCCGAGGCCCGCCTCCCAGGCGTAACTCTTCGGGGACGCCAGCCGCATCATCACTTCTCCAGGTGGGTGGCGCTCCAGGGCAATCTCCTCCTTCTTCTTGGGGGCTTTCGGCGCCAAATATTCGCGCCTCTGTGCATCGTGATGGCGCAGTAAAAAGCCTCATGGCGTCGGCGGCCATTTTAGATGTCCTGATGCTGCAATTCACTGACAGCAAGCAGGATGATGAAAAGTCCAATAAAACACAGTCCACAAATGCGATTTTCTCTCTGGGGGTAGCGCAACACAGTACAGCGTCTCTGATTCCTCCCAGGCACAATTGTAATCCACAGATTTAGGAATAAAGGTTACAGTCTTTGTAATACGGTGGTGGAATAGTTAAAGCACACAGTTCACACTTCTCTGCACTTCAGAAGTATGCGTATCCTGTTCGTGACGCCAAAAAGAGCGATGCAGAGTCCCAGAGGGTCAGTAGTGTATGCTGGGCTTTGTAGTGCAGATTGACCACTAACCTGGGATCCACTGTCGTCTTCAAATCGGGGCAAATGCTGGAACAGGCAGGTAGTTAAAAGTTTGTGACGCCAGTGTCAATTAAACGGTGACACGCCGTGTATGATGTTATAAAAGAATGAAGCAAGCATAGGGTAGCCAACAAAAACTGGAACTTTACTGAATATCAGCGATAATAATACATGGACGCAGTTTGAAGCGCCGTTCCATGAAAGACAGTTGGTTTTCCATAAGAATACAGGTGGTTCTTGGAATTACAGGATGGCCGGTCTTAGCAATGTATAATACAGAGTGTTGATTGCAGGAGATGCAGTACAGGCGGCTTGCACACTATTCCTGACTGGTCCTGACACATGTGACTTTCTCTCCAAGGTCTAATGCCCTTTATCTGGCGTACCCTTGAAGCTGTCCTTATCTAGTACCTCCTCTGTTATCTTGAGTACCTCTTGCTTTATCTGATCGGCCCCTGTGGTATTCTGTGTCTTGGCTGATGGCTTACTTATGCTGTTTCCTCTGAACGGATGGTGACTCAGGAGGGGAACCTTCTCCTTGGATCCGGAACCCGGTTACAGGGCCTTTACTACCCTCTCCTAGTCGGCAGGCTTCAGGCCTGCTATGCTCTCACAGGCCCATAGCCTGGCCTTCTCTCAGACACAGGATCATTTCTGACCTCTGCTCCCACTGTCTGTCTCCTGCTACTACTTCCTGACTGGGCCTTATATAACCTAGGGTTCCCTAGCTCCCTCTAGTGACTTAGAGCTGGAATGACACCCTAGCCGGCCTGTACATGCACGTTTCACAGTAACAGGAAAATACATAGCAGTACATTGACAAGATGTTCTATACCAACCTCCCCATAAATACAGGGGGAACGACAATACCCAAGTGACCCTTCAGTAGTGACGGGGTATTACTCTCCCGTACACTACACTTGTATCTGAGCCAACTAGACTTCATGCTGGCTCCCATCCTATTGGCCGTGAAGAGGGATGGGGACAGCGAGCAGGACAATGTAGTGGCTTTTCTGGAAACAATTTTGAGACCTGATTTCAGGGCATTATATAATATTTCGTCATTATACAAAATAGGCAGACAGCCCTTAATAATGGAGCTGATTTTATTGAACTCCTTGCTATATGCCAGCGATAACGTTGGTACATTGTCCTGGTCACTGTTCCCATACCTCTCCATCCTCCTGGATGGGGTATCCCGTTTGCCTCCTGCTGCTATTTTGCCAAAAAGCATTTCCCCTCTATTTTTTCTCCGTGCAATGGCTCTGCCCCTCTCTAGCATCCAGGTGGGGTAATTTCTGGCTTTTAGTCTGACATCTACCTTATTAAATTCCTCATCCAGAAGTGCAGGGAGACTGCAGTTCCTGGCTGCTCGTATGTATTCCCCAACGGGGATCGCCCTGATGGTGTGTAGGGCATGATGGCTCCTGGCATTCAGGATGGAATTTCCGGCCACCTCTTTTCTATATGTTCGGGTGTGCACCACTTCACCTGGGCAGCCTCGGAGCGTCAGGTCTAAGAAATTAATAGTGGTCTCACCGAAGGCACATGTGAAACGTAGGTTGTAATTATTCGCATTAAGGTACATCTGGAGGTCCGGGACGGCAGATACACCGCACGCCCAAATCATGAGCAGGTCATCGATGTATCTGCCGTACCAGACCAATCCAACCCCAAAAGGGTTGTCCACATTATATATAAATTTTTCTTCCCAGTATGCCATGGTTAAATTCGCCAGCGTGTCTGTAAGTAGTGCACACCGTCGAACATAAAGTAATTATGAATAAGCAAGAAGGCTGTGACCTCACACACGTAATCAATATAGTTGGGGCCACATCCCGTATACCTATGGAGATGGTATTCCATGGCCATCAGGGCGACCCCGTGGGGGATGGAGGGGTACAGAGCCATAACATCCGCCGTGATCCATATATAGTTGGCTTCCCATTTTAGGCTATACATGGCTCTTAATACGTCTGATGTATCTTTAAGGAAACCCGGCGTGCGCCTGACAAGTGGCTGGAGGATGTTGTCCAGCCAACTGCCCAGGCGCTCCGTCAGGGATCCCATGCCAGACACTATGGGGTGAAGAGGGGGGGGGGTGGACACCCTTGTGGATCTTCGGCAGAGCATGCATAATTGGGGTCACGGGCGCATCCACACACAGATACCTATATTCTGCATGTCATAGCAGAGAATCAGGCTTCAAGTCAGCCACCACTGCAACAGTCCATTGGCATATATTTAGGCACAGCACACAGGCAGAGGAGAGAGGTCCCGTAACAGAGAATCTGTCTTCATGTCAGCAGAGAATCAGTCTGCATGTCATAGCAGAGAATCAGGCTTCACGTCAGCCACCACTGCAACAGTCCATTGGCATATATTTAAGACCAGGCACCCAGGCAGAGGAGAGAGGTCCCGTAACAGAGAATCTGGCTTCATGTCAGCAGAGAATCAGTCTGCATGTCATAGCAGAGAATCAGGCTTCACGTCACCCAACATTGGAACAGTCCATTGGCATATATTTAGGCCCCGGCACCCAGACAGAGGAGAGGTTCATTCAACTTTGGGTAGCCTCGCAATATAATGGTAAAATGAAAATAAAATGAGGAAGTGCCCTGGAGTACAATAATATATGGTTAAGGGGAGGTAGTTAATGTCTAATCTGCACAAGGGATGGACAGGTCCTGTGGGATCCATGCCTGGTTCATTGGCTGTAGACAGGCGGCTGCGTTTGTCTGTAATGACGCCCCCTGCCGTGCTGAATTCACGTTCAGACAAAACGCTGGCCGCCGGGCAGGCCAGCACCTCCAAGGCATAAAAGGCTAGCTCTGGCCACGTGGACAATTTAGAGACCCAGAAGTTGAATGGGGCCGAACCATCAGTCAGTACGTGGAGGGGTGTGCACACGTACTGTTCCACCATGTTAGTGAAATGTTGCCTCCTGCTAACACGTTGCGTATCAGGTGGTGGTGCAGTTAGCTGTGGCGTGTTGACAAAACTTTTCCACATCTCTGCCATGCTAACCCTGCCCTCAGAGGAGCTGGCCGTGACACAGCTGCCTTGGCGACCTCTTGCTCCTCCTCTGCCTTGGCCTTGGGCTTCCACTTGTTCCCCTGTGACATTTGGGAATGCTCTCAGTAGCGGGTCTACCAACGTGCGCTTGTACTCGCGCATCTTCCTATCACGCTCCAGTGCAGGAAGTAAGGTGGGCACATTGTCTTTGTACCGTGGATCCAGCAGGGTGGCAACCCAGTAGTCCGCACACGTTAAAATGTGGGCAACTCTGCTGTCGTTGCGCAGGCACTGCAGCATGTAGTCGCTCATGTGTGCCAGGCTGCCCAGGGGTAAGGACAAGCTGTCCTCTGTGGGAGGCGTATCGTCATCGTCCTGCCTTTCCCCCCAGCCACACACCAGTGATGGGCCCGAGCTGCGTTGGGTGCCACCCCGCTGTGACCATGCTTCATCCTCATCCTCCTCCACCTCCTCCTCATCCTCGTCCTCCTCGTCCTCCAGTAGTGGACCCTGGCTGGCCACATTTGTACCTGGCCTCTGCTGTTGCAAAAAACCTCCCTCTGAGTCACTTCGAAGAGACTGGCCTGAAAGTGCTAAAAATGACCCCTCTTCCTCCTCCTCCTCCTCCTGGGCCACCTCCTCTTCCATCATCGCCCTAAGTGTTTTCTCAAGGAGACATAGAAGTGGTATTGTAACGCTGATAATGGCGTCATCGCCACTGGCCATGTTGGTGGAGTACTCGAAACAGCGCAACAGGGCACACAGGTCTCGCATGGAGGCCCAGTCATTGGTGGTGAAGTGGTGCTGTTCCGTAGTGCGACTGACCCGTGCGTGCTGCAGCTGAAACTCCACTATGGCCTGCTGCTGCTCGCACAGTCTGTCCAGCATGTGCAAGGTGGAGTTCCACCTGGTGGGCACGTCGCATATGAGGCGGTGAGCGGGAAGGCCGAAGTTACGCTGTAGCGCAGACAGGCGAGCAGCGGCAGGATGTGAACGCCGGAAGCGCGAACAGACGGCCCGCACTTTATGCAGCAGCTCTGACATGTCGGGGTAGTTGTGAATGAACTTCTGCACCACCAAATTCAGCACATGCGCCAAGCAAGGGATGTGCGTCAAACCGGCTAGTACCAGAGCTGCAACGAGATTTCGCCCATTATCGCACACCACCAGGCCGGGCTTGAGGCTCACCGGCAGCAACCACTCGTCGGTCTGTTGTTCTATACCCCGCCACAACTCCTGTGCGGTGTGGGGCCTGTCCCCCAAACATATGAGTTTCAGAATGGCCTGCTGACATTTACCCCGGGCTGTGCTGAAGTTGGTGGTGAAGGTGTGTGGCTGACTGGATGAGCAGGTGGAAGAAGAGGAGGAGGAAGCTGAGTAGGAGGAGGTGGCAACAGGAGGCAAAGAATGTTGCCCTGCGATCCTTGGCGGCGGAAGGACGTGCGCCAAACAGCTCTCCGCCTGGGGCCCAGCTGCCACTACATTTACCCAGTGTGCAGTTAAGGAGATATAGCGTCCCTGGCCGTGCTTACTGGTCCACGTATCTGTGGTTAGGTAGACCTTGCCACAGATGGCGTTGCGCAGTGCACACTTGATTTTATCGAATACTTGGTTGTGCAGGGAAGGCACGGCTCTCTTGGAGATGTAGTGGCGGCTGGGAACAACATACTGTGGGACAGCAAGCGACATGAGCTGTTTGAAGCTGTCTGTGTCCACCAGCCTAAATGACAGCATTTCATAGGCCAGTAGTTTAGAAATGCTGGCATTCAGGGCCAGGGATCGAGGGTGGCTAGGTGGGAATTTACGCTTTCTCTCAAATGTTTGTGAGATGGAGAGCTGAACGCTGCCGTGTGACATGGTTGAGATGCTTGTTGACGGAGGTGGTGGTGGTGGTACATCCCCTGTTTGCTGGGCGGCAGGAGCCAACGTTCCTCCAGAGGAGGAGAAAGAGGCCGAGGCGGCAGCAGCAGAAGAGGCCGAGGCGGCAGCAGCAGAGCCTCGCTTCAGGCTCTGATGGCACAGCGTGCAAACCACTCGGGTCTTGTCGTTAGCACATTGTTTGAATAAGTGCCATGCCAGGGAACTCCTTGAAGCTGCCTTTGGGGTGCTCGGTCCCAGATGGCGGCGGTCAGTAGCAGGCGGAGTCTCTTGGCGGCGGGTGTTCTGCTTTTGCCCACTGCTCCCTCTTTTGCTACGCTGTTGGCTTGGTCTCACCACTGCCTCTTCCTCCGAACTCTGAAAGTCAGTGGCACGACCTTCATTCCATGTGGGGTCTAGGACCTCATCGTCCCCTGCATCGTCTTCCACCCAGTCTTGATCCCTGACCTCCTGTTCAGTCTGCACACTGCAGAAAGACGCAGCAGTTGGCACCTGTGTTTCGTCATCATCAGAGACGTGCTGAGGTGGTATTCCCATGTCCTCATCATCAGGAAACATAAGTGGTAAACATAAGTGGTTGTGCGTCAGTGCATTCTATGTCTTCCACCGCTGGGGAAGGGCTAGGTGGATGCCCTTGGGAAACCCTGCCAGCGGAGTCTTCAAACAGCATAAGAGACTGCTGCATAACTTGAGGCTCAGACAGTTTCCCTGATATGCATGGGGGTGATGTGACAGACTGATGGGGTTGGTTTTCAGGCGCCATCTGTGCGCTTTCTGCAGAAGACTGGGTGGGAGATAATGTGAACGTGCTGGATCCACTGTCGGCCACCCAATTGACTAATGCCTGTACCTGCTCAGGCCTTACCATCCTTAGAACGGCATTGGGCCCCACCATATATCGCTGTAAATTCTGGCGGCTACTGGGACCTGAGGTAGTTGGTACACTAGGACGTGTAGATGTGGCAGAACGGCCACGTCCTCTCCCAGCACCAGAGGGTCCACTAACACCACCACGACCATGTCCACGTCCGCGTCCCTTACTAGATGTTTTCCTCATTGTTATCGTTCACCACAACAACAAAAATATTATTTGGCCCAATGTATTGAATTCAAATTCAGGCCTTTTTTTACAGACACCTAACACTATCTGGCTATCTATTTAGGTACCGTATTACACTAATACAGGCACAGCAGTAACTACAGATTTAGCTGACTATGAATTTGAGGCCTAGTATTTAGGCGCTGGGTGACAGGTATACGTTTTACGGACAGAATTAGACTTGGATATGCACAGTAGCGTGTGTGTGAAGTTATTGAAAATGACCCTATCAGCACCTTGATTCTGATATACCCTTTTAGGGATAAATTTAAAGTAGGCCTGATACAGCAGAAACCACTAAATTAGGAAATTGCTAAATTGGGAATTGTATTTCAACCCAGAACAAAAAATGTGCTTTGACGGACACTAAATAACTTGCCCAGCCACAACAGTACAGCAGTAACGACAGATTTAGCTGAATATAAATTTGAGGCCTAGTATTTAGGCGCTGGGTGACAGGTATAGATTTACTGACAGAATTAGACTTGGAAATGCACAGTAGCGTGTGTGTGAAGTTATTCAGAATGACCCTAAGTGCACCTTGAATATTATATACCCTTTTAGGGATAGATTTAAAATAGCTCTGATATAGCAGGAACCACTAAATTAGGAAATTGCTAAATTGGGAATTGTATTTCAACCCAGAACAAAAAATGTGCTTTGACGGACACTAAATAACTTGCCCAGCCACAACAGTACAGCAGTAACGACAGATTTAGCTGGATATAAATTTGAGGCCTAGTATTTAGGCGCTGGGTGACAGGTATAGGTTTACTGACAGAATTAGACTTGGAAATGCACAGTAGCGTGTGTGTGAAGTTATTCAGAATGACCGTATGTGCACCTTGAATATTATATACCCTTTTAGGGATAGATTTCAAATAGCTCTGATACAGCAGAAACCACTAAATTAGGAAATTGCTAAATTGGGAATTGTATTTCAACCCAGAACAAAAAATGTGCTTTGACGGACACTAAATAACTTGCCCAGCCACAACAATACAGCAGTAACGACAGATTTAGCTGAATATAAATTTGAGGCCTAGTATTTAGGCGCTGGGTGACAGGTATAGATTTACTGACAGAATTAGACTTGGAAATGCATAGTAGCGTGTGTGTGAAGTTATTCAGAATGACCCTATGTGCACCTTGAATCTGATATACCTTTTTAGGGATAGATTTAAAATAGCTCTGATACAGCAGAAACCACTAAATTAGGAAATTGCTAAATTGGGGATTGTATTTCAACCCAGAACAAAAACTGTGCTTTGACGGACACTAAATAACTTGACCAGCCACACCAGTAACGACAGATTTAGCTGGATATAAACTTGAGGCCTAGTATTTAGGCGCTGGGTGACAGGTATACGTTTACTGACAGAATTAGACTGGGATATGGCCAAAAAATAACCACACTATTGATGGTTAAATGCACTTGGTGTGACAGCTTGACCAACCACACTACTGAGGGTTAAATGCACTTGGTGACAGGTGCAGCTTGCCCCTGATGTAGTATATGGCCAAAAAAATAAACAGACTATTGCTGGTTAAATGCACTTGGTGTGACAGCTTGACCAACCACACTACTGAGGGTTAAATGCACTTGGTGACAGGCGCAGCTTGCCCCTGATGTAGTATATGGCCAAAAAATAAACAGACTATTGCTGGTTAAATGCACTTGGTGTCACAGCTTGACCAACCACACTACTGAGGGTTAAATGCACTTGGTGACAGGCGCAGCTTGCCCCTGATGTAGTATATGGCCAAAAAATAAACAGACTATTGCTGGTTAAATGCACTTGGTGTGACAGCTTGACCCTGATGTAGGCTTTAGCCAAAAAACAACCACACCATTGAGGGTTAAATGCACTTGGTGGCAGCTTGTGCTGGCGCAACACAAGACACAAAATGGCCGCCGATCACCCCAGAAAAAAGTGACTGAAAAACGCTCTGGGCAGCCTAAAAACAGTGAGCAATTCAATAGCAGCAGTTCAATCATCCACAGCTGCAGATCGATCACTGGATGGAGTCTTTTGGAGGAGTTAATCAGCCTAATCTCGCCCTACTGTCGCAGCTGCAACCTCTCCCTACGCTAATCAGAGCAGAGTGACGGGCGGCGCTAGGTGACTCCAGATTAAATAGAGGCTGGGTCACATGGTGCTCTGGCCAATCACAGCCATGCCAATAGTAGGCATGGCTGTGATGGCCTCTTGGGGCAAGTAGTATGACGCTTGTTGATTGGCTGCTTTGCAGCCTTTTAAAAAGCGCCAAGAAAGCGTCAAAAAGCGCCAAGAAAGCGACGAACACCGAACCCGAACCCGGACTTTTACGAAAATTCGGTACGAACCCGAACTATACAGTTCGGGTTTGCTCATCCCTACTCCATTGTCAATTCATTGCTGGTAAAGGTTTAGCTGTCTGTCAAGCTATGTACCTTCACACATAAGGAGCACAGAACAGCCATAGTTGAGTCCAGTGTACCTCTCCTGCCACCTCTGTCCTCCTCACACTGAATGACAGCTAACTACATAGAGCAGCAGCCAGCCGTCAATCACCATTGAGATGGGTGGGGAAATGGAGAGCTCCCCTTTTATTGTGTGCTGTTGTTATTCTAAAAAATGAAAAGCTATGGAGGGCTCGCACCAGATTATTTGCCAAAGGGGCCTCCACCACTCATTATCTCACCCTGCCAAACTCAAAATGCTCTTCTTTAAATACCCTCACATATTTTATTATAAAACTTCCAGCAGCCACCACTAGGGGGAGCTCAGGGCATGGGAAACTACAAGCCTTTTCAGCTCCCCCTAGAGGTAGCTGCAGGAAAATTCTGTTGTTTTATGACAACAAGCATAAGAAAAAGTTCAGCACTGACTCCTCATTCGCCAAGGGCCCCAAGATACTGTCAGGATATCTCTCCATGTTAAAGGGGTTGTCCCACGAAAAAAATGTTCTACAGTTTTTAAACCAACACCTGGATCTGATTACTTTTATAATTTCATGTAATTGAAAATTTTGCATAGACACTGAGTTAATTAATAAAATGTATCTGTATAGCTCCACCTGCTGTTTGTTTTGTTTCTTATTTCTTTGTCCTGCTCACTGAGATGGCCGCACGTGCTCAGTTTCATCCTTCAACTGCCTCCTGAGCTGTGATAGGGAGAGCATGGACACGCCCCCTAGCTGTGATAGGGAGAGCTGAGACACGCACCCTGAGCTGTGATAGGGAGAGCTGAGACACACCCCCTGAGCTGTGATAGGGAGATCTGAGACACACACCCTGAGCTGTGATAGGGAGAGCTGAGACACGCCCCCTGAGCTGCAGCAGATAAGACACTCCCCTTGACCTTTCCGCTTGATAAAACTTGATTTATAGATATCATATAAATCTAGCAGAGCAATGAATGGGGAGATCTCTGGATCCATGTGAGGTACAGGGCTGGTTCTAGCTTTGTTATGAAGAGGTTGTCATGTACTATATGATGTCTGATTTTCATTTTTTACTTTAGTCATGGGATAACCCCTTTAAAGAGGACCTTTCACCAGTTTTTACTTTATGAAAGCGATACCACACACTGTAGCCCATGTTCCCTAGATGTCATATCGCTAATTATTTTCAATATGCTTCTCCTGTGCCCCTTGTTCTGTTTAGGCGCCCTAAATGCTAATTAATAGCATTGGAACAGGGAGGAGGGGACATTAGCTTTTCTCAATGGTTGTCTCTTCTATCTGGCTGTGGCGCTGTCCAATCACAGCGGAGCGCGTCACAGCCAGGAAGAAGGTGAGCTGTTTTTTCTCAATGGCTGAGACGCGCTTCGCTGTGATTGGAGAGCGCAGATAGAAGAGACGCCCACTGAGAAAAGCTGATGTCTCCTCCTCCCTGTTCCGATGCTATTAATACACAACGCCTAAACAGAAGGAGGGGCACAGCGGCGCAACGGAGGAACATTTCATGAAAAAAATGAGTGATATGACATCTAGGGAACATGGACTGCAGTGTGAGGTATCGCTTTCATGAACTAAAAACTGGTGAAAGGTCCTCTTTAAGTACACCATGGAATAAAAGGGACTATTTTGTATAAAATTAGCTTCTTAGACATAAGACAAATTGCACTGAAATTCTTCCACCCCCACAACCGTAATAACCTGAATGATATAAAAATATAAGAAAAAGAATAATGACAGAATTGCTTTTTTCTGTATCCACCTCTGATAAAATTATGTATATGTGCCCTAAATGGTGCCTAAAACTACAATTCCTCCTCCATTAACAAGACCTCGGACATAAAGGACAAAAAGAAAACTATTTATTACAGCTAAAATGTGAATAATATTATCGTGTCATTAAAGGGGTTGTCCAGTCCTTGTATATTTATATTAATGGCCTATCCTCATTCACTTCAGCGGGAGCAGCGCTGTAGTCACCACCTCCACTACACAATGGACTGAGCTGTGTTGTTCAGGAGCCGATTTCTGGAGCCAGACCTTCTCCTGAACAGCTGATCGGAGGGGTGCGGGGTGTCAGATCCTGGCCAATCTGATATTGAAAAACGATCCTGAGGATAGACCATGAATATACAAGAACTGGTTAATCCCTGTAACATACAAGGGTTAATAGAGGATATTGGTATTTATCATATGTGATGGAGATCTATATTCTTCATATCCACTTATGCTCCTTCTAGTATCTAACTGGTCACTGCCTCTATGTGAGGTCTTCATTCTCAGCTCTCAGATGTTTCCTTCTAAACCCTTCTCATCTCTCCATTATATAACTCATGTCACACATGGTAAGCACAGAATTTACATGTCTCAGTATTTCCCTCCACGGTCTCTGGGGTCTCCTGTCACCTCCCCTGTCTCTCTCTCTATATATGTTTCATTCTACACATTGTCTCATCTTATACTTTGTATCTGACGCTCCAGGAACATCAAGATGGTTTCTGGCAGTTATCTCCTGGCCGTCATCTTCATTTCTATTCAGGGTGAGAGATTCAGATCCTTCTATGATTGTGTGTAGAGAAATCTATCCAGTGGGATCCATCATCAGATCAGGATTTCTAGGAATGGATCCAGACATTTATCACTAATGAATCTGTCTCTTCTAATCCTCAGGATCCTGTGGACAGATTGTGATGACCCAGACTCCAGATTATAAAGTAAAAGTAAAGGTAAGCCCACAACAGTGGGTACAATAATAAGAATTACCTTCTCAAACAAACAACTGAATGAACTGTTTCGGCCACTGAAGCAATATCCTGCATTGCGGCCACATACTAATATACCACAGGAGTCAACAGTTGGATGCAATTTAGTATCAGCCTGTGGCGGCTGAAGTGCTTTTTCTGATACAGACGCTGAGATACAGACTAACCGCACTGGTTACTTCAGCGAAGGTCTTCCGCTGCAACCTAGCCACATGCTAAAACATTGGGAGAAATAGTAGATGGAAAGCTGATACAATCCACCACTTACTTATAAAAAGTCGGAATCCCCTTGTTTAAACACAGATCTTTGGATATATTGTCACAAGAAAAGACTCAATAGTCAGAGACTGGCCTATTGTATGGTTGAATTGTACTTTTTAAACCAAATATCGGATGTTATTTTTATCAATTTGATATATTGTTGATATACCAGATGGACACTGTCTGCGCCAATTTGTCTCTCTACAAAATCTGCCTTCCTTTACATCCAAGACTGTATTAGTCCGGGTGGAGGCAGAGAGAGGCATTTGACACTGTCAGTATCTATCTTAAAGCTGCTGCCATTCTTATCAAATGAATTCATGATAGTTGGACAGAGAACAGACATATGACATTGTGTTGAATAGTCTATAGAAGATTTTTATGTATATTGTATTATTCTTTTATTTCTTATCTATTTTAATATACATACCAAATAAAACATCCTGTATTTCCATATAAGAATGACCAATCCATTCTTTTTACATTTATCCAAAACTTTTGAGGGGTGACTCAAATTTTGGATTGGAGCACCTATCCTGATGGAAATAGAGGTGAGCGGATCCCTTTATTTACAAATTATAAAAATGTAATGGTCAAAATAGGAAAAAAATTTATAAAATGTATAAAAACTCAAGAGTGTTTTAATTTATAAAAGTTTTAGGGACTATATCCATCCCAGGCAATAAATACTCTGAAAATGTAGCACCCCGGAGTGGTGTTACCATTCCTGCACCCTCCGACTGTCTCTAATGGACTAGCAGAGCAAGAAAGAAAGTAAAGCTATTAAGTTTGCCTGCCAGTTTATGCCAAAGCCTGCTGGAACCACGACAAAGCCTGAAGAACATTTGGATGCAAGTTTACCCAAGTAAAGCTGCTGATGAACTTTATATTAAGGTCTGGACTCAAGTTATTCATTCTTCATCACTCAGCTATTCCCCGTTTTAATGCTTCGGAGCCTAAGCCTGGGTCCCGCTGTATTGAGGTAGGAGCACCGTGACAAATACAGGCTGCACCACACCACTTGGCATTCCACTATAAACCTGGGATGCGATAGGGCCCTGGGGGGAGGCTCATTGCAAAAGTCAAATTAATAATACTGCAGTATAGTTAGTCAATGTCATGTATGGTGGTAGTGATTAGTAGAGGTACTCCTGGTATGCGTATACCGATATTTCTCTCATGCACTCCGGTTGATAATGAAAAGTTTTCAATAAACAGTGCACTGCTGCCCTTACCACCTTGCTGTATGCTGTGTGACCGGTAATTCACATGATCTTGATTTTCTAATGTACCATATGAGGTTCTATGTTCGCAGACTCCAAAGGTCTGTATTATATGGGCCATGCTGACATCTGTAAGCTGCTTGTGCTCTAAGCCTCCGGGACTCATACAGGGTCTTGCACTCGGAGTATCTCACTCTTGTGCAGGAACTCTTTAATGTCCTGGCACGTGATGCATTCCAGCGTCCTCCTGTTAATTACATTTTTGAAAGAAAATGTCTGCACAATGTTTGTGATATTAGCAATATCGTGAATATAAATTGGGCAGGCACAATATATTGTTCTCACAACACCTTCCTCTGTGGTATTTGGAGGATGGCTACTTCTATCCAAGAAAAAACTTCAAGAAAAGATTGACATTCTGCAGGAAGTGTAGAAGAGAAACGGAGAAGAGGAGGAAAACGTAAGACTTGTTAATAAGCGCTCCGGTTCACAATAACTTGTCAGGACCTTGGTCGCCCTCTCATCTGTGCCTCCTCCTACAAAATCTGGGTTTAAACTGGAAGACACAAGGCCATTATCTGTGTGACTATGTATGGCTACTTTAACATCTGGAGCACTACCATCCGGCTACCAGTTCTGGCAGAAAATGCCGGAAATTGGCTGGACACCAACTGCAGCATGCAATGGTTTGTGTCCAGCTGATTTTCGGCATATTTGCTGGATTGAGGACGGATCTTCGTCAAATCCCAATATAGTTAATAGGACCGGAAGGCGTTCGAATTGCAGATGTGAATGTAGCCTGTTGGTTTCCTTTCATGCTCGAGGGAAATACTAATGGGGTAATTACCTTCTTTGGAAATTGTCCTCAGTGTGTATGAGTCTCAGGTAGAGAAATTAGATTAGGAGCCCCAATGAGGACAATATTTGTTGGTTAATCATGATCTCTAAACAGCATATGGTAGCACTGTATACATCGCTGGATGTAGCTGTTGGTCTTATAGAGTAAGATCATTGGAATCTGTGTCATTTATACCCATCTTTTTTGCATACACAAAATCTTAGGTCATTCCTTCTTGATGTCTGGATATATTAGCAGTTTACCTCCACCCCGGTGATCTGTGCCTGTGACAGATCAGCATCACAGTAATGGGGCCCCTGGTATACGCTCTGTGCCTTCTCTACCTCTATACTCAAGGTGATATATTATTATACACTGGTCTGAGCTGCAGGGTTGTGATTACCAGGCTTAGTCCTCCAGACTGTATGGTCTGTATAATAATCTACTCTTTGTGTATTGAAAGCTACAAGTGGAGAGATTGTAATGACTCAGACTCCAGACTCCATCTCGGCATTTCCAGAGATACAGTCACCATCTCATGTACATGCAATTCCAGCACTTATTATAGTGATATCTCCAAATATGAAGTGAACTGGTATCAGATAAAAGAAGGAAAACCAAACCTTCTCCTCTATTATGCCACCACTCGCCAGTCTGGGATACCAGAGAGGTTCAGTGGCACCGGGTCAGGCAACAATTTTACTCCCACAATCATAGGAATGACAGAAGAATATGCAGCAGATTATTACTGTCAGAATGATTATGACTTCCTCCTCACACAGTGATACAGAGCAGCACAAAACCTTCTTCCAAACATGAGCCGGACATTCATAGCTCTGTTATGTCCAGAAGGCATGATGCTAACGCGAACAAAGCCTAAAAGGAAGCAAAAAATTATATCAATGAAAGGGAAAGACGACAGGTTTTTTCTATGAGTGGTGTAAGGTGCAGATTGAAGAAATTGTCCACTAAATGAGTCATATGCCTTAGCTGAGTATAGTAGCTGATGAAATAGATAGACAGATAGATATATAGATATTAGATGGATAGTTAGATATTAGATAGATAGATAGATAGATAGATATGACACCTTGACAACTTTTTCTAGGAAGTCTTTATCACCTACTGACTAGGATAATGAATTAACACATTTGACCCCATGCTGGGTATAATTACCAGATGTTGATTCAGTTACATATTTATTCCCAGAATTTTTGTACAGAATTGAGAAAGCTCATTGGAAGAACGAGTGAAACGTTTTCAAGAAATCTACAGTACGTCCAGTTGCCTTGATTTATTCTTTACAGATATAGATAGATATGGACTGCAGTATTCCAAAACAGGGTCATTGCAAAGAATATTAATCTTTGTTATGTTGCTAAGTGAAATGTTGTGATTTATTGTACTTGTATACCTAATAGCACTGTATGAACAGTTTAAGGTTATCACCGTTGCTCATCCCCTTAGGTTGCCAGGAGGTGGACCTGGGTCCACCCCTTGGATAGTGAGTAGAAAGTCTAGCTGTGCTGCAATGAGGACCTATTTGTTCGGGCTCCTCAGAGCTAGGCCAAAACTAAGAGATTATTCATCTCTGAGACTTCAACAGCCAAATAAGCAAATTTATCAAAAGTCTCATGAAAGGAAGATTAGATGGTCCATATTCTGCAAGCCTGTGTATTGGAGCTCGACAGCAAAGTATTGTGCTTGTTTATGGCAGAGAGACAGCATGGAGAGAAACCAACAGGAGAACATAGGCTACTTTCACATAGGCAGCTTGGATTCTGGCAGACTGTTCGTCTGCTCGATAGATAGATAGATAGATAGATAGATAGATAGATAGATAGATAGATAGGAGATAGATAGATAGATAGATAGATAGATAGTCTCATCTCAGCCTCACAGAGTTATAGAAATGGTTGAGCAACTGGCACCCCCTGTTTCCATAAAACTGTTCAAAGATGTCCAGGTAAACTGCTGTATTCACAGTTAATTTGAAGAAAATTGGGTCCACTATCTATGTTCCTGACACTGTGCACCAAATGCCGTTAAGCTTTGTCAGACTCTTTCAGTTCCTTCACACATGTGACTCGGTACAGTTTCAGGTTCAGAGATTTCAGCTCTTGCTGATACAGTATGTCCTTCTTGATTCACCAACTTGCTGAGACAGTATTTTGGGGGCTACTTACAATCAGTCACTGAATTTCATGCACAACTTCAGCCGTCCTGATCGATCATGTTTGGAACAGAGCCAGTTTAATGCAATTTCCGAACCAGACTCTGAATAAAACGTTTAGCTGGTGGTTTTGTTCCTGGGTACTTGTCGGCAAAGGTCTCTTGTGTTTCCTTAATTGATCTGCTTCGCACATGGCCTTCCACAATCACTATTCGCTGTTTGAGGTACAATACCATCTTTCTGACACAATAGGCCACTTTTATCAAACCGAATAATAAATCAGTCTTAGTTGCCCATAGCAACCAATCAGAGTTCAGCTTCCAGTTCCTACAGGGCTCTGAAAAAATGAAAGAATCTTCTCAAGAGGAAGTCATGTCAAGAAGGTTTGTGTTGCTGCGGCCTGTTTACAACATGGAGCGGTGAAGGCTGGAGAGAAATATCTGATTGTCCTGTATTCTCTTCTCTATTCTAGTCCTGAGCTCTCTGTAGTTTATAGGATCTTACACCGGATAAACTGTTTTGTCTTCTCTATAAGAAAATAACTCTGTGACTAGAAGCTGAGCCGTTTCATCTACATATGATGTCATCAGGAGGATTTGTATATTCCTGGATGACATCATCTCTCAGACTATTCCCTGAACATTTCATGTGATCAGAACTGGATTAAAGTGAGGACACCTGGAATTTTACGAATAAGGAGGATGTAGGGGTTCCCACCAGAACTGCTTGTCATCCGTATTGGATGCACAAGTCTTCCATAGATGTCAGTGATAGGACCTGCCTCGGTGGGGTGCTGTAAGTCTTATCTATACCTGTCACAGTCTTGTACAGAACTCAGCAGTCTCTGCTTTTCCCTTCCTCTCCATCTCTTCACTTTGTTCATGCCGTTCTGGCTCCTTGGGATAGCCTCTAATGCTCATCTCCTCCTCCCTCTTCTGGGTGACAAATCCATCCAGCACCATCTTGCAGATCAGTCACCAGTCAATGTAAAGGCAGCAAAGTACGGGAACAACTTCACTCTTTGATTAGAGAAAACGTCATAAAAATATATTGTCATTAGACTAATAAAAACTATAAAAGAATACATTGTAGTCATAGTCATGCCTTCAGCAGTTTGTTATTGGTAATTTTTTCACAGTTAATATGCTTTATAATTATGATTATAAATTATGATTACAAATGATTTTGCTAATTTATGACATAAAGTCATGATTTTGTGAAAAACACGGAGGCGAATATTGCATAACCTTTCTTTACTGTCCACCAATAGCAGCAAAGAATACAAACAATAAGAAAAATGGTAACCCAGGTGATAGGCCACTCCCCCCACCCAGTCCTGGTATAATAGCCAGCACCTCCACATACAACTCCTCTTTCTTTGGAGACGTGACACCGAACCAGCGAACCGGAACCAACAAAACTCAGAACAATGGTTGAACCATCAACGGGCGATGAAGAGACAACCACAGGAATTCCATCGCAGTTGCTTCTATAGATCTTCAGTCAACGTGGCAAAGTCCTAGGAAGAAACGAGGTCTGTATATCCAAAGTAGCATCGACTCAACCTGAGAATATATAAAAAACAGGAGCCCCAGCATTAAAGCCGTACTAACCCATTGCAGCCGATGAAATATAACAGTGATAGCGCAACGACTAATAGGTTCAGCAAGCAGGGTAAAACAATAATACAATATATTAGTACAGACACTAATACTAAAACACCAGGGAGGGAAGAATGAATTTTAATAGGGTGGGGCGATACTCGCCTCCGTGTCTTTCATAAAATCATGACTTTACGTCCTAAATGAGCAAAATCATGTAATTTTATTTCAAGACACGGAGGCTCATATTGCAAGTTTAAAGCTGATCAATAACAGAAGAGAAAACATGTGGCGAAGGCCGAAAGAAAAATTCTCTGAAGGTGGATTCGCGTGACCAATCTGCTGCTTTCAAACGTGCTCCCGCTAGGAAGAAAACAGCTATAAGACGCACAAAACATCCCATGTAGCCGAGTACCAAGGTCTGGGGGGACGCGAAAGGCGAGACCCTTTAAGTAAGTGGCACACCAAGGGGTGTTGTCCCTCTGGACAACCCTCGAACCCCTGGTGAGCCCAAGAAATGGCTGATCTGTACAGGTTAATCGTGCGGTAAGCCCGGCCAGCCTCAAATAAAGAAGTGAGAAACTGGAGAATTGCTGTCACAGGTGCCGAAACGGGATCCAAGTCCAGAGCCAGGCACCAACCAGACCAAGCCATCCAGGTAGCCCTATATGAATGTCTAGTGGCGGGGGCCCATGTATCAGCAAGGAGGCATCGAGTTGAGTCCGAAACGCCTTGGATTTCCCAGGGGTTCCCGAAATCCTCCATGCTAGTAGAAGCAACGAGCCATCCAGGAGGAGGGGGTGTTGTTGGCCAAATGGGTCCATCAGAAGATCCTGGTGGGCTGGCAGAAGTCTGGGTACATCGACTGCCAGTTCCAGGATCTTGGGAAACCACAATTGGGACCCCTCAGAATGGAATTAGTAGGACCAATTCGGCCATCTGGCGTTGAACCTGGAGAAGAACCCAAGGGATCAGTGCGAACGGAGGAAAAGCGTAAAGGAGCGAAACGGTCCAATCTTGTAGGAATGCACATCCACTGCTTCCGCAGCTGGATCCGGGCGCCAGCTGTAAAACCGGAGTAGCTGGGTATTGAGCGGGGAAGCGAATAGGTCGATGACAAAAGGTCCCCAAAGGGACGAGATAGTGGAGAACACCTCTACATTCAACCTCCAGTCGCTGCTGTCTGATAGATAACGTGAGCTCCAATCCACCTGGGTGTTGTGGAGACCAGGAAGGTAATCCGCCTGGATGACTAGATTCTTGGTTAAACAATAGGTCCAGAAGTCCTTCGCTAAATGGGCAAACATTGCCGAACGTGTGCCGCCCATGTGATTGAAATAGCAAACTGCAGAGGTGTTGTCCATGCGCAGTCTGATGCATGCATTGACGGTCCCTTTCGTGAAGCTCCGGATAGCGAAGGAGCCGGCTAACAGTTCCAGGCCATTTATGTGGAGATGGGATTCGTCCTCCGACCAGTGTCCCCCGGTAGTTACTCCATTGCAGTGGGCCCCCCCAACCGTAGAGACTTGCGTCTAAATCTACCGTAAGTTCTGATTGAGAACAGAAGATGGCCTTACCATTCCAAGCGGACAGATTGTGGATCCACCAAGTCAGTTTGTCTCGGGTTTCCGCATCTAGTGAGATCATGTCCGCATATGAAGCCCCCTTGTGAAGATGTGCAATTTTCAGACGTTGGAGGGCACGGCAATGGAGAGGGGCTGGAAACACAGCCTGGATCGAGGAGGATAGTAGGCCGATGATTTTGGCTAGGTGACTCAGTGATAGCTGTGGCCACGTCAAGGCGCGGCGCAGCTCTTTGCGGATGGAAAGTATCTTGGCCACTCTAACCCTGGAAGAGCTGGATCAAAGGGGTCAGGGTCCTGTCCCTCAATGTCATCATTAGACTCATGTATAGACTCAGCTTCAGCCTCCTCACTAGACCCGATTTCTGAGTCAGAGTCGCTTTCAAGTTGTGCTCTAGCACATTTCCACTGCTGCGTCCGTTCTGCCTGGCGCGGAAAGATTCTCTTGCACGAAACAAGCATGTCATCATGGGAGGGAGTAGCCTCACCCATCATATAATTTCTGGAGGCCTGAGTTTTATTAGGAATATCCCTAGTCCCAAGCGTTGTAAGGCCAAAGATTGGGCATCATCAGGTGTAAGCCCAGGATTATTTGCAGGGGAAGGTGGTTCCGAAATGGCCGGAGGGCTGTCCGGCACCTGGGGCAAATCCAAGTCCCAAGAGGAAGGGGGGCAGGTGTTTTAGTTTTATACATACTGGGAATCCTGCTGCAGTGTAAGAAATACACAGACTGCAGAATACTGTTGCAGGGTTAGGAGAAACGGCTAGTAGGAGTAAAACACCCCGGACTAGTCACCTAATAGAGGAAAAGCGACAGGAGCTCACTAAGGCCCAGACCGGCAGCAAGGAGATAACCAGAGGACTGGAGAATTACCGAAGGAAAAAACAAAAATGGTCACCAAGATCTCGCGAGATTTGTGGTGCCATAGAGAATAATGAGGAGAACACCGGACGCAAGGGGAGCGCGGACCGGGGAAGAGTGAGTAAATTAATAGGATAGCAGGGGAAGCTTGAGCGTGCCCAGAAAGCAGCAAGAGGAGAGATACAACAGGGGGGTCTGACACCTGGTGAACTAAAAAATGATATAAGAATAGAGACATAAAAGCAAACTAAACTGCAGGAAAACTGAGCAATACTTATCTGCCTTGGTAGCAGCAAAGAAAGAGGAGTTGTATGGGGAGGTGCTGGCTATTATTACCAGGACTGGGTGGGAGGAGTGGCCTATCACCTGGGTTACCATTTTTCCTAATGTTTGTATTCTTTGCTCCTATTGATGGACAGCAAAGAAAGGTTATACAATATGAGCCTCCATGTTTTGAAATAAAATTCATAATTCTCTGTTAATTGCGTAACTCCACCATCTAGTGGCCGTTTACATACACTTCAGCTCTTCACACTAGAAGTTTGACCCACTTCAGCTTCCATAACTTGTAGCCTATGAACTCTGGTGACATCATCAGTCCTGCACATAGTAGTCATTCACAGCCACCATTACAGAGGTATCCACATGGTCTGGTAGTGTTCTGATCTATCCTCTACATCTAAGCTTATGGTAGCATCGCTTGTATGCAGAGGCGGCTCTTCTATTAGGCTCCTAAGGCCGCCGCCTAATGCCTCACGCTTGTGGGGGCCTCGGGGGCCCGCCAGCCGGCACCCAGTAAAGAAAATTATCTCTCACCCGTCACCCTGTCCGAACTTACGCTGCGCAAGTTGCGCTGCAGTGCCGCCGGGCACCCGCCCAGCCTGCGTGTGCTGGGCCCATATAGCATCCCTCATCACACAGGCAATGCAGCAGTTCAGGGCTGCACAGCAACAATTCAGTCACTGTCAGTCGCGTGGGGGAAGGGGGAGTGGCGGCGCGAAGCAGGGAGTCTGACTGGAGCTATTGAATGGTGAGTACCGTCACCGTGAGTGAGCTCTGTCTGTGCAATGGAGGGGATAAATGTGCCATGGAGTGGGGGGGAGATGTGCTGCCATGGAGGGGGAGAATTGTCATTGTTCCATGGGGAGGGGGTAGATGTGCCATGTTGGGGAGATATGCTTCCATGGAGGGGGAGAAATGTAATTATGCCATGGGGAGGGGGTAGATGTGCTGCCATGGAGGGGAGAAATGTGCCATGGGGGGTAGATGTGCTGCCATGGAGGGGGAGAAATGTGCCATGGGGGGAGATGTGCTGCCATGGAGGGGGAGAACTGTCATTGTGCCACGGGGAGGGGGTAGATGTGCTGCCATGGAGGGAGAAATGTGCCATGGGGGGTGATGTGCTGCCATGAGGGGTGATGTGCTGCCATGGAGGGGGAGAAATGTGCCATGGGGGGATATGTGCTGCCATGGAGGTGGAGAAATGTGCCATGGGGCGTAGATGTGCTGCCATAGAGGGGGAGAAATGTCATTGTGCCATGGGGAGGGGGTAGATGTGCTGCCATGGAGGGGGAGAAATGTGCCATTGGGGGGTATATGTGCTGCCATGGAGGTGGAGAAATGTCATTGTGCCATGGGCAGGGGGTAGATGTGCTGCCATGAGGGGAGAAATGTGCCAATGGGTGGTAGATGTGCTGCCATAGAGGGGGAGAAATGTGCCATGGGGGGAGATGTGCTGCCATGGAGGAGGAGAACTGTCATTGTGCCACGGGGAGGGGGTAGATGTGCTGCCATGGAGGGGAGAAATGTGCCAAGGGGGAAGATGTGCTGCCATGGGGGGAAGATGTGCTGCCATGGAGGGGGAGAAATGTGCCATTGGGGGGTATATGTGCTGCCATGGAGGTGGAGAAATGTCATTGTGCCATGGGCAGGGGGTAGATGTGCTGCCATGAGGGGAGAAATGTGCCAATGGGTGGTAGATGTGCTGCCATAGAGGGGGAGAAATGTGCCATGGGGGGAGATGTGCTGCCATGGAGGAGGAGAACTGTCATTGTGCCACGGGGAGGGGGTAGATGTGCTGCCATGGAGGGGAGAAATGTGCCAAGGGGGAAGATGTGCTGCCATGGGGGGAAGATGTGCTGCCATGGAGGGGGAGAAATGTGCCATGGGGGGATAGATATGCTGCCATGGAGGGGGAGAAATGTCATTGTGCCATGGTAAGGGGGTAGATGTGCTGCCATGGAGGGGGAGAAATGTTCAATGGGGGGGAGATATGCTGCCATGGAGGGGGAGAAATGTCATTGTGCCATGGGGAGGGGGTAGATGTGCTGCCTTGGAGGGGAAGACATGTGCCATGGGGGGTAGATATGCTGCCACGGAGGGGGAAAAATGTGCCATAGGGTGGTAAATGTGCTGCCATGGAGGGGGGAAAAATGTGCCATGGAGGGAGATGTGCTGCAATGGAGGGGGAGAAATGTCATTGTGCCATGGGGAGGGGGTAGATATACTGCCATGGAGGGGAGAAATGTGCCATGGGGAGGGGGTAGATGTGCTGGCATGGAGGGGAGAAATGTGCAATGGGGAGAGATGTGCTGCCATGGAGGGCTAGAAATGTCATTGTGCCATGGGAAGGTGGTATATGTGCTGCCATGGAGGGGAGAAATGTGCCATGGGGGGTTAGATGTGCTGACATAAATGAGGAGAACTGTGCCATGGGAGGGAGATGTGTTGCCATGGAGGGAAAGAAATGTCATTGTGCCATGGGGATGGGGTAGATGTGCTGCCATGAATGGGAGAAATGTGCCAAGGGGGGGATGTGCTGCCATGGAGGGGGGAAAATGTCATTGTGCCATGGGGAGGGGGTAGATGTGCTGCCATGGAAGGGAGAAATGTGCCATGGGGGGTAGATGTGCTGCTATGAAGGGGGAGAAATGTGCCATGGGGGGTTAGATATGCTGCCATAAATGGGGGGGGGATGTGCCATGGGAGGGAGATGTGCTTCCATGGAGGGGGAAAAATGTCATTGTTCCATTGGGGAGGGGGTAGATGTGCTGCCATGAAGGGAAGAAATGTGCCATGGGGTTGGGGAATGTGCTGCCATGGAGTTGGAGAAATGTGCCATGGAGGGGAAGAAATGTCATTGTGCCATGTGGAGATGGTAGATTTGCTGCCATGGAGGGGAGAAATGTGCCAAGGGGGGAAGATATGTTGCCATGGAGGGAATAGAAATGTGCCATGGGGGAGATGTGCTGCCATGGAGGGGGAGAAATGTGCCATGGGGGGAGATGTGCTGCCATGGAGGGGGAGAAATGTCATTGTGCCATGGGGAGGATTTACTGCCATGGGGAAGATGTGCTGCCATGGAGGGGGAGAAATGTAATTGTGCCATATGGAGGGGGTAGACGTGCTGCTATGGAGGGGAGAAATGTGAAATGTGCCATGGGGGGTAGATGTGCTGCCATGGAGGGGCAGAAACGTGACATGGAGGCGGGAGATATGCTGCTATGGAGGGGGAGAAATGTCATTGTGCCATGGGGAGAGGGTAGATGTGCTGCCATGGAGGGGAGAAATGTGCCATGGGGGGTAAATGTGCTACCATAGAGGGGCAGAAATGTGCCATGGGGGGAGTTTCTGCCATGGATGGGGAGAAATGTCATTGTGCCATGGGGAGGGGGGAGAAAGGTGCCATGAAGGGTAGATGTGCTGCCATGGAGGGGGAGAAATGTGTCATGGGGGAGATGTGCTGCCATGTGGGTGGAAAAATTTCATTGTGCCACGGGGAGGGGGTAGATATGCTGCCATGGAGGGAAGAAATGTGCCAAGGGGGATGTGCTGCCATGGGGGGGAGATGTACTGCCATGGAGGGGGAGAAATGTGCCATGGGGGGAGATGTGCTGCCATGGAGGGGGGAAAATGTCATTGTGCCATGGGGAGAGGGTAGATGTGCTGCCATGGAGGGGAGAAATGTGCCATGGGGGAAAATGTGCTACCATAGAGGGGCAGAAATGTGCCATGGGGGGAGAGTTGCTGCCATAGAGGGGGAGAAATGTCATTGTGCCATGGGGAGGGGGTAGTGGTGCTGCCATGGAGGGGAGAAATGTGCCATGGGGGGATGTGCTGCCATGGAGGGGAGAAATATGCCATTGGGGGAGGGGATATGTGCTGCCATGGAGGGGGAGAAATTGTGCCATGGGTGGGGGCAGAGATATGCTGCCATGGAGGGGGAGAAATGTCATTGTGCCATGGGGAGGGGGTAGATGTGCGGCCATGGAGGGGAGAAATGTGACATTGAGGCCGGGGGGCATTATTGGCGGCACTTCATACTGACACATGATTGAGGGACATCTATGGGGGCACATTTTACTGGTACATTATTGGGGGCACTTTTTACTCGCACATTATTGGGGCATTATAGGGGCATCTACTGAGACCACAAAGAAGGGGTATGTTATATGGGGGGTTCTGTACAGTGGCATTTTATACTGGGACACATTATGGTGGGTACTATGTAGAAGGGGGGAGAGGAGTACTATGGGGTCATCTACAGGGACACTAAGAAGGGGTATTTTATGCTTGCAAATTATGGGGGACACTGAGGGCATCTACTGGGGCACTATATAGGGGCATTTTATACTGGCACATTATGGGGGCACTAGGAGGAAGGGGGGAGAGGATATAGGGGTATTTTATACTGGCACATTATGGGGGCACTATGGGAACATTAGCTCGACTGGGGGCATTACAAGGGGGTATTTTTTGCACTGTCTATTATAAGGAGAATTATTTCAATTGGGGGGAGGGGGGCATTATGGTGGGCTTTATTACTCCCCCATGGTATGATCCCCTAGTAGCAGCACCAGCCTCTCCCTGCTCTGCTATCCTTCTGCCCCTTCTCCAAATCCTTATTATGAAATCTTTCTCATTAGGATAAAACACAACATCAGCTCCGCCGAGCCCCCCAGTCAAAGTGTTTAAGTGGTGTCTGAGATCCCCAAGGGCCAAGCCTAGTGGCATGTAACCTATGAGGCATAACGGAGGGGCCGGGAGCCATAGGCTCCCGTGGCCCTCAATGAAATTTCAGCTGCCTGGCGCCCCCTGCAATTTGGCGCCCGGGTCAACCCCCCCCCCCCCCCACGCCAGGCCCCTGCACTGTGCCACACAATATAGAGTATACCTCTACACTTTGTAGTCTGTTCTATAAGCACCACATTGTTTTGTGGCTGTGGACTGTGGACAGAAAATAATCAGGAAGATTGCTTTTTGACGGCTGATAGGCTCTGGATTAATTTTTACTTAAAACAATGCTGACAAATATATTGCACATTTAATAGACAGACTAAGGGTACTATACCAAGTGTTTTTTGTTTGTAGTTGATCTTTATTATTGCTTGCATATCTTGTGTTCGTGGGGGCCTCATGTTCGAGTTTCGACTAAGGCCTCACAAAGTCTAGAGCCGCCTCTGCTGGTATATTTCACATAGTTTGCATCTTATATATATTGTCATGTCAGACTGTATTAGTAAGTGCATTATTTTTCTGTTCCTCAGTTTTACCTGATATATATCCTTGCAATAAAGACAAAGTTGGACGTTACTCCATTGTCCATTTATTGCTGGGAAAGGTTTAGCTGTCTGTCAAGCGATGTACCTTCACACATAAGGAGCACAGAACAGCCATAGTTGAGTCCAGTGTACCTCTCCTGCCACCTCTGTCCTCCTCACACTGAATGACAGCTAACTACAAAGAGCAGCAGCCAGCCGTCAATCACCATTGAGATGGGTGGGAAAAATGGAGAGCTCCCCTTTTTTTATGTGCTGTTGTTATTCTAAAAAATGAAAAGCTATGGAAGGCTCGCACCAGATTATTTGCCAAAGGGGCCTCCACCACTCTTTATCTCACCCTGCCAAACTCAAAATGCTCTTCTCTAATTCCCCTCACGTATTGTATTATAAAACTGCCAGCAGCCACCACTAGGGGGAGCTCAGGGCATGGGAAACTACAAGCCTTTTCAGCTCCCCCTAATGGTAGCTGCAGGGAAATTCTGTTGTTTTATGACAACAAGCATAAGAAAAAGTTCAGCACTGACTCCTCATTCGCCAAGGGCCCCATGATACTTTCAGGATATCTCTCCATGTTAAATGGGTTATCCCACAATAAATATTCTACAGTTTTCAAACTATCATCTGGATCTGATTACTTTTATAATTTTATGTAATTGAAAATTTTGCATAGACACTGAGCTAATTAATATAATGTATCTGTATAGCTCCACCTGCTGTTTGTTTTGTTTCTTATTTCCTTGTCCTGTTTATTGAGATGGCCGCACGTGCTCAGTTTCATTCTTCAACTGTCTCCTGAGCTGTGATAGGGAGAGCATGGACACGCCCCCTAGCTGTGATAGGGAGAGCTGAGACACGCCCCCTGAGCTGGAGCAGAAAAGACACTCCCCTTGACCTGTCCGCTTGATATAAATCTAGCAGAGCAATGACTGGTGAGATCTCTGGATCCATGTGAGGTACAAGGCTGGTTCTGGCTTTGTTATGAAGAGGTTGTCATGTACTATATGATGTCTGATTTTCATTTTTTACTTTAGTCATGGGATAACTCCTTTTAAAGAGGACCTTTCACCAGTTTTTACTTTGTGAAAGCGATACCACACACTGTAGCCCATGTTCCCTAGATGTCATATCGCTAATTATTTTCATGATATCCTCCTATATGCTAATTAATAGCATCGGAACAGGGAGGAGGGGACATCAGCTTTTCTCAATGGGCGTCTCTTCTATCTGGCTGTGGCGCTGTCCAATCACAGCGGAGCGCGTCACAGTCAGGTAGAAGGTGAGCTGTTTTTTCTTAATGGCTGAGACGCTCTCCGCTGTGATTGGAGAGCGCAGATAGAAGAGACGCCCACTGAGAAAAGCTGATGTCTCCTCCTCCCTGTTCCGATGCTATTAATACAGGACGCTTAAACAGAACAAGGGGCACAGTGGCGCAACAGAGGAGCATAGCATGAAAGAAATGTGCGCTATGACATCTAGGGAACATGGACTTCAGTGTAAGGTATCGCTTTCATAAAGTAAAAACTGGTGAAAGGTCCTCTTTAAATACACCACGGAATAAAAGGGATTATTTTGTATAAAATTAGCTTCTTAGACATATGACAAATTACACTGAAATCCTTTCACCCCCACGACCATAATAACCTGAATGATATAAAAATATAAGAAAAAGAATAATGACAGAATTGCTTTTTTCTGTATCCACCTCTGATAAAATAATGTATATGTGCCCCAAATGGTGCCTAAAACTACAATTCCTCCTCAATTAGGGAGCATTCACACGACCGTGTTGGTTTTGCGGTCCATAAATCACATGTGTTCCGTATGTCTTCAGTTATCTTTCCATTCCATAAGTCTGTATAATACGGATGTGGCCCCGTGTGTCATCCGTTTTTCACGGTCCGCAAAAAAAACGGAAGGGTTAAAATTGACAAATTTAAATGTCCAACCTCTTTCAAACTCACATAACAAGGTCACATGATCGCTCAGGCGCCATTTTCTACTGCATTTAGAGCGTAGTGTGCTTTGTTAGAATCCTCAGTTTTGCTTACATAGCTTTCTGACGATTTCTGTTGGTTCAGCATGCCCAAAACACGTGCGGATACAGTTCTCCTGTACTGGCTTCTCTCGCTGCGATACGGACAGCAGTCACCAATGTTGGACCAGGAACCGAGTAGGAAGCGCGTTTGGGTTCACCCCATTGTCAACAGTGCAGGAAGGGACACTTTCATACTTTGTACGCCGACTTGAGGCAATAGCCAGAGAAATTTCATCTATTTTGCCGGATGTCGGTGTCCACCTTTGACCGTCTGCTGGATTCTCTTCGTCCTGGTCTCATCATCCAGAACACTAATATGAGGCGCAGCATATCCCCTGAAGAAAGGCTAATCGTCACCTTTAGGTATATACCAGTATTCTAAAGTATGTACACTTTTATTTTTTTCCACCTCCTCCTCATATATGTATGAGTTAATTTAAACCTTTTTTTTTTCTTTACCAGATTCCTGGCAACAGGCAACACTTTTGCCTCACTGCACTTTGAGTTCTTGCTGGGGATTTTTACCATTTCTACGATCGTTCCACACACTTGCAAAGTTATCTGGGAGCGACTTCGAGAGATGGTGATGCCAGAGCCCAGAGAGAAAGACTGGCTATGTATTGCTCAGGGATTTGAACAACGTGCACAGTTTCCAAACTGTATTGGGGCGCTGGATGGAAAGCACATACGTGTGAAGAAGCCGGCTCACTCAGGGTCCCAATTCTTCAATTATAAGCAATATTTTTCTGTGGTCCTGTTGGCCTTGGTTGACAGTGACTACATGTTTATAATTGTCGACATCGGGGCCTATGGGAGCACTTCTGATGCACGAATATTTCGTGCTTCCAGAATGGGTGAACGGCTTCAGTCCAACCAACTTGACCTGCCACAGCCAAGAAGACTGCCTGGATCAGCTGGCCGTCCAGCTCCTTTTGTCATTGTTGCTGACGAAGGGTTTGCACTGACACCACATGTGATGCGGCCCTTTCCAAGATGTAATTTAGTTGAAAGGAGATCTGTCTTCAACTACAGGCTGACTCGTGCACATCATTATATTGAGTGCGCTTTTGGACTACTTTCCAATAAGTGGAGGGTCTTTATGTCAGCTATACAAATGGATCCTGAGAATGCTACCCTGGTGATTCAAGCGTGTGCTCTTCTTCACAATTTCATCAGGATGTACGATGCTTCCTTCGATGCAGACCTGGACCAATACATGACCTCTTCATCATTTGGCCTGGACCAGACGCTGCATGGAAGACTGCTGGTACTCAGGGAAAGAGGGGGGTTAGGATAACACCTACCTTCGGACCCCTTCCCTCCCCCCAACTTAACTTAAACAAATGACACGGACCACCTTCTTAACTTTATAACTCATTTACTGGGTGATTGTCGGCCACAGCTCACATTATACAGGCAGTTATAAACTCCTCCTCCGAACCACTCCTTCTGTGCGTGTGCCAACCCCTGAACATCAGAGGGCACGTGCTCCAGATCATCTCCCATCCAGCTTCAGATCTCCACATTGCCGCCAGCTGTGACTTCCTAATTCCGTACCACTAGGAACCTCGAAAAAGGAAAAACAAATTAACCAACCAAGCATTAACATTAAAAACCATAACACAGGGCGGGCGGGCGGGACCAGCTTCCTTCACCGAACAGAGGAAGAGGCAGGAGCAGGGGAGGGCGTATTTATCCTCCTAAAGGCCACCTCCCCTTCCCTCCATTAGCCACACCACCTTGCCATTTAACCCTTTCTTTTCCTTTTACCATCTGCCATTAAACCACCAGGAAATATCCCTTATATGGGCCCTCAGACCTCCTTAGGGAAGGATGGGGGAACCATCAGTCCCTCATCACCCTCCCTAAACCTGTCGGGTGCTCTCCAGACTGCTGGTACTCAGGGAAAGAGGGGGGTTAGGATAACACCTACCTTCGGACCCCTTCCCTCCCCCCAACTTAACTTAAACAAATGACACGGACCACCTTCTTAACTTTATAACTCATTTACTGGGTGATTGTCGGCCACAGCTCACATTATACAGGCAGTTATAAACTCCTCCTCCGAACCACTCCTTCTGTGCGTGTGCCAACCCCTGAACATCAGAGGGCACGTGCTCCAGATCATCTCCCATCCAGCTTCAGATCTCCACATTGCCGCCACGGAGGAGGCCGAATTATACAGGACTCCGACCACCACCCAGTAAAAACAAACCTTGCTCTATCCCGTCTTGGATGCCAGACAAAAATATATCTAAACCGATGTCTGTCAGGTGCACACCATCAGGCCTCATCAACGCTCTGTTGTCTCCCTCCAGCTGACGGTGACGTACCGTCACACCCCCACGGGAACGCACAAAGCGTGAAATGCGCGCATTCAGCGTTTTCCGGCACCTCTCAAGTGCCGCCCCATCACGAGCCCCGTGCCAGACCACTCGTGGAATAACCTCAGACCACACGATGACCAACTCCCTAAAGAAGGCCGGGAACCGCTCGATGTCAGATCGCATGAGCGCCATCAATTCCATCAGCCGAAGGGCACACAAGTCATTCCCTCCAGCATGAATAACCAGTATCACCGGACCAGCGGACCGGAAACCCAAATCGACCACCTCCGGCAACAGTTGCGACCACCGAAGGCCACGAATACCTTTCCAAAAAACATCAACTTCCCTGAATCCCAAGTTCCGGCCTCCAGGCCTCCGCTCCGCTCTCTGCGCCGCCCAGAAAATGTACGAATGGCCCAATAACCAGACCACCGGACGAACCACACCTAAAAGACAAAAAAGAAAAATTAACCAGCGCATACCGCCCATCCTTCTCCCCCACGATTGCATATCCAGTAATTAATTTAATATTTTATTTTATTTATTTTTTTTTTAGATCAGCAAATCCGGCCGAATATAACGCGCAAAACAAGCAGAACGCCACCTACCAATCCGCATAACATCGGATTCAGCTAACCCCGCCCTAGCCGCCTCCGTCGCCGCCCCGATCCTAAAAGAATGAGTACCAAACTCACTAGGAACAACCCCCGCCCCCCTCAGGCATTTGCGCAAAACCGATGAAAACTGAAATTTTGTAAACGGGGACCCATCCGCGTGCGCAAGAAAATTCACTCCCCCCGTCCTGACAGACATATACTCGCCTACCACCCTAACTGGGCAAGCTACCCCCACCACCGGTAAAATTGGCAACCACACCCCCGCCCCTAACTGATCCGTTTTCGACCTCTGGATATGTACCCTAAGAGCATTATTCGCCAACACCACATCCGACTGCAACAAACCCCCAGCTTTCGACGCGGACGGAGCAACCAATTCACCCACCCTCAGGGCTGCAAAAGAGGCCAAACAAAAACTAGCCGCCACCATCGCGCCTTCAAATTCCGATGCACACACCGCCCCGCAACAATCAATCAACTTGCAAAGCAGCGCGAAAGAAACCGGCCGTCTACTATCTCGCACCACATACTCCCTCCGCCAACCTTTCATAGCTTGCCGCACCACAAACAACTTCGTCACATCCGTCCAACCACACAATTTGAAATAGAACGCCACCCCAGCCAGCCGCCGCTGCGCAACATGAACAGAAACCCCCATAGTCCTCATTCTCAGCAACCACTCCACGGTCACCTCCAGGCGAACGTCATCCCTCCCCACTACATTTCTTGTCCCGCACACCGCCAACCAGTCAGCCCAGGCCTTACCATGCGCCTGCCACGTCGCTGGCGACACCGACGCACTAACGAGTGACATCAGCTGTTGACCACTACTTGCCACAGGAACTGAGGGCATACCAACCCATCCAACGCCGCCTCCGGATGCAACTCCCGAAACACCTGCCAATTAAAGCGAGGAAGAGCATCAGCGATCGGATTGTCGACTCCGGGAACATGCCTAGCCCTGAAATAAATATTCCGCTCCAAGCAACGAAGCACCAAATGCCGCAGCAACGCCAGCACTGGAAGGGAGGAAGAAGACAGACAATTAATACACTGCACCGTACTTAAATTATCTGACCAAAAACAGACATGCCGGTTCTCTAAGCGTCCCCCCCAAATCTCCACCGCCACTACTATAGGGAACAGTTCCAACAGTGTAAGATTCTTAACCAAGCCCAACACCCGCCATTCCTCCGGCCAGGAAGCCGCGCACCACTCCTTACCCAGTATCGTGCCAAAACCACCCGATCCAGCCGCATCGGACCACAATTCCAACTCCGAGTTCGACACCATCTCACCGATAAAACAAGTGTGCCCGTTGTAAGATCCCAGAAAGGACCTCCATACCCCCAGGTCAGCTTTCAATGACCTCGTGATCCGAATGTGATGCCGAGGGGATCGGCACCCACGCGTCGCCAAAGAGAGGCGCCGCGAAAAAACACGACCCATAGGCATGACCCGACATGCAAAGCAAAGCAAACCCAGGAGGGACTGGAGTTGCCGCAAAGTCACCTTGTCAACCACCAAAAAACCCTCAATCAAACCGGCCAAAGCGTTCAATTTATCCGCCGGAAGCCGAAACACCATACCCACCGAATCAATCTCAATCCCTAAAAAGGAAAGACAAGTAACCGGACCCTCCGTCTTTTGTGCCGAAACAGGGACTCCAAAACGTGCCATCATCCTCAAAAAAGTGGTCAGCAGGAGCTGACAGCCGTCGCCCTCCTGCGGTCCCACAAAAAGGAAATCGTCGAGGTAATGAATCACTGACGTCAAACCAGCCTCAACCCGAACAACCCATTCCAGGAAGGAGCTGAACATCTCGAAGTAATGGCACGAAATGGAGCACCCCATAGGCAAACACATGTCATAATAGAACAGGCCCTTAAAGCAACCGCCAAGTAAATGGAAACAATCAGGGTGAATGGGCAAAAGCCGAAACGCAGACTCAATATCCGACTTCGCCATCAGGGCACCCCGACCCGCATCCCTCACCAATGCCACCGCCCTATCAAACGATACATACGTCACAGACGCCTCCTCCGGGAGGATAGCGTCGTTCACGGACATACCCCGTGGATGAGACAAATGATGAATGAGACGAAATTTACCCTGCTCTTTCTTGGGAACAACACCCCACGGCGACACCCGCAAATTAGCAAACGGAGGAGCAACAAAGGGCCCCGCCATCCTACCCGCGGCCACTTCCTTCCCGAGCTTCTCCGACAAAACCTCCGGATGCTCCCTAACAGACTTAAGGTTATCAGAGAAAACCGGGGACCTATTAAGAACAAAGGGTATAAAGAAACCTTCAGCAAAACCATCACGAAGCGTAACCGCCGCCGCCCTATTGGGGTACCTGTCTAGCCACGGCGCCATCTCTACCACGCTGACCGGTGTCCTTCTGTTCAAAGACAGGAGGGGCTCTCCCGGGTCTAACCTGGGACCTATTACATCTCCCCGCCCCGTGAGGGCCACCGCAGGCCGAGCATTCATGTTTATACTTGCACAGACCGGCGTATTTGCAAAACCCCTCATTGAACAACCAGCACGCGCCCGGTCGTCTAACGGCCACTGATCCCTGAGCCGCGGAAACCCCGACACCAGCGGCCGCCCCTGGAAAGGGCGGGGGTCTCTGCGACACCATAAGCCGCAGCCACACATCCGTGGCCTTAACCCCCCATCCCAGCTCCGGCTGCAGCGCCAACCGCCTCCTAAACTCCTCATCATACCTCCACCACGCACTGCCCCCATGCGCCTTATATGCGCTATATATAGTATCCAGGTATATGAACAACTCCACACAGCGCTCAGGATGACGCTGACCCATAACACAACCTAAAACAGCAAACGCCTGCAACCAGTTGTTCATAGTCCTGGACACTTTCATCCGCCTGTCATACGGCTTATCCAAAAAGCGTTTCTCCTTATCCACCGTGTGTTGGTCCACCGATATCAAGGACCAAATGTCCACATATTCGTTCGACCAAATCTTCTCCCTCACCGTGTCCTCCAAATGTGAACCCAAAGGACTAACCCCACAGAAAAAGGAATCCTTGTGCACTCCCGCCAACACCGGAGGGGAGGGCCCCGCCGGGGGGGAAACCGCGTCGCCCGTCACCGGCACGGCTACCGGCGCCACCGCCACTGCCGCCGGCGACGAGGAGGCAGGCTACCGCTCCAACAAGGATTTCAATAACATTTCCAGCCCAGCAGTAGCCCCACTATTGCCCCACGCCCCAGCAAAGCGGTACTCACCAGCAAGAGGAGGGGCAGACGCCGCCATCGCAGGAACAGCACCAACATCACTATGCACCGCCAGATTCACCAGGCTAGCGGCCCTGGACACTTCAACCGGAATCGGCCGATCCCGTCGGGAACGCGGTGAACGCACAGACTCCCCTGAGGCTCCCGACGACCCATCCGAGGACGACGGGGAGCGCCACCGAGAGGATCTGGACCGCCTACTATGCCTAGACGACCGGGATTCACGCCGCCGACGGCGACTACGGCGATACCGCCTCGCCCCACTCCTGCCACCAGCCGATGAGGAGGGGGACAATGACACCTCCCTGTGCCTGCGTGCCCGGACATGGGCGGAGGGGGCAGCAAGTGGCTGGCCAATTGAGAGGGAAGGGGGCAATTGCGGGGCACCCATCAAATTAACGCTGCTTGAATCCAAAGGAGGCATAATGGCCCCCTGCAGCACAGGCCCTGCACCACCCAGCGAAACGGGCACCGCATCCCCCTGTATCATGTGCCCAAAACCGGGAGGAGGAGGAGGTAACATTGGGGGAGGCTGCGAATCAGGAGGGGTGGGGGGCCTATCCCCTGAGTCCAGAGCACTTTGACCGGACCCCATGGCTCCCAAAGCACCCGTCCGCACCGCCGCTGTACAGTGCGACTGGGGCGGGAAAACGGGCGGAAGCGGAAGGGGCGGAGCCACCTGCCGGCGGCGCGAGTCAGACCCCGGCCGCCGAACAGAAGAAGCGCGCCTGCGCACAGGGACCGGGACCGCCGCAGCATGGAAGGGAGGAGGGGAATGGCCTAAACGGACCGGCGGCCGGTGAGTACGACCAGACCGCCGCTCCGTCGGCGCATCGGTGAACGCACTGGGGGAGGGGGGAGCAGCCACTGGCGACGCCACCGCCGCAACAGCAACATCAGGCACAGGAGGGGCCGAGGAAGCAGGAGCGCTAAGGCCGCTCAAAAAGGAGCGCAGCCAGCCTTCCCCTTCCTCGCTAAACCTAGCCAGGAGCGCTTCACGTAAGTGAACGTCTCCTGCGGCCATGACTCTTGGGGACAGGGAGCTAGCAGACCTACCAGCTTCCTTCACCGAACAGAGGAAGAGGCAGGAGCAGGGGAGGGCGTATTTATCCTCCTAAAGGCCACCTCCCCTTCCCTCCATTAGCCACACCACCTTGCCATTTAACCCTTTCTTTTCCTTTTACCATCTGCCATTAAACCACCAGGAAATATCCCTTATATGGGCCCTCAGACCTCCTTAGGGAAGGATGGGGGAACCATCAGTCCCTCATCACCCTCCCTAAACCTGTCGGGTGCTCTCCAGACCAGGATCATCAGGCCTGCATTTTCGTGATTTATATGCTGACTGTTTTATCAGTCCAGAGGGCGCATTGTCATGGCAGTTAGAAGCAATTTATGGCAGGCACTAAATGAATATTTATTTATTTATTTTGAAATTTTGAAATTTTTATTTTTATTTTCATATTCAGAAAATATACAATGTAAGCATTACACTATTAATGGTGCATGGATACATACATAGTATACAGATCACAACAACAACGGTATAACAGTCGGTATCAGACATATGGCCTATGGATAAGGCATGGTTAATAAGAATGAATATTGATATTTCAATGGATACAAGTACTTGAACACAGGATATAGTACTGGTAATAGAGTGACACAGCAAGGCTTACCGCCCTCATTATACTCATGGTTTCTCAAAAAATGGGGAGAGGGATAGTCACGCAATCCAGGGTGGGGAGCTAACTACAATCAGGGTTTTCCTGGAATAAGTTCCCAATACACCTTTTTTAGGGGGTAAAATAGTTACAGGACTATGTGATTAGACAGTTTTACGACTCAATTCTTAAGGTCACACCTGGTGGGTTCTGAATCGTGTCGCCGTGTAGGCATAGAGAGGACAGATGAGAAGAGACTCAAACTCATTGGGCCAGCTGGGATTTAAGTCTTGTTGAACCTGTACTTTGACCAAGGGGCCCATCTTTTGATAAATGTCGGGTGATTACGAGCTTCCCATGATGCCATTTCTTCGAATCGGTATAACTGGTCGACTTTCAGTCTCCACTGTTCTACCGTAGGTACAGTAGATTGTAGCCAGTATTTAGGAATCAGAAGGCGGGCCGCCATTATTAGTTGTTTAAAGAGAGGTGGAGGGGAGGAAGTGGCGTCCCCACCATAATAAGATAGTAGAGCTCCATAAGGAGATGAGCTTATTGCCGTAGATCAAATAAGGTTAGATATCTGGAAGACCTCGGACCACCATTTTTTTTATTGGGGAACAGAGCCACCAGATGTGAAGAAATGAGCCTTCTTCCTCTTGGCACCGCCAACACAATTTAGAGGAAGATGAGGAAAAGCGTGAGGATTTGATCGGGGTGATGTACCACTGAGACAGAATTTTGTACCCATTCTCCTGAATTCGGGTGCATCTGGAAGATTTATGGGGGGTCTCTAAAAGTGCAGGTAAGTGTGAAAACGGGATATCAACCCCTGTGTCTTTTTCCCACATCCTGATGAAAGAAGGTTTACTAGTCAAGGGGGGAGTTTTAAGTTTGATATATATTTGTGAAATAAGCTTTCTAGGGGGTTTGGGAGTAGAGATTAAGGCCTCAAACCATGTTAACGGGCGTAATAGTTCACCATTCGTATTATTCTTTTGGATAAAAGTTTTTATAAGATATATAAGGGTGAAGTCACATGATCTTGGGTTTAGAAGGGTTTTCAAGGCTTCCGTCGATGGAGGTAAACCTTGAGAGTCGAGGAGACTTGAGATCTGAATCGTGGACAATCTAGATAGATTGGAGGTACTGTGGCATAGTCCAGTGGAGGTTGGACCTAGTAAATCGCTTATTGAGACGAGGGGAGATGGAAAAGGGACTGAGGAGTGTGATTGGTTCAGCCATTTCCAGGCTTCCAATGTAGCTTTTATTACTGGGAAGTTATGTAGATTGATGTTGGGCGGGATACTGTAGCCCAGGCATAGTGCTCTAGCTGGCATTCCTAAAATGCATTGTTCAAGCGCCACCCACGATTTGTTTTTTGAATCTCTGAGCCAATACGTAATTCTAGAGAGCAAGACGGACTTACCATATAATTCTGGGTCTGGGAGACCTATGCCGCCTATATGGTAGGATTTGGACAGAAAGGAGTAAGAGAGTCTGGCTTTTTTCCCATTCCATAGGAATGATCTAAATTTTTGTCTAAGAGACTCATAATAGGATTTGGCTATTGGGATGGGGAGGACCTGCTGGAGGTATGTAAGGCGAGGGATAATGAGAGATGTAAGGAGATTTTTCCTACCGAACCATGACAGAGTTGGGACCGCTTTATTGATTTTATCTATGGCGTTGAACATTGAGGCTCTTAAGGGGATGTAATTTAAAGAAAAGAGATCTGAGATGTTGGGGCTAAGTTTTACTCCAAGATACGTTATAGTAGGGGATGACCAGTTAAAAGGAGAGTTAACTTTTAGAGAGAGTTTAAGTTGGGGAGAAATACCTGAGCATAGAATGATGGATTTATTTTCGTTAATCTTAAAATTGGAAAGTGCACTATATGTCTTCAGGTGTTCCTGAATTTTAGGGAGGGAGGTTTTGGGGTTAGTAGTCATTATCATGACGTCATCGGCGAATGCCGCAATTTTGTGGGTGTGACCCCCAATGTCCAACCCTTTGATTCCAGGGTCTGAACGTATTATGGATAGAAGGGGTTCCAAAGCTAATATAAATAATAGGGGGGAAAGGGGGCAGCCTTGGCGTGTTCCATTATGGATTTGAAATGGGGAGGAAAGGTCCCCATTCACCATGACTCGAGCTGTGGCCTGTTTTATACATAGCAAAAACTGCCTTGATATATGGATCAGGTAGGCCGAAGGCCTCTAGAGCAAGGCTTAAGTAGTTCCAATCTATGCGATCGAACGCTTTTTCAGCGTCGGTGCTTAGAAGTAGCAGCGGGGAAGAAGCATGTCTAGCATAACAGAGAGCATTTAAAACCCTTACTGTGTTATCTCTACCTTCTCTATTGCGGACGAAGCCCACCTGATCCATATGCACCAGTATAGGGAGGAGCTTTGCTAGGCGATTGGCCAACAATTTAGCCAGAAATTTGAGATCCAAATTTAGGAGGGATATGGGTCTATAATTCGCGCAAGATTTAGAGTCTTTCCCCTCCTTAGGAATCACTGCTATATGGGCCATCGTCATGTCTCTAGATAGGGGAGAGCCCAGGAGGGTTTGGTTACAGACAGAAAGAAGATGCGGGAGTAGTTGATCTCTAAAAGTTTTATAATAGGATGCAGGTAGTCCATCTGGACCCGGGCTCTTACCTAAGGGCATTTGGGAGAGGGCTAAAGAGAGTTCGTCCATGGTGAATGGGGCCTCCAAATATTGTTTCTGTTCTAATGACAGCGAAGGGCAAGAAGCAGAGGCTAAGAACTCCGCTATTAAGGGGGAGTGCACATCTGATGTTAGGGGGATGGGGAGATTGTATAGATTTTCGTAAAAATCCCTAAATTGCCTAGCAATTTTGCACGAGGCAAAGATCGGATCTCCTTTAGGGGAGGATAACTGGTGTATATAATTGTCCGCTCTTCTATTTTTAATTCTGTTTGTGACAAATTTTGTGGCCTTATCGCCATGGGCATAATATTTAAATTGTGAGTTGAGGTAATATTTGGCTGATTTAGCTTGCAGTAAGGCTTTCAGCTCCGCTCTAGTATTGGAAAGGTCTTGTAATTGGGATGCAGATTGGGCACGTTTGTGGTCTCACTCTAGTTTATTTATTTTTAGTAGGAGCTCATTTTTGTTTTTCTCTCTAATCTTTTTCAAGTGTGAGCCAATACTTATAAATTCACCCCTAATGAAGGGTTTGTGAGCGTCCCATATTGTTTGAGGTGAAAGATCAGGGAGTGCATTCATTTTGAAGTATTCCTCCAGAGATAGGGTTATTTTATTTATAGAATCCGTGTTTCCCAGGATAGATTCATTTAACCTCCAATTAAAGCTTTTAGGTTTCTGTGCAGGAGAAGATATTTTAAGATAGATTGGGGCATGATCTGAAATGTGAATGGATCCTATTGTTGCTTCGGAACATAGCTGAAGGTGTTCTTTGGAAACAAAAAGGTAATCTATGCGATGATATGTGTTATGGACATGGGAGTATTAGGGCAGAGTGTTCGCCAGACATCTATTAAGTGCAAATCCCACAGAATGCTTCTGGCATGTTTTAAAGAACGATAGAGTAAAGAAAAGGACGGCTCACCCCTGACTCAGGATGACAAGGTGCACCAGTCAGATGTCGTACCCCGACCACCAGAAAAACAATAGTAATATAAAAAGAATGGGCACTCTTATATCTGGACCACGCAGTTAGTAAAGTCACACTAATTTATTGATAACAATATTCAACATACATAGAGGTTAATAACAGTACATATGTTCTATGCCCTATCTAAAATAATAGTCTAATTATTATAAAATTGCAATTAAAAAGATAAAATATATTAATACATTTATAAGGATTGAAAATGTAGAAAACTTCAATCCGCTGAAATAGCTGATAAGGTATGAAGGTCAAAAGCTCTGGTAAATTTGCCAAAAGTAAAACCAGGTATGGAACCTAAATCTGTTCCAGCTGCCTGTGAATAATGGATCAGCTACAACAGTGGTGAAGGCCGAATACCAAGTCAGTCCCCAAAAGAATAAATTAATACAATGTGAAACGAAAATTAAATGTTAAAGAAAATCGTGAATATAATTACCCTGGTCAGGGTATATAGCACAGTGCAAAAATCAACACTACAAATTCAGTGAATAGGTGTACATTCATAAGAATATAAATATAATAATAGAATATAATGGTGATAGGAGACCAGCAAAGTTCGATCCTCAAACAGCTTTGTGCAATCAGCAAATGTCTCTAGGAGCTTAAAGATGGCAGAAAATTTCAAAAATTGAGTCCCCACAGTTCTAATAGCATAGCACGGGGTTAAAGTCCACCAGATTTCAGCAGAGACTGTTCAAAATTTAGTATATCTCAATGTGGTGGGATAATGTTGCAACAGTCAATGTAGATGTAGCAGTATTAGTAATGACTTACTTTCAATGAGTCCTGCCGTCCACCGTGGCGTCCCACGTAATGTAGATAGCAGGATAAAGGAGTCTTACTGCCGCTTGGGAGGCTTACAGGATCCGATCTGATATTCTTTGGATCTTCAGTCCTCACTCCAAGCGCTGGCTGTGCTAAACTGTGAATGCAGGCTGTGTTGGCTTGATTGGAATAGATGTTCCACCTGCAATTCAGTCACTCCCTTAGGTAGCTGCACAATAGCTTCAAGGCAGCGATTCCTTTTAGTTTTCTTGATAAGCGCTTATTCGATCCGGACCGATATAACAACTTTTGTCCGATTTTAATCAGTTCCAATATCCTCCACGCCAGACGCGTTTCGAAGGTTTTCTTCCTTCTTCCTCAGTGGCTATATTGGAACTGACTTACTAGCCGGCTTTTTATAGCGGTTTCCTTCCAGCAGAAACTTGCACAAATCCCAAAATGGATCCAAAAAAAATCTGGATTCCACATAAATGTTCGCTATGTGGTGCGTCATTGATGTAGTTCATCTGCGATTATATATGCGCACATGCGTTTATTACGGCGAATATTTTGGGTTCAGCAGAAACCCTTCGCAAGTTCAATAGATGTTACAGCTGGTTGCATTCTCCTTTTGCATAATACATATCACAAACCTCATTGTAAATCTCATACTTTCAGCCTCATAAATAAACTAACAAATATAATCGCTAAGTAGTGCATCATTGATTTGATTCATCTGCGATTATATATGCGCACATGCGTTTTTATGGCGAATATTTTAGGTTCAACAAAAACTAATCGCAGGTTCAGTAAATGTTATAACTGGTTACATTCTGCTTTTACATAATTAAATGTCACAAGACCTCATTAAAATCTCATAATTTCAGCCTCATAGATATACTATCAAATAGTATCTAAAATACTTGTATCCATGATCATACCTTATCTACATAGCTTATCTATGGACATATCTGTCAATAGATATAAGCATATATAATCGCAGATGAATCAAATCAATGATGCACTACTTAGCGATTATATTTGTTAGTTTATTTATGAGGCTGAAAGTATGAGATTTACAATGAGGTTTGTGATATGTATTATGCAAAAGGAGAATGCAACCAGCTGTAACATCTATTGAACTTGCGAAGGGTTTCTGCTGAACCCAAAATATTCGCCGTAATAAACGCATGTGCGCATATATAATCGCAGATGAACTACATCAATGACGCACCACATAGCGAACATTTATGTGGAATCCAGATTTTTTTTGGATCCATTTTGGGATTTGTGCAAGTTTCTGCTGGAAGGAAACCGCTATAAAAAGCCGGCTAGTAAGTCAGTTCCAATATAGCCACTGAGGAAGAAGGAAGAAAACCTTCGAAACGCGTCTGGCGTGGAGGATATTGGAACTGATTAAAATCGGACAAAAGTTGTTATATCGGTCCGGATCGAATAACCGCTTATCAAGAAAACTAAAAGGAATCGCTGCCTTGAAGCTATTGTGCAGCTACCTAAGGGAGTGACTGAATTGCAGGTGGAACATCTATTCCAATCAAGCCAACACAGCCTGCATTCACAGTTTAGCACAGCCAGCGCTTGGAGTGAGGACTGAAGATCCAAAGAATATCAGATCGGATCCTGTAAGCCTCCCAAGCGGCAGTAAGACTCCTTTATCCTGCTATCTACATTACGTGGGACGCCACGGTGGACGGCAGGACTCATTGAAAGTAAGTCATTACTAATACTGCTACATCTACATTGACTGTTGCAACATTATCCCACCACATTGAGATATACTAAATTTTGAACAGTCTCTGCTGAAATCTGGTGGACTTTAACCCCGTGCTATGCTATTAGAACTGTGGGGACTCAATTTTTGAAATTTTCTGCCATCTTTAAGCTCCTAGAGACATTTGCTGATTGCACAAAGCTGTTTGAGGATCGAACTTTGCTGGTCTCCTATCACCATTATATTCTATTATTATATTTATATTCTTATGAATGTACACCTATTCACTGAATTTGTAGTGTTGATTTTTGCACTGTGCTATATACCCTGACCAGGGTAATTATATTCACGATTTTCTTTAACATTTAATTTTCGTTTCACATTGTATTAATTTATTCTTTTGGGGACTGACTTGGTATTCGGCCTTCACCACTGTTGTAGCTGATCCATTATTCACAGGCAGCTGGAACAGATTTAGGTTCCATACCTGGTTTTACTTTTGGCAAATTTACCAGAGCTTTTGACCTTCATACCTTATCAGCTATTTCAGCGGATTGAAGTTTTCTACATTTTCAATCCTTATAAATGTATTAATATATTTTATCTTTTTAATTGCAATTTTATAATAATTAGACTATTATTTTAGATAGGGCATAGAACATATGTACTGTTATTAACCTCTATGTATGTTGAATATTGTTATCAATAAATTAGTGTGACTTTACTAACTGCGTGGTCCAGATATAAGAGTGCCCATTCTTTTTATATTACTATTGTTTTTCTGGTGGTCGGGGTACGACATCTGACTGGTGCACCTTGTCATCCTGAGTCAGGGGTGAGCCGTCCTTTTCTTTACTCTATCATTATTTGTTGTACCCAACTAGGACTGAGCTCCCCAGGACTCAAGGATGGATATCTGGAACCACGTAGAGAGTAAGCGACTTAAGGTCGAAACTTACAGGTTTAACGATTTACCTACTTATGATTTGAATGTTACTGGAGGAGATAGATCTATTGAAGATATATTCAGGGAACTTGAACCACTGTTGCTAAAGCAACTTAGACAACAGTGGGAAATCAAGTCACTGAAACTATGCATTGAGGATAAGAGAATCCCTAAGGGGTTAATGGTGTCAAAAATCCCTGCACAGGATCTTTGTAATGAAGAATTCAATAAAGAGTGGGAAGCGATGTTACTCTCCCAATCTATTATGTTGACACAACTTATTATAAAAAGGAGGTGTCAAATATTGGAAGAGTTAAATGAAAGAATTAATCTAATTAAAAGTGTGGTTGAAAAATTACCAGCTAATGAGGAATTGACTATCTGGCAGGAACGTCTATGCAAAAGCTTAGACAGAACCGAGTCAGAAATAATTAATAGAAAGACCAAAAAGTATAGGTTCAATAATAAGCCAATGATGATACAGAACTCTATAAACAATTCACAAGAGAGAGATACTAGACCCTTGGATCATCCAAGTACGGACATTATTGACCCTAGATATAACATTCCGGATACTAGTGTCCCCAGATATAATATTCCGGTTAGCAATAGATTTGAGACACTAAACCACAACCATTTTTTAGATGGGACCCCACCCCATCACAAAACAAGAACCAGACAGAGATCACAGACACCAACCAATGCCTATATTCAACATCAACAGACACCAGTACATCACAATATAAGGACCAGATACAGATCACGCTCACCAAGAAGAGATCAACAACAACAATACCAAGCATTGCCAACACATACATACAATCTGAGGAACAGGTTCAACTACCAATCACAGCATCACGAACCACAACAGAGGATTTGGCCTCCACAGAACAGCAGACAGCCATATACACCCAATTATCCGAGAGAGGCTCCCCACAGACAACAACAGAAATTAGACCCAAAAGAAAGATACGGAGATCCCAAAGAAAAAAGAGGAACATACAACAGGCACAGATAGATTCAGAAGCCATAGTGAACCTTAGCCCAGTCGTCTTGACGGAGTCTCAGACGAGACTACTGGGCAAGGGACTTAAATTTGCGCCTACAGTGAGACTGAATAAATTTGACACGTATGTGGGGATAGAGAAATTTGTGAGGAAGCTCTGTCTGAAAAAACATTTTCTGAAAAATCCGATTTTAACCAATGCAGATAATTGTGAGGATAGTGAGGTCAAACACACACTTTTGAAACCAAAATCAAAAAAATTCCCAAGACAAGAGATTAGTGCAGAAATAGCCACCTTTAGACGTAATATAGAGACGGATCTGAGAAAGTTGTCGGATAAACAGATGAGGAAAACTAATATGAACATACAAGAGATCAAAGCTATTAAAGAATTGCAAAAATTAAACGATCTTACAATTCGCCCCGCTGATAAAGGCGGAGCAATTGTCCTCTTAGAAACTAACAAATATAATGCAGAATGTATGAGACAACTTGCAGATACAACAACTTATAAAAGACTAAAGAAAGATCCAATAGAAGAATTCTCAGAACTATTGAAGCAATACTGTAATAAAGGATTTGAGGACGGATTACTTTCCAAACAGGAATCCAATTTTATCTTGGGGACACAACAGAGGCTACCTGCCTTCTATTGTCTACCAAAGATACACAAAAGTATGATTGATCCACCAGGCCGTCCCATCATCTCCGGTATAGAGTCCTTGACATCCAATTTGTCACAATATATTGACCAACTTATACAACCAACAGTTAAGAAAATTCCAGCATATCTTAGAGACACCACCCAGATTGTCCAAATTTTGGAGAATCTTAAGGTTGAGCCGCATTGGCTGATTGGGACTTTGGATGTCCAATCACTCTATACCGTGATTGACCATCAACAGGGCATCAATAGTATGAAATCACAACTAAGGAATTGTGGTAATCTAAAGGAGAGACAAATTGATTTTTTGGCTGAGGGTGTGAGATATATACTTACACACAATTATTTTTATTTTGAGGGGGCGTATTACCTACAGATTCGGGGCACTGCCATGGGCACCAGATTCGCCCCCAGCTATGCCAATCTGTTTATGGCAGAGTGGGAACAAGAAACCATCACACCCAGGCTGGGGTCGGATCTGGTGCTATGGCAGCGTTATATCGATGACGTTATATTTATCTGGCAGGGAGATATGGCCAGCCTCCATATATTCTTAGAAGAGATCAATAAGAATGAGTATAATCTCATATTTTCATCTAATATCAACCAGGACTATACAGAGTTCCTGGATATACGGATCACTACCCAAATGAATCAATATATCTGCACTACGTTTCAGAAAGAGGTAGCCAAGAATAGCTTTATCCTCTTTTCCAGCTGCCATCTACCATCTTGGCTGTAAAATATCCCAACTGGTCAATTCCGCAGAATTAAAAGGAATTGTACCAGTCCAGCTGGATTTGAGGAGGAAGCTATTAGTATGAAAGCAAAATTTCTAGCTAAAGAATATCCTGAGACAGTGGTTGACTGTGCCTTACAAAGAGTTAGGAAGATGGACAGGAAGAAATTCTTTGAGGTCAAACAGAAAAAAGCCGATGTGATTGTTGATGATAACAAGTTTCGTATAATACTACCTTACAATATACAGCGTAAGAAAATTGAACAAAGTATTAAAAACCATTGGCACCTAATCCAGAAGGACAAGATCATAGGTCCTCTGGTCCCACCAATACCGGAGATAGTATATACAAAGGCCCCCAATTTGGGTTTGAAATTAGCGCCATCTATCAAAAACCAGCTAAAAGATACTGGGTCCATTAACAAATGGTTGAAAAGAAGTGGGTTCCATAGATGTGGGTGCTGTAAAAACTGCAAAATCACGTCTTTTGCGAAAAAAACTACACTTGTAAGATCAACACAAAATAATTTTTCGGTTGAAATAAAAGATCTCCTTACATGCAATAGCTCTAACGTTATTTATATTATAGAATGTCCATGCGCAAAACAATATATTGGTAGGACCAAAAGATCTCTGAAAACCAGAATAGCAGAACATATTAATAATATTAAGAAAGGCTATGATAAACATGTGCTTTCTAGACATTTTAAACTTATTCACAATCAAGATCCTAGAAATCTTACTTTTGCAGCTTTTGAACAGATAGAACGACACTGGAGGGGGGGTAATCACATTGCCCGAATGTCTAGGGCGGAGTCAAGACGAATTTTCGAATTCGGCAGTCTGGCCCCGGCAGGGCTTAATGCCGAATTAGAAATCTTTGGGTTCCTATAGGGGGGTGGGCGCCTGCGGCTCACGGAGGGTACTGGTCCGGCTGTTTACTAGCACCATGACCCTTCCTGCACTGTGGGCCCCCACCCTCATGCCATCTATACCCAGCGAGAGTACTCCACCCGAACCTTCGTGGTCAATGTCCCCCAGTGGATTCAAAAGACTGTAAAGATTTTTGCTATGCTTTATCGGAGTTAGTCTAGCCATCTAATGTTATGCCATTTATTTTATAAAAAAGTTCAGTTACATAAGTTGCCCAAGAGATTTAATAATATTTTAAATTATTGGAACTAATCAAATATTTGTCATATTTTTAATTCGTTTTATTTTCTTAATTTTTTAAGCTTATATCTATTGACAGATATGTCCATAGATAAGCTATGTAGATAAGGTATGATCATGGATACAAGTATTTTAGATACTATTTGATAGTATATCTATGAGGCTGAAATTATGAGATTTTAATGAGGTCTTGTGACATTTAATTATGTAAAAGCAGAATGTAACCAGTTATAACATTTACTGAACCTGCGATTAGTTTTTGTTGAACCTAAAATATTCGCCATAAAAACGCATGTGCGCATATATAATCGCAGATGAATCAAATCAATGATGCACTACTTAGCGATTATATTTGTTAGTTTATTTATGAGGCTGAAAGTATGAGATTTACAATGAGGTTTGTGATATGTATTATGCAAAAGGAGAATGCAACCAGCTGTAACATCTATTGAACTTGCGAAGGGTTTCTGCTGAACCCAAAATATTCGCCGTAATAAACGCATGTGCGCATATATAATCGCAGATGAACTACATCAATGACGCACCACATAGCGAACATTTATGTGGAATCCAGATTTTTTTTGGATCCATTTTGGGATTTGTGCAAGTTTCTGCTGGAAGGAAACCGCTATAAAAAGCCGGCTAGTAAGTCAGTTCCAATATAGCCACTGAGGAAGAAGGAAGAAAACCTTCGAAACGCGTCTGGCGTGGAGGATATTGGAACTGATTAAAATCGGACAAAAGTTGTTATATCGGTCCGGATCGAATAAGCGCTTATCAAGAAAACTAAAAGGAATCGCTGCCTTGAAGCTATTGTGCAGCTACCTAAGGGAGTGACTGAATTGCAGGTGGAACATCTATTCCAATCAAGCCAACACAGCCTGCATTCACAGTTTAGCACAGCCAGCGCTTGGAGTGAGGACTGAAGATCCAAAGAATATCAGATCGGATCCTGTAAGCCTCCCAAGCGGCAGTAAGACTCCTTTATCCTGCTATCTACATTACGTGGGACGCCACGGTGGACGGCAGGACTCATTGAAAGTAAGTCATTACTAATACTGCTACATCTACATTGACTGTTGCAACATTATCCCACCACATTGAGATATACTAAATTTTGAACAGTCTCTGCTGAAATCTGGTGGACTTTAACCCCGTGCTATGCTATTAGAACTGTGGGGACTCAATTTTTGAAATTTTCTGCCATCTTTAAGCTCCTAGAGACATTTGCTGATTGCACAAAGCTGTTTGAGGATCGAACTTTGCTGGTCTCCTATCACCATTATATTCTATTATTATATTTATATTCTTATGAATGTACACCTATTCACTGAATTTGTAGTGTTGATTTTTGCACTGTGCTATATACCCTGACCAGGGTAATTATATTCACAATTTTCTTTAACATTTAATTTTCGTTTCACATTGTATTAATTTATTCTTTTGGGGACTGACTTGGTATTCGGCCTTCACCACTGTTGTAGCTGATCCATTATTCACAGGCAGCTGGAACAGATTTAGGTTCCATACCTGGTTTTACTTTTGGCAAATTTACCAGAGCTTTTGACCTTCATACCTTATCAGCTATTTCAGCGGATTGAAGTTTTCTACATTTTCAATCCTTATAAATGTATTAATATATTTTATCTTTTTAATTGCAATTTTATAATAATTAGACTATTATTTTAGATAGGGCATAGAACATATGTACTGTTATTAACCTCTATGTATGTTGAATATTGTTATCAATAAATTAGTGTGACTTTACTAACTGCGTGGTCCAGATATAAGAGTGCCCATTCTTTTTATATTACTAATGTTTTAAAGAACGGTTGGAGTGAGAAGTTTTATGTGAGGATGAATCAACTAGGGGATTCAGGGCTACATTGAGATCACCTCCCATAATAACTATACCCTCCTTAAAGGAGGAGATTGTCTGAACAATGGATGATAGCCAAGAAACCTGTTTGGAGTTAGGCGCGTAGAGATTTATGATGGTATATGTTTGAGGACCAATATGTCCCTTAACCATAATATATCTCCCATCTGGATCTTGTAGGTGCGTGACATATTTGAAAGGAACCTTTCTTTTAAAACCGATGCTCACACCCCCAGACGAAGCAGAATTACCACCACAATGAAACCAGAGCGGGTAATGAGAGAGTTCTAAGTTAGGATAGTGGTTAAACCTAAAATGTGTCTCCTGGAGGAGCAGCACGTCCGAACCCTCTTTACGTAAAATAGAGAATATTTGGCTTCTTTTGGAGGGTGAGTTGAAGCCTTTTACATTATAGGATGCTACCTTGATATCTACCATGGCTAAAGGTTATGTAGAGCAAAAGGGTGTGATGCGCTGGTCCTCCAGGAGAGGGCACTTACAGTTTGAGATGAGCTGGTCACGTCTGGGGGGAGATCAAAGGTCTCTGGGTCCTGGAAACCTGTATCAGCTATTACGGGCGTTCGTATCTGGTGCCTGAACAAAAACAAAGGGATAGGGGAGGAACTGGGAGTAAAACATATAACCAAAAAATAGTATTGTGAGTATCTCGGCACAATACCATGAGACATGGGGGTAATTTGGCCAATAGACCAGAGAATAAGCCAATCAGCATTGTATATAGTTACCCGTGAGGGCTAAATAGGACATATCGGGTCTTTCTATCTATTTAGACAAATAGAGAGATGTGTGAAAACTTAAATGAAAGCTTAATTGAGAGCCAGGGAAGACAGAGTAGTAAGGAAAACATCAGAGACCCAGGAGGGGGAGGCAAAAAGACAATAGGGAGCGAATCGTGCAAATAACGACAAAGACAGGAGGGTAGTGGATGAGGCAGAGACGAGGAACAGAAGAAGAATAAGAAAAGGGAACAGTAGAGGTCTAGAGCGAGCAGGCAATTGGGTTATACCTAGACTTCAGAACCTATCACCATAATGACTATACCATTTAAGACACACACAAACAGATGATAGGAAGAGTCTGTGAGACAGTCTATAACCCTGGGAGAGAAGCTAACACATGGAAGACCTGATCCTGAGGGATCCTCAATCTTGAGAGAGTCTCTTGGGTGTCAGGTGCCTGCTCTTCTTTCCCACTTTGTGTGCTTTGGGGGTATGCAGCATGGTGAAGGCAGCCACGTTAGGAACTTCTGGCAGCGAAGCGAGGTCCTGGAATAAGTCCCAGTTATCAATCTGCATAGGAGGGATCTGTAGGTGTTCATAGACAGCTTCTAAGTCCGCATAAGTGGTAATGTTGAAACGGCGGCCTCCTTGAGAGAATGATAGGCCAAAGGGAAAGTTCCATTTATATAGGATTTTGTTGGAGCGCAGCCACTCCGTAAGAGGCTTGAGCGATTTACGCTTTCTTAAGGTGGAGGGGGCTAAGTCCTGGTAAACGGCCACTTGTGCCCCTTCAAAAATGATATCAGATCTGTTCCTTGCAGCTTCTTGAACGGCCGACTTTACTTGGAAGTTCAGGAACTTGCAGATTATATCCCTGGGGGGATCTTCTGGCTTGGGCTTCGGACGCAGGGCTCTGTGAGCTCTTTCAATGATGATTTCCAGAGGGAACTCAGGGCCTAGCAGCGTGGAGCAGAGGGAGATAACTGCCGCCGGGATGTCACCTGGTGAGACAGTCTCTGGTATCCCTCTGAGGCGCAGATTGTTCCGGCGCCCCCTGTTCTCCTGGTCTTCAAAGGCTGTGTGGAGTTCATTCAGGTAAGAGCTGCACTTCTGGAGTGAGGATGAGACGGCCCTCTGGTGATCCAGTATTTGCCCACCTGCCTCATGTCCTGTTGCAATGCAGCGAATTCACTTAGGAGAGGTTCCAGGGCTTTGCTCAGTGTATTCTTCAGGTAGTTCCTGGTAATCGGCAGCGCTCCCCTACCTTGTGTCTCTTCTGGTTCGCGGTCATCTTGCGGAGCGGCCTTCTGTGAAGGGGCCGGCGCCATCTTGGAATCTCGTGCAGCAAACGAGGAGGCAGCTTTTCTTATAAACTTGTCCATTTCACCTCCTGGAACAAGGTTCTTAGCGGCGTTCAGATGTTCCCCGGCTTTAGGGTTGCCAATTTTGACCATTTTGGGGTCTGTAGCTTCTGATTGCTCGTGCTGTGCCTAGGCTTTCTCACAGAGCTCAGAACAAAGCGGCCATCTCAGACCGGCGCTCGGCACTAAATGAATATTGACTCAGAACAATATTGATCAGTTAGTTTAGTTTAGTTAGTTTCCAAGTTGTTATTGTTAGAGTAGGGACTCGCAAGAGAATGAGGACCCTTGACGTGGGCTTGCGGGCTGGGGTATCTTTCAATGCCAAATAAAAATTTAATTCTCTACTGAAATATATATATATATTCTAATCTAAATTTTAAAAACAATTTTGTCTACATATTAAAAACTAAAATTAGATTTTGCCATTAGATACCCTCTAATACTTCATTACTATCAACCATTGCCATGAAATGATTCTAATAAAAATCTGTAATTCAGCTCATGTATGAGATGGGGGCATATCATCATGATATGGTCCCAGTATGTGATAGGTATTGGTGTCACCCGGTGGATACATACCTATCATACACTGGGACCATATCCAGGTACCATGTCACCTATGAGGTTGATGTAATGGGAATCTAAAATATATCATTTGGATTCATTCTCCAGGACATGCGGTGACATCACCGTGCTTACCACACGGAACGGGGTATCGCACTCTTTCACACAGTGGATTACTCGCATGGCATCCATTTGTGCGAAAGAGCCTTAATATAGGCTCCTAACTGTACTCCAAAATTTGAGGTTTCACATCCCTTTTAAAAAAATACATTTCACAAATATGTTAGAACCAAAATAAACTTTATGTCTGAAGATAAACATATATAAACAAAAATAGAATTCTATAGTCAAAAAATTCCCTAGCAAATTGGCCTGCAGGCCTTGTGGAGGTGGCCTGTCTCTTTTCATGTTCACGTTGGTGTATCTGGCCAGCATAAAAGCTGCTGGCCAATCATGGCTGTACAGTGGTGGGGAAGTAACAGGGCATCTGGACACAGATGGATGAGGCCCAGGGGTGCTTACTGGAACCCATTGTCACGAGGATGTCAAGAACCACACCTGACTCCGTTATACCCGGGGTCAGTAAGTCGCAGCGGTTGGCTGCGCGCTCTATGTAGAAAGGTAGGGCTGTTTCTTTATGGTAGCTTTCTGGGTTTGCTTTGCAACCCTTTTTGGATCACTCAGGGATCCGTAGCTCCTTCTCCTCAGCTGTTCCTTGTCCAGCACTCCCAACCTCCTTATATTCCCCTCTCCCACTTCTCTGGTTGCCAGATATAGAGCTTCCTGCCTGGACTTCTATACTGACCCACTGGAGCTGTGTTGCTGCGTCCCCTGGTTGTTGTTCCAGAACGTTACCCTCCGGATCCCTGTTGGGCCTTTGTGGTCTGCTGTTGTCGCCCACCTGGGATTATATGTTTGTCTGTATTGTCTGTCCTCTCCTTAGTGTTTTCCTTTTAGTGTCAGTGGTGCGGACTTGTGATCCCACCGCCCCGTTCACTACCTAGGGCTCATCTTAGGGAAAGCCAGGGTTTAGGCATGTGATCGGCATACGGGTGAGGAACCCGTCTAGGGACGTCAGGGCAGTCAGGTGCCAGCCGCAAGGTGAGTCAGGGGTCACCACCTTTCCCTCTCCCTTGGGCAGGGCCTTCCCTTTTCCCTCCCTTTGCGTGACGCCGGTCATTACACCCATGGTGTTCCAATTACTCTCCATTTGTATTGCTCTATTATATGTACCAATTCTGCAGGGTCTTGGGGCCATGAAAAGATATAAAGGATCATGTTCATGGTAGACATAAACACAGGCCGACGCACTTCTGGCACACGAGAGAGGAATGGATCCAGAGATCGGAGCATTCATTCCTCAGGGCTCTCTGATCGATTTCAATTTAGATAGTCTAGTACGTGACATCTGCTGTGACATCTCTGGTGGGTTTGTTGTGGCGTCAACCGGTGATTTTGGAGTCTTTATTTGGGTCTCATACGAATCTACCGACCCAGTTTGCTCCACCAGATTATTAACAGTGCTGTAATAAAAAAAAAAAAATATTACAGTTTTTGTCGAAATTTTCTATACACCTTTTTTGTTTCACCACTAATTGTTTTTTGCAGGGTCTCTACCTAGGGCTCATCTTAGGGAAAGCAAGGGTGTAGGGTTTTTTTTGCTACCTTTTTTGGTGCATTCATTATTAGACATCATTGGGCAAGGTGAAAAAAGATTTTTTCGTTTGGCTCCGTTTTTATATATTTTTATTCAGCACGCCGACCTGCAGAGTATAGCGATGTGAGGTCACGGTTAATGGGCAAGCGAGGGTTACTCACAGTTTGTACGAAACCCTGGGCAGGCGTAGAGCAGTGATGGAGAGGCTGGCACAGAAGTCCTCTGGGGCACTCTCTGTATGTAGGGACCAGGCCTGATGTTGGGTGAGGTGCCCTGGATGGTGCAGATGTTTAATGTGCCTGGGGCAAGGTCCCTTTAAGAAACGTGACGCCAGTGACTGTAACGGTGGCACACCGGTTTATAGTTGCAATAAGTGAGGAACACAGGTTGAGGTGAACCAAACTTTGCTTTACTGGAACAACAGTTCAACTTTGTACAGTTAGTTGTCAATATAGTTCCATATAGCAGGTTCCCTTCACAAGCAGGCTTTCACATTAATGGCAGGTATACTGTTCCCTGCAGATCAGGCTGTACCTTCTCCTCAGAAATAGTGTACACTGTTCCTTAGAACTCCTGTCTGGTTTTATCCCGAGGCCCGGATGCCCTAATATTGGCTTTATCCTTGGTAAAAATCTTCCTCCCGTATTTATCCTTGCTTTACATTAATGATTCCTCTGCCCTTCAGCTTACTTGTTTTAGCTGGAAACACTGGATATACTTGGCTTGTTAGAACTGCAGGTTTCTCCCAGGAGGCACACTCTTCTCATGGGGTAACTCTTCTGAGCTAACTCTGGCTCTTTATCCTCAGGCAGGCTAGGATCCTTCCACTAGCCCCCTGGTAGCAACTAGAAGCCTGGGCTGTCTAGCTGCATGTCAGGAGGAGGCCCTCAGCTTGTCTCTGGCTGGTGCCCTCTCACTTCTGTCTCCACAGACTCCTGACTACAGACCCCCTCCTCCCTGTCTGGGCCTGAACATTTATACTAGGGGCTCTCTATCTCCCTCTAGTGTCTAGGATGCTACACTACACCCTAATAGGCCTGCTGCACATATCACAGGGGAACAATACACATAAAAGCATGTAGAAAATACATTAAAATGGACGGTTAAATATACAGCCACTGTCCCTTAGGAGTAGGAGGACAACGTGGCCCAATTGGCCCTTGTGTAGTGCCTACATTTACCTAGTGGGACACTACAAATGTTTTAACCCAAGAGGTAAGGTGATGTGATATTCTTTTAGAACAGGTTTTCATGGACGCAGCGATACCTAATAAGTCTACTTTTATTACCACAATTTTTTTAATACATTTTAGTCCACTAACACAGGGATGGTCAAACTGCAGCTCTACAGCAGTTAAAAAACTACAATTCCCTCCATGCCCTGCTGTAGGCTGTTAACTGTAGACAGCCTTTGCATGCTGGGAGTTGTAATTTTGCTACAGCTGGCGAGACACATTTTGCCCATCCCTGCTAACAGGTTGCCTAAGAAACCCAGCAAGGGCCTCGATGATGAATGGCAGGGAAATTACAAGTCATATTGGTACACCATAGACTTTTTCCAGTGTGCAGGTGCACACAGAGAGGGCTCCGAGTGCCGCCTCTGGCAACCGTGCCATAGGTTCGCCACCAGTGTAATAACAGTACGTCACTCGTCAGTAAAAATAAAAATATAACAATATATATTTACTTACGGCCGCAACTCCATGATATCTCTTAGGAACCGCAGCTGCCTGGTGTAAATGTAGGGACGTTTCTTTGCACCCTCGTCATCGCTACGTGAAGTTTCCGACAACTTCCTTTCTAAACTGATCACGGGTGCTGTTTCACCTTGTCTTTGCTATTTTTACTGTAAAAAAAATAAATTATATATTTTAATTCTATTTTTGCGGTGCATTCGAGGGGGTCACATTCTTTGAGGTGTACTTGGTGTTGTAACATACTTTGAGGTGCACTTGATGTTGTCATATAATTTGGGGTTCACTTGATGTTGTCATATACTTTGGGGTGCACTTGATTTTGTCACATACTTTGCGGTACATTGGGAGGCGTATCATACTGTGGGGTGCACTTGGCGGGGCACGTACTTTGGGGTGCACTTGGGGGCATGTACTTTGGGGTGCACTTGGTGTTGTTACATACTTTGGGGTGCACTTGGTGTTGTAACATACTTTGGGGTGCACATGGTAACATCATAGGTCTACACATACCCATGTTCTTTTGCTGGACCTTGCTTGCTTTCTCCCACCCCTCGGGATGCAGCTCCTTTGTTAGTTCCTCCCATGCCACATCTTTTCGGAGAAGGTCATGGTATAGTTCGAACCTGGTGTTCCATAATAGTGGTCGTTCTTGTACAAGAATGATGAGCTTCTCAACATTGATGATGGCCATGATTCTCTTGCAGCCTTTCTCTTCTTCCTGGTCCTAGGTGCAGTCACATGTGACTGAAATGGGGTTTCCTAGAATGTTTTCAGTCCAGGGGTCCGCAAAAAAAGGGATGACATACGGATGCATTTCCATGTGCTATCTGTTTTTTACGGACCCATTGACTTTATATGGGGCCACAGACCGCAATTTGCGGCCAAGTATAGGACATGTTCTAAAATAAAAAATGAATGAAAGAAATGAATGTGTCCGTGCATTGTCCGCAAATATTGCGGAACGGACGCGGAAGAAAAACACGGTTGTGTGAATGCTCCCTTACAAGACCTCTGACATAAAGGACAAAAAGAGAACTATTTATTACAGCTAAAATGTGAATAATATTATTGTGTCATTAAATGAGTTGTCCAGTCCTTGTATATTTATATTAATGGCCTATCCTCACTCACTTCAGCGGGAGCAGCGCTGTAGTCACCACCTCCACTACACAATGGACGGAGCTGTGTAGTTTAGGAGATGATTTCTGGAGCCAGACCTTCTCCTGAACAGCTGATCGGAGGGGTGCGGGGTGTCAGGTCCTGGCCAATCTGATATTGAAAAACAATCCTGATAGACCATGAATATACAAGAACTGGTTAATCCCTTTAACATACATGGGTTAATAGAGGATATTGGTATTTATCATATGTGATGGAGATCTATATTCTTCATATCCACTTATGTTCCTTCTAGTATCTATCTGGTCACTGCCTCTATGTGAGGTCTTCATTCTCAGCTCTCAGATGTTTCCTTCTAAACCCTTCTCATTTCTCCATTATATAACTCATGTCACACATGGTAAGCACAGAATTTACATGTCTCAGTATTTCCCTCCACGGTCTCTGGGGTCTCCTGTCACCTCCCCTGTCTCTCTCTCTATATATATTTCATTCTACACATTGTCTCATCTTAAGCTTTGTATCTGACACTCCAGAAACATCAAGATGGTTTCTGGCGGTTATCTCCTGGCCGTCATCTTCATTTCTATTCAGGGTGAGAGATTCAGATCCTTCCATGACTGTGTGTAGAGAAATCTATCCAGTGGGATCCATCACCAGATCAGGATTTCTAGGAATAGATCCAGACATTTATCACTAATGAGTCTGTCTCTTCTTTTTCCTCAGGATCCTGTGGACAGATTGTGATGACACAGACCCCAGATTATATCTCTGTGTCCCCAGGAGACAAAGTCACCATCTCATGTACAGCCAGTACTGGTATAGGCAACTGGTTAGCCTGGTACCAACAGAAATCAGGAGAACGGCCAAACCTTCTTATATATGCTGCAAGCAGCAGATACACAGGAGTCCCAGACCGGTTCACTGGATCTGGATCTGGAACAGATTTCACTCTGACAATCAGTGGAGTGACAGAAGACGATGCAGGACATTATTACTGTCAGCAGGGTAATAGCTATCCTCTCACAGTGATACAGAGCCGTACAAAAACCTCCTTCCTCCTCCCCCATTATATCTCTATAATAAAGCTTCATACACAGTAGAAGAAGAAGAAAACTTCTTCAGTGGTCAGTGGTTTATAATTTGTCTTCTCATGTAAATTGCCTTTTCCTGTTGTTGCAGTACCTCGGTGGACAGGGGTATCTGCAATTGTTTGGTAATGCACTATACTGTAATGCTATGGTATACACTGCTATGTAATGTGACCCACCCAGTATGCTTAATCATGAGGCAGGCATGGCCAGAGTTATCTCCCCTGGCTCACACCTCTCTGGAGCTTAGGGTGTAGGTTAGACCCTCGCCCTACTTCCTGAAGAAGACAGGGAGCAAACAGTGTTTGCTTCTCTTCTCAGGGAGAGAAAGAGAGAGATCTTCCACTGCTTCCATTCTGCTATGTCACGGGCACGCTTCCACCTTGCTGTCTCACAGGCACGCTTCCACCATTCTGCCTTACGGGCACACTTCAACCCTGCTATCTCACGGGCACGCGTCCACTCTGCTATCTCACGGGCACGCGTCCACTCTGCTATCTCATCGGCACGCTTCCACCCTCGGTTAAGCAGCATTCACAGCCATTTCCCACCATTTCCAGACAGTAGCAGGGTCAAACTACAGCTGCGAGAGTTGGTGAGGAGGGTATCAATACTGTTATTTATTTACAGCACGTTAAGCCGCTGGGACATTGTATTTTTTCTTGTACTGGAATAGCCCTTTACAGGTTATGGAAACATTTGTACATAAAAAACGAATAAGCTCATATCTGGCTAAAATGCAGTAGAAAATAAAATTGCACTTATTTGTTTTAAGGATTTGGCTTCATTTTTCATGCTCTCAGCAATGCATAATCATACCGGGTTTTCAAGCACTTCTCTCTCACCTCAGGCTCTGCGGGCGTTCCCTCAGCACTGGTCTCATGGTCTCTTCTCTGCCTTTTCCCCACACACATGAGCAGAGCTCCTCTTCCCCTCCCTTCTCTGTGTAATTACCAAAACCCACCCAGTGTTACACAGCATGACCTCCCCGAGCAGATACTCAGCATTCATAGCAGAATGTACCTGAGATTCATCATCGCCCATCATGCCCCTGCCTTGCCACCAGTAATTATAATGCCCCTCCGCAGTGCCCCCAGTATATATTATGCCCCTTGTAGTGCCCTCAGTAGATATAATGCTCTCTCTAAATAACTGCATAAATGTAGTGCCCTCCATAGATATAATGCCCCCATGTAGTGCTGTTACCTTACCACCCTGCCTGCTGCCTATTACTACCGATGCAAGGGCAGCACTGCTTAATTACATATAATACCTCCAAATACTGCCGTCACCTTACCGCCCTGCCTGTTGCCTATTACTAGCGTTGTGAGAGAAGTGCTGCTTACTTGCCAGGGCCGGAGATGAGCTGCCTGTCACTGTGATGTGAAGCCGATCCTTACTCCATGATGAAATTCTGGATTATCTTAGTTGAATACCATGGCCCAGATTTAAGAAGCACTTGCGCGGGAACAAGTGTGATTTGCGCCGCGCAAGTACTGATTTGCTCCTATGCAAATTTGCGGCTGATTCTGTAAACCAGTTAAGCCTGAAATGCGGCCATTTTCCCGCGCACGCAGCCTAGCTGTTCCTGCGCAATTTTCGTGCAATTTTGCGCGGGGTGTAAGTTGCGCCTACATGGAATTCCCTCAGTGAATATGCAAATTAGGTACTGCCGATGATTCAGAAACATGCGCGTGTGATGCGCATCTTGCGCTGGAAGCGTGCAAGCTTTTTTCCCTGGGCAAACTTGCTCCTGTTAAAAGCAGGGGCAAGTTAGCAAAAGATGGCCAAATGTCATCTGAAGGAGCGCGCAACTTCAGCAGCACCTAGACAGACGATCTGAACAAGCAGAGCACCCACATTTTCGGGACCTCACATCTGTGCACCAACATGCCAGGGGCAGCTATGGTTCTTGATATTCTATTGACTGAGCCGACTCGTAGGAGGGCACGGGAGAGGATTTACAGAGGGCGCTACAACCTTTTTCAGATGACTGATACTGAGGTGTATCGCATGTTTCGCTTTAGCCCTGAAGTCATCCTTGAGTTGGTAACAATCCTGCAGGATGACATCAGCAGCCCGACCCATCGGGGACAGGCAGTGCAGCCACTGGTGAAGGTAGTGGCAACCCTTCATTTTTTGGCAACTGGCTCATTTCAGCGCACAGGTGGAGTGGTGGCGGGGATGTCCCAATCCAGCATGAGCAGGTGTGTGCACCAAGTGATCCCTGCAATACTCAGACGAATGGGCACACAATTTATCAAACCAACCACGGCTGACGTGCGGCAGAAGGCAATCAGTGATTTTTATTTATTAGCCAGATTTCCACGCACTGTGGGTGCAATAGATTGTACCCATGTGGCACTACGCCCCCCCCCCCCCCCCCCGGCACCTCGAGCATATCTACTGCAACAGGAAACATTGGCATTCGATAAATGTGCAGATGATTGTGGATGCACATGGCCTCATATGGCATGTCCGTGCCAAACACCCAGGGTCAAGCCATGACAGTTTTATTTACCGACACAGCCCCATCCCAACCGAGTTTGACCAGAACATGTATGGAGACAGCTGGCTGATTGGTGAGTGACATGGGTGTCAGGTATGACTGCCCCCCCCCCATGATGCACACATCACAAGGGGCACATGCACGACTAACATCCTCCTGTCTTTTCCCTTCCAGGTGACTCTGCCTATGCCCTGGGACCTCACATGATGACCCCATTTCGTAACCCTCAAACACCAGGAGAGGAAAGATATAATGAAGCCCATGCACGTACCCGTGCGGTGGTGGAGCGCACATTTGGCATCCTTAAATCTCGATTCAGATGTCTGGATAAATCAGGGGGGACCCTATTGTATTCACCCAACTTTGTATGCCAAATCGTAGGGGCATGTAGTATTCTCCACAATTTAGCTCAAAGAAGGGGCATGCACATTGAGCTACGCAATGACCTTACCCCCGAACCACGCAACCCCCCCCCCCCCAAGAAACACTACCGGATCTTCTGAGGGAAGAGCAATCCGGAATGGTCTTGTGGAACGTCTCTTTGCACATTAAACACACCCTGATCTTGTCACAAGTATAATGCATGTATGTACACCACTGTAGTCCCTAGCACACACCCGACACATGCACCCCCAATTGGATTAGACCCAACAATACCCCATGGTATTAGGGAGCAGCAACGCCGCGTCAAGGCTCCAATTATGTTGCTGTCCATTCATACACCTTTCACATGGCAGAGGGTGACACCCCTTTTCCAGCAGGAGTGCCACCCCCCCCCCCCCATTCACACACCAGTCACACTGTAGTATACACTCCTCACCGTGTGTAGGGACTACAAATAAATCTAAAAACTCATATCCTGAGCATATAAAAAAAAAATAATCTCATACCCTGAGCATATCGAAAAATAATAAAAAAATCATATTGTGTTGAGCAAAAAAATGTAGACATAAAATTATTTTTTTGTTTTTTTCTTTGGGCCAAGGGTGCCCCGGCTCTGGCTCCTCAATCTCCGTGGTGCGGAGGAGGCATGGGGTGGGGATGGAGGGGTGGGGGGAGGAGGGGGGGGAGGAGCATCAACCCCTACTTCCACACTCCTTGCAGGTGGTGGCTGCATGCCCTCCATGGCGTTGGCCAGGCGGGCAAGGATGGTGTTGGTCTGGGCCAACATCCGCATTTGGCGGGTGGTGGTATCCCGCTGATGCCGGCGGGTAACTCTCGCCTCCTCCTGCACTGCAGCGGTGTTGGCCTCCACCGCAGCTGTCATCCTGCTTAACAAAGCTGGTGTGGTCTCCAGAGCCACCAAGCAGGTGACTATGGCCTTAGAGTTGCCACTAATTTCCCCCAGGCTCTGTGCCACATGTTTGTCCCGGTCCTCATGCAGGGTGAGGGCATGCTGCATAGAGGTGGAGGTGGATGCCATGCTGTCCGCCAGACGACGCACCTCTCCCACCATGGCCCCTATATGGCGGGTCTGCAGGGCCTGCTCCTCCAGCAGACCGTCACGGAGGCTGGAGGATATATGCCTCGTTTTGGACAGAGCCTTCCTGGGAGGAGAGGCTCGGCCACGGACAGAGGGAGAAGGGGAGGGGTCCACAAGGGAGGGGCTTGCCCTGGAGGGGGATGACGTGCTGGGCGGGGGGGTGGTGGGTTGCACAGGGATGGTGGTATCCTCCTGGAGGGAGCCAGAGTCCTCCTGGATGAGGAAAAAGGAATCCTCCTCCAATACCACTTGCTCCTCCATACTTGGCCCCGGTATGATCTCCTCCTGGACCAGCATAGCCAGAATGTCCATGGGGCCTGACTGGACCCCTGGCTCTGGTCTGGATGGGCTGGGTCGAGCCGCAGCCGAAGACGGCCCAGCTTCTTCTTCCTCATCACCACCTTTGGATGACACCAAAACGACATATTTTGCTGGTGCAACACACTTCTCATATGTTCACTTGTACCCCCTCCCATGATGCACAGCAGATATGAAAGAAAAATAACTTACCAGTCCCCAAGTTCCCAACAGTGGAGTCGTACCCTTCAAGTCCCTCCACCTGCTCCTGCACGAACGTTTGTGCAATAAGCTGCTCCTCCTGATTGAGCCGGATCATACATCGCGGACCACCTCCCGTGCCACCGGTATGCTTCCTGATAAGAGCCAGTTTTTCACGGACCCTGCGCCTCATATCATTTAATTTCTTCTGGATGTCATCCCAGGTACGCACTTCATTACCCAGGGCATTGATGTCCAGGGCAATGGCTTCATATATAGCCCTCCTTTGGGCAATGGTGGTGTTTGCCCGCTGGGCACCATATAGGACTTCCTTATGCTGCTGGAGTGCAGCAATCAGGATGTCCATCTCTGCAGCCACAAAGTTGGCCTTCCTTATTTTGGTCCCTTTGGGAGGTGCCATGTCTTGCAAAAGGGCTGAATTTCCTTGCTCAGGGGGGGGGTAGGAAAAAGCAGGATGAAATTCAGCAAAGAACCTGCGCAAGTCTGCTCCTATTTATTTGCTCAGTGCAAGCAGCTGAGCAGGATTTGCCCTGAAATTATGCTAGCAAACCTCTGCTGAGCCGAAAATTCCTCATTTACATAGGGGCACACCCACTTTGACTTGCACGGCCTTGCGCCCTCAGCTTTGCCTTAAACAGGAGCAAATTAAATGAACAAACGATTCCTGAATCAGGTGGCAATTTGGCAAAATTGCTCCAGCGCAGAGAAATTCAGCTGAGCGGCTCAGGTGTAAGTAATGGGCAAATCTACCTGAATCTGGGCCCATGATTTTAAAGAATGCAGAAGTGCTGGGCAGTAATGACAGAAAAAGCGGCCAGAACAACGCTGAGTGCAAAATCGTGGGGTCTTTGTTGATGACGCACTGCACACTCACTCAAAACAGCGTTTCATCAAGGAACAGAGAGCGGCCTCCCTGTGTATGCTGACCATATATGATGAAGCACTGTGTTCTGATCACTCAGCACATGGAGGAGAGCACAAGCTTCAGAATGTATTTGGTACTCTATGATCCCAGTTATATAATGACGCTACAGATGTGCGCCCGCCTGTGGTGGCAGGAGGAGGCTACAGATGGACCATCAGATGACGGATATTCTGTAAAACCTGGCAGAGCGGGATGCTGTGCATAGGAGGCTATAGGATGAAAACAAAACAAAAATTAGACAACAGGAGAAATTATTTTCTCCACATAATAAAATTAAAAAAATAAAAATAAAAAATAAAGGCATCTGTCTGGCATAATCATATTCATATGTTACCCTACACATCTCAGGATATGTCAAGCTAAATGAATAGTTAAGAGGGACAGATTTGTAGAAGATCAGTTCCATATATTTCTGTATTTCTTCTCAGGGCGGTCCCCAATGATTCCAGCTGTTATATAGGTGACACTGTATAGGTGACATCTCTATACGCTGTGTGTTTGTCACTCCAGAGATCTGCACCCTATCAGACTTGCAATTTGTCTGTCAAGTCTGAATAGGAGCCTGAATCTTCTAGCCCATCCAAATGCTGTGAAGTCCATCAGTTAAAATACATGTGTTACCTTTAAAGTCTTGTTTCATGCATTATCCCTCTTTATGGCTGCTCTACCACCTTGAATAAATGCAAATTTTCACCCCCTCAGAGGATACCTTCTGGTTCTGTCTCCTTTGGGTCCTCCATGTGTCTGTTCCCTAATGTTTTCCAGAGCTGCTCTTTCGGCTTGTTCTCACACACACTGTCCTCTATACACATTGACTAAACAGAGAGACCTCCCTACTAGAGAGGTTGGACCCACCTTTGCCTAGCAGCTGTATCTATGAGGAAATAACCCATATGCATAGCCTGGATGAAATGATATAAAACAACCTTTTAGAGCAATAATGCAGTAGACACAAACATTACCCCTTTAGCAGTGAACCACTGGGTGACTGCATATAACACATTTGCAGAGTCTTTATTTTCTAAGCTCAGCCTTTTGTACCATGTACCTCTTTTGTATCACTAATAGGGACTGTTCCCCCTCTGCCAGAGCAGATAGATATATGGCTGTGTGGAAGAAGATTCAATACAACTTGTAGTTTAGGGATTGAAATCACTGGTCAGTCTGAGCTTAGGAGTCCAGTGGGCGGTCTGTGTGTACAAAGATAGCTGTCACTAAGTGATAAGACCACCCACTGGACTCCTAAGGCCAGAAAGAGCAGGAATTTCAATCAATAAGTTAGAAGTTACTGCAAGTTGAAACCTTTTACACCAAACTGTGTATTGAGATGAAAAAGATAAAAGGAGACTGAGGTGTTACTATATGGTGCTACATGCAGATCTATCAGAGACAGACAGCTGGGATCCATTGGAAGATGTCTGCGTGTCCCATGAATACTTGATTTTCATGTTTCTGTCCCAAAATAATATATGACATGACTATGACTTACCACTGAATATGAGGAAGGCAACAAGCAGGAACACAGCTGCTATAGATATTCCCTGGATCCACTGCATTCAGACTCAGTGTACTCAGTGTAGCTGTTTTAGGTAAATTGTAATTTGAATCTGTGATTTTTGTCATTTTAATTAGAAATTCGGTAATTAGAATTTTTCATTTTTTTTAACAGGATAGGGAAGAATTTCAGTACGACACTAGATGTCAGACCTCTTCCACTAATGATAAGTTTTCTCTGTAGGACGGTATTTGTTAAAGAATGACAATTTCTATTGACTGCTGGACCTGGTATTGTATTAGTGATGTGATAGTAACATGGATTTCTGACATAGCTGTTTTATTTTAGCAGTGTTTAGCATAGTCATGGCCCAAAACTTTTTTTTTCCACTGGATTTCAACCCTGCTTAAAATAACCTGCTAACTAGTGATGAGCGGGAGGTGCCATATTCGATTTCGCGATATTTTGCGAATATTCGATTGAATATTCGTGTTATATTTGTCGAAATCGAATATTCGTAATTATTCCAATTATCGCGAATAATATGCGATTTAATTTATCGCGTATTGCAATTTTTCTTTTGATAGTATAAGGCAACGTTCCTATGACTAATTGACTATGGCTAGGCTAATATGTGTATTTTACGAATTTTCGTAATATTGCTCTAACTTCGTCTTTTTGAATATTACGAATATTCTAAAAGACGAAGTTAGAGCAATATTACGAAATTTCGTAAAATACACATATAGATTGTAATTTAGCTAATATAGTGCTATAATCCTTTTTTTTTCTCAATTTTTTTTGCCTCTTCTGAACTTAAGTTTTGTAAAATATGTACACTATTAAAAAAACTTACTATTGCAGTATATTAGCTAAATTACAATCTATATGTGTATTTTACGAATATTGTTAATATTGCTCTAACTTCGTCTTTTAGAATATTCGCAATATTGCTCTAACTTCGTCTTTTAGAATATTCGTAATATTGCTCTAACTTCGTCTTTTAGAATATTCGCAATATTGCTCTAACTTCGTCTTTTAGAATATTCGTAATATTGCTCTAACTTCGTCTTTGAGAATATTATGAATATTCTAAAAGACGAAGTTACAGCAATATTAAGAATATACGTAAAAAGTTGAAATCGCAATTCGATTATTATAACTTGAATTAATCGAATTGTGATTTCAACGTAATTCTCAAATCCGACAGTACATTCTAGTATATGGAGACATTCCCATAGTGATGGGGACACTCCATGAGCACGGAAGTGGGCAGAAGCGGCAACGGGCACTGACTATAGCATCTAGGAAGCCAGGAATCCAAAGGACAGGTAAGAACAACTTTAGGGAAGTGGGAACGAAAAAAAATATAACAATAAAAAAAAAAAAAAAAAAAAATGAATATTCGATTTTGCGAATATACAGAACCATATTCTAAATATTCGCAAAATCTCGAAGTTGCGATATTCGAGAAAAAAATTGCAATTCGAATATTCGCGCTCAACACTACTGCTAACATCATTTCAGTGATCTGTTCTTAGCTCAGGAGAAAATGTTAATGAGGCCAAGACAGTTGATATTACCCTGTCATGCTGATTGAATTAGAATGGCAGACTGGTTGCTTTTAAAGGTGGATGGTGCTTGAAATCATTGTTTTCTTCTGTTAAACATGGTTACCTCCAAGGGAACACATACAGTCAACATTGCTTTGCATCAAAAGGGCTTCACAGGCAAGGTTTTTGCTGTTTGTAAATTGGTATCTAACTCAACCATTTATTGGACCATCAACGAGAAAGTTTAAATTACTGTGAATAAGGCTTCAGGATGCCCAAGAACAGCCAGAACATGTCCAGAACGAACTCCTAAAGAGAAGTCTGTTATGGGATTAGGTTGCCACCAGGGCAGAGCTTTCTAAGGAATGGAAAATAAATAAACTTGGTAACGGCCCACTGATATTGGAATAGGGATATGGGGGAGGTTAAGCTTTCCCAAAAAACAATAAGAAGGAGAATGAACCAATAAAAGTATAAAAGCTGGCACCAACACTAATCAGACAAGCATTATGTTCATAGCAAGCAAGGTAATATGGAGAAAAAGGTTTATTTAGAAATAGTCCAGAATTTCAAAGAGGATTATGCATTGTAGAGAATAATAGGTTCTTTACATTGTGCAATTATATGATTGTTATGCAACTGTTATTACGTGTAATATGCCTGGTTCACCAGAAGGTAGCAATGTAAATGGCAGAACTATAATGGGACTCACCATTCCATTCTCCCCCCTCTGGGCAGAGGTGGGCCAGTCGTGCTTCCTACCAGAAGCGAGGGGCAGCAGTTCCAATTAGTTCTAGTTCTAGTCGAGTCTGGAAACACACAGTCTGACGTGCCTATGACAGCCAGAGCAGCCTAAGCTCTGGTGACCATGGAAATATATGTCTGGAAGCCATAGGGACCAGAGGAAATCCTTCTTCGGTCGCCATAATAGATATCAGCAAGAGGAATTGTTCTTCGGCTGGAAATTACGCTATTTACTGAGTGTTAGGAGGGGAATAACAGCCTAAGGCACACAATCCAAGGATACCAGATCAGACCTACAGTACAGAAACCAGACTTAAGCAGAGTTTAGTGCAGCATAAAGAAAAAGCTGAGTATTTGAGCAAACCTGTCAGCATAGCAGAGCAAGCAAAAAAGTAAAGCTATTACGTTTGCCTGCCAGTTTATGCCTAAGCCTGCTGGAACCACGACAAAGCCTGAAAAACATTTGGATGCAAATTTACCCAAGCAAAGCTGCTGATGAACCTTATATTAAGGTCTGGACTCAAGTTATTTATTCTTCGTCCCTCGGCTATTCCCAGTTTTAATGCTTTGAAGCCTAAGCCTGGGTCCCGCTGTATCCAGGTAGGATCCCCGTGACACATAAAGGCTGCACCACACCACTCGGCATTCCACTATACACCTGGGATTAATAAAACTGCAGTATAGTTAGTCAATGTCATGTATGGTGGTAGTGATTAGTAGGAGGTACCCCTGGTATGCTTATACCGATATTTCTCTTATGCACTCTGGTTGATAATAAAAAGTTTTCAATAAACAGTGCACTGCTGGCCTTACCGCCTTGCTGTGTGACCAGTAATTCACCTGATCTTGATTTTCTAATGTACCATATGAGGTTCTATGTTCGCAGACTCCAAAGGTCTGTATTATATGGGCCATGCTGACATCTGTAAGCTGCTTGGGCTCTAATCCTCCAGGACTCATACACGGTCTTGCGTTCGGAGTATCTCACTCTTGTGCAGGAACTCTTCAATGTCCTGGCACATGATGCATTCCAGCGTCCTGTTAATTAAATTTTTGAAAGAAAATGAAAATGTTTGTGATATTAGCAATATCGTGGATATAAATTGGCCAGACACATTTTATTGTTGTCACAACACCTTCCTCTGTGGTATTTGGAGGATGGCTACTTCTATCCAAGAAAAAACTTCAAGAAAATATTAACATTCTGCAGGAAGTGTAGAAGAGAAACAGAGAAGAGGAGGAAAACTTAAGACTTGTTACTAAGAGCTCCGGTTTAAAATGGCTTGCCAGCACCATGGTCGCCCTCTCATCTGTGCCTCCTCCTACAAAATCTCGGTTTAAACTGGACATTATCTGTGTGACTATGTATGGCTACTTTAACATCTGGAGCACTACCATCCGGTCCCCAGTTCTGGCAGAAAATGCCAGAAATTGGCTGGACACCAACTGCAGCATCCAATGGTTTGTGTCCGGCTGATTTTTCGCATATTTGCTGGATTGAGGACGGATCTTTGTTGAATCCCAATATAGTTAATGGGACCGGAGGGCATTTGAATTGCAGATGTGAAAGTAGTCTGTCGGTTTCCTTTCATGCTCGAGGGAAATACTAATGGGGAAATTACCTTATTTGGAAATTGTCCTAAGTGTGTATGAGTCTCAGGTAGGGAAATTAGATTAGGGGCCCCAATGAGGACAATATTTGTTGGTTAATCGTGATCTCTAAACAGCATATGGTAGCACTGTATACATCGCTGGATGTAGCTGTTGGTCTTATAGAGTAAGATCATTGGAATCTGTGTCATTTATACCCATCTTTTTTGCATACACAAAATCTTAGGTCATTCCCTCTTGATGTCTGGATATATGTCACTGCCAGCTCTGTGAGAAGGTCTGTTAGACGTTCTTCGCTACCTCTTGCATAACGTTCTTTGTTTTGGTTCTTTCCTACTCCCAGCTGTCACCTATTTGCACTGATTGTCTCCCTGATTGTCTCCCTTTATATTCCCTCCCATACTGGCTCACTTTGCAGTTTATACTTCTTCCTGGATGAGTTGTTCACTGCTGGATACTGCTTCTCCTGATTCCTCAGATAAGTCTGTTGCCTTTATTTGTGGTTCCTTGCTGGCTTGATTGTAGGTGACCCTGACTCCGTCCGTATTAAGTGCAGGGAGTCGGTGGTCGTGTCCCTTTACTATTATAGGGTTTTCAGGTGTCACATAGTATTAAGTACGTGGGCATGCAATTGTCTACCATAAAGACCTTTGCATGGGCATAGCAGTCAGGGAGAGCTCTAGGGGTTTTATAGGGCTCACTCATATGCTCCTTAGTTTGGGATCAAGCCAGTCAGATGTTTATTTCTAAGTTACAGCTTTCTGCAACACCATCCGTGACATTATAAACCGCCATAACCGTCTTAAGCATGGATCCAGTTTCAGCCTTGATAGACCTCATGCAAGGTCTTTCACTGGAGGTAGCAGATCTCCGTAAAACTGTGTCTCAGTTTCAGGTGACCGGTTCTGCTTGCGTTCAAGGAGTTTGTTCCGAGCCAAAGATCTCGCTTCCGTATACGTTCTCCGGGGGTAGTGAGAATTTTGTTCGCTTTAGAGAGGCTTGCAAACTCCATTTTCGCCTACTTCCCCATTCCTCTGGTGATGAGGAGCAGAAGGTGGGGATCATCATCTCGCTGCTCAGGGATAACGCTCAGTCTTGGGCCTTTTCGCTGCCCGTCGGAGCACGGCACCTCCAATCGGTGGATGAATTCTTTGTAGCCCTGGGGCAGATATATGATGACCCGGATCGTATTGCTCTGGCTGAATCTAAACTGCGTCTTTTATGCCAGGGTAAACAGTCCGCAGAGATATATTTTACAGAATTTCGGAGATGGGCAGCTGATACTGGTTGGAATGATGCTGCACTCCGAAGTCAATTTTGCCATGGTCTTTCGGAAAGATTGAAAGATGCATTTGCTTTTCATGAGAGACCAGCCTCGTTAGAATCTGCCATGTCTCTAGCTGTTCGTATTGACAGGCATCTTAGAGAGAGAGAGGAGACTACTCCTTCCTGTCATATTCAGTCCAAGGACAGTGGGGTTGTCTCATTCAGTGCGCAGGGGTCTCAGTCTCTCTCAATCCCCTCTGAGGAGGAAGCCATGCAGCTGGGTTTGCTTGCCTCTGATAGTAGAGAATTCAGATCTCAGAGGAGGGTTTGTTTCTGTTGTGGGGGTATAAATCATTTGGCTAATGTTTGCCCCTCTAGGAGATTCATAGAGTTTTCTGAGGGTAATAAAAGAAAAAGAAAAAGAAAAAACCCTCTAAAAACTTTCCATTTGCTACTATTGGCAAGGTTGGCAAACCAGAATTTGAAGGTTTGCCATTTGCTTGCAGTTCCTGTTTTCTCCTACCTGCCAGGGTGGCGCTAGACAGCAAGGACATTGTTTTTGAGATGTTTCTAGATCGTGGAGCAGCTGTCAATCTCATTGATAATCAATTTGCAACAACGCATGGTTTCCAGGTATGCACTTTGGAAAAGGATATACCTGTTTTTGCTATTGATTCTGCTCCACTTTCTCAAAGATCGGGCTTCTGTCAGCCCACTAAACCGTTTTTTTGGGGGGGGTTAATAATAATCCCTATACTGCGAGCTCCCTATACATAAGCTAAATATTCATTTTGGTTCAGTAGATTTTGTTAAAAAGCTATTTTTATAATATGTAAATTACCTTGCTACCAGCAAGTAGGGCGGCTACTTGCTGGTAGCAGCCGCATCCCCAGAGGGGGCGTCATTAGGATCGGAGGATGCGGCTGCTACCAGCAAGTAGCCGCCCTACTTGCTGGTAGCAAGGTAATTTACATATTATAAAAATAGCTTTTTAACAAAATCTACTGAACCAAAATGAATATTTAGCTTATGTATAGGGAGCTCGCAGTAAAGGGATTATTATAAACCAAAAAAAAAAAAGTGGGCTGACAGAAGCCATTTAAAGGGCATAGTTCACAATATCCGTTTGACTGTGGGTGACGCTGATGTTGAGGATATGTCATGTTTCGTCTTAAGCGGATTACCTACTCCTCTAGTGTTGGGCCTACCCTGGCTCACTAAGCATAACCCCACCATTGATTGGCAAGCAAGGCAAATAAATGGTTGGAGTGAGTTTTGCAGAGAGAATTGCCTCACGGCGTCTCTTTCAGAGGTTTCTACCAAGACTGTGCCATCTTTTCTCTCTGAATTTTCGGATGTGTTTTCCGAGAGTGGTGTCCAGGAGTTGCCCCCGCACCGGGAGTACGACTGCCCTATTAATCTCATCCCAGGCGCTAAACTGCCAAAATCACGTTTATACAATTTCTCCCAACCCGAAAGAGTCGCTATGCGTACTTATATCTCTGAGAGCCTGAGAAAGGGACACATCCGACCCTCGTAGTCCCCTGTTGCCACTGTTTTTTTTTTTGTTAAGAAAAAAGATGGTTCTTTAAGACCTTGTCTGGATTTCAGGGAGCTGAACCGCATCACGATTTGTGACCCATATCCACTTCCTCTGATTCCGGACCTGTTTAACCAGATTGTTGGGGCTAAGGTTTTTTCTAAGTTGGATTTAAGAGGGGCATACAACCTAGTCAGGGTCACGGAAGGGGACAAATGGAAGACGGCCTTCAATACCCCTGAGGGTCATTTGGAGAATTTGGTTATGCCCTTTGGTTTGATGAATGCTCCGGCCGTCTTCTAACATTTTGTGAACAGCATTTTTCATCATTTAAAGGGGAAATTTGTACTGATGTATCTGGATGACATTTTGATTTTTTCTCCTGATTTCAAGACTCATCGAGACCACCTACGTCAGGTCTTGCTGATTCTGCGGGATAATAAATTGTATGTTAAACTGGAAAAATGTGTGTTTGCGGCTCCGGAGATTCAATTTCTTGGTTTTCTTCTCTCAGGTTCTAGTTTTCGCATGGACCCTGAGAAGGTCAGCGCTGTGCTTGATTGGGAGCTTCCTGAGAATCAGAAGGCGCTGATGTTTTTGGGTTTTGCCAATAATTACAGAAAGTTAATTTTGAATTATTCCTCTGTTGTTAAGCCACTCACTGATATGACTAAAAAGGGGGTAGATTTTTCTTCGTGGTCGGTAGATGCGCTTAAAGCCTTTTCTAGCATCAAAGAGAGTTTTGCTTCCGCACCCATTTTGGTACAACCTGATGTCTCTCTACCTTTTATTGTTGAGGTGGACGCTTCTGAGGTGGGTGTGGGTGCGGTCTTATCTCAGGGTCCCTCTCCTGCCAAATGGCGACCGTGTGCCTTTTTCTCAAGGAAACTCTCCTCTGCAGAGAGAAATTACAATGTGGGAGATAGGGAGATGTTAGCCATCAAATTAGCTTTTGAGGAATGGCGCCATTGGTTAGAGGGAGCCAGACACCCTATTACCGTGCTTACAGACCATAAGAATCTGGCCTACTTGGAATCGGCCAAGCGTCTGAACCCGAGACAGGCCAGATGGTCTTTGTTCTTTTCTAGGTTTAATTTTGTTGTTACGTTCTGCCCTGGGGTTAAAAATGTGAAGGCGGATGCCCTGTCATGTTGTTTTCCCGTAGGAGGGAACTTTGAAGACCCAGGTCCCATTTTGGCTGAAGGGGTGGTTGTCTCTGCTCTTTATCCTGATTTGGAGGCAGAGTTTCAGGCAGCCCAAGCAGAGGCTCCTGATCTTTGTCCCCCTGGGAGGTTGTTTGTGCCTCTCACTTTATGACACAAGGTTTTTAAGGAGCACCACGATACTGTCCTTGCTGGGCACCCGAGGAGCAGAGCCACAGTGGATCTCATTGCTCAGAGTTTCTGGTGGCCGGCTCTTTGTAAGACGGTTGAGGGTTTTATGGCAGCCTGCGAGACCTGCGCTCGTGCCAAGGTCCCTCATTCACGGCCATTGGGTTCTCTCCTCCTGTTATCTATTCCTTCCCGTCCTTGGACGCATCTGTCCATGGACTTCAGTACGGACCTGCCTCGTTCCTCGGGGAAGACTGTGATTCTGGCAGTAGTGGATCGTTTTAGCAAAATGGCGCATTTCATTCCCTTTCCTGGGTTACCCAATGCTAAGACGCTGGCACAAGAGTTTGTTGATCACATTGTTAAATTGCATGGCATTCCTTCAGACATCGTTTCTGATAGGGGCACGCAATTTGTTTCCAGATTCTGGAAGGCCTTCTGTTCTTGCTTGGGGGTTCGGTTGTCGTTCTCTTCTACTTTTCACCCGCAGTCGAATGGTCAGACCGAACGCATCAATCAGAATCTGGAGACATATCTGCGCTGTTTTGTGGCAGAGAATCAGGAGCATTGGTGTTCTTTTTTGTCCCTTGCTGAGTTTGCTTTAAATAACAGTCACCAGGAGTCCTCTGATAAGTCACCATTTTTTGGGCACACCGCAGTTTGGGACATTCTCTGGAGAGGGGTCTTCTGGTTTACCTGATGAGGAGAGATTTTCCTCGTCGTTGTCATTTATTTGGCAAAAGATTCAGGGTAATCTGAAGAGGATGAGTGAGAGACATAAGCGTGTGGCAGATAAGAGACGTGTGCCTGGTCCGGACCTGAATGTGGGTGATCTCTTGTGGTTGTCTACAAAGAATATCAAACTGAAGGTTCCCTCCTGGAAGTTGGGTCCTAAGTTTATTGGGCCTTACAAAATCTTGTCCGTCATCAATCCCGTTGCCTTCCGTCTTGATTTTCCTCAGACTTGGAAGATCCATAATGTTTTTCACAGGTCCCTATTAAAACCTTATGTCCAACCCACAGTACCCTCCTCTTTGCCTCCTCCTCCGATTGTTGTTGATGGTAATCTTGAATTTCAGGTCTCTAGGATTCTGGATTCTCGCATTATCTGCGGTTCACTCCAGTACCTCGTTCATTGGGAGGGTTATGGTCCCTAGGAGAGGATGTGGGTCCCAGTGGCGGACATTAAGGCCGCTCGTCTCATCAGGGCTTTCCATAGGTCTCATCCTGAGAAGGTGGGCTCTGAGTGTCCGGAGTCCACCCGTACAGGGAGGGGTACTGTCACCGCCAGCTCTGTGAGAAGGTCTGTTTGACGTTCTTCGCTACCTCTTGCATGACGTTCTTTGTTTTGGTTTCACTTTGTCATCTCCTTTCCTACTCCCAGCTGTCACCAATAATTCTTTCTCAGTGTGCCCTTATTAGCAATAGTGCCCCTTATTACCAAGAGTGCCCTGTTAGTGAGAGTGCCCTCCATATTGTGCCCCATAATAACAACCACCATATTGCACCCAGCAGTAATAAGGCTCTCTATAGTATTAATAAGGATGTCTGTGGTACCTCCAGTAGTATTTATCCACCTTTATAGTGTCCCCAGTAGTTATAGTTTCCCCTATAGGACTGTGACAAACTCACCTCTTTTGAGGTTGCCACGTGAGGACTACTTGCCAGCCTCTTACCAGGTGATTACGGTCCCATGTTGAATGCACCGGTTTTGTGCAATGGCTGCATAGTTATGTGGGTTCATGTAGTTTGCTGTCTTCTACTATCATGTGGCTAATGGAGTCTTGCCTCTGTCCTTGGGAGATAAGTGGATCACTTCTCAATTGTCTCCAGGACAAAAGACTGTGTAGAACCGGTCAAAGAGACTTTTACTAACTTTTGAACTCCTAATTCGTGTCATTTTGGGATGTGTTAAATGTCTATGTGTACTGTAAAGGGTGGGACATTGTATATTTGATAAGTGATGTCTGTCCTATTGTCTGCCCGTGTTTATTGGCGATTTCCCTTTGTCCTGAGAGATAATTGAATTACACCTCGGTTGTCTCCAGGACAGAAGACATTGTGTATTGTCCTGCCTGGGATAATTATGTTATCCAGTGTGTACCATACTTATATCACAGGCAGAGGGGAGGATGTTATGTGGGTTGTAAACTTTGTGTTATTGGTTAATGTATATTTGTTGTGGGTGTCTCCCTTGCATGGGAGCAGGGCATAAAAGAAAGTGTAGTTTTGAATGCCTGGGTTGCTTCCAGTAAAGTCTTATTCCAGCATTCAGCTTTTGCTCATGTATGGACTTATTTGGCGATACCAGTGATACTGGCAATACCAGCGATACTGGCGATACCAGCGATACTGGCGATACCAGCGATAATAGCGACTTATTGCTCTGTGGATTACTTGGCGGTGCTATTTCTTAGGAAGAAGGGAATAATAGACGGTGACACAGATGATACCGTCACAACTGGTGGTAGCAGTGGGATTTTCCCTTCTTTTTCCATGCACAGAGGATTCAAGGAAGGCACTAGTGTATGGTGCATGGAGGGCAACGCTGGCACTCCTGCAGCGACCCTGGCTTTGAAGGAGTTCAAGGGACAGAGCCAGCTACCAGGCAGCATCCCTATCCACAGCAACATGGAAGAGGAGTTTCGCTGGAGGTTGCAGCAGCACTTGGCCCAACAGGATGGGCCTGTATCAGAGGAGGGCATAATGGACTTGAGAGATGCCACTCGAAAGGGGCTGTGGTATGACGCCTTAGAGGAGGTACAGCGGCGGTGGAGAGAGAGCCTTCCCGGTGAGGAACAGAAGTTCCAGGTACTCGTGGCCCTGCGGTCACCCTTCCTAGGAAAGCAACCCTTGGCTGAGTGGGTGACGGAACTGTGGACCCTGATTTGGAGGGAGTTGTGGCTGGACAAAGCGTACCGGGCACTAAAGTGGTATGCCACCCAGCGCTACCCATGGATGACTAACCCCTATCTGCCGGAGGGAGAGGATTATGATGGTCCGGGCTTACTGTGGGAAGCCTTTGATGAGGGCGATGACTTTGGATGCCCCACAGAATGTCGGTTCTGGGATATCTAAGACATCAGGGAAACCATGCTGGACCTTCCCCGAGCGGACGACCTTGGGCCAGACCTGATTCATTTAGTCACCATGGACTGGGAGCTGGAGCAGAGCTACCGTCAACTGTTCAACCTAGCTCAACCACCATTCCTCAGCCCAGAGGATTGCCTGGAAATTATACCCTCTTTTGCCCAACCAACCTCAGAGATGAGCAACCTCATAGACTTGTCTTGGGAGGACCCACAGATGGCAGGTGGCGATGGGACCTAGGTCTCTCTACCGGCCCTACAGGGATGCTGGGCTGCCTGCCCAGATCTCCAGCGGCAGTGCATATCACAGGGAGAGGAGACAACTGGTCTCTCTCCCCAGCGGCAGCCTGAGTTCCAGGGGGAGGAGATGCTAGGTCCCTCTGCCCTACAGCAACCAAAGTCCAGGGGATGAGAGGCAACCGGCCTCTTCTTCCAACAGCAGCCGGAGATACCGGGAAAAGGGGAACACAAACCCCACTACACTGGCGCAGATGAGACAGCGGGCTCTGTGCCAGTCCTACAGGGATGCTGGACGGTCGGTCCAGATCTACAGCCATATCCGCAGGGATACCAGGAGGAGGAGGTAAGCGAGCCCTCCCCTTCCCAGCTACTTCCCAACTGAGTTCTGGGGGCAGAGGATGAGCCTGCGATACCCACTGATCCCTCCAACCGAGTTCTGGGGGCAGGGGATGAGCCCGCGATACCCACTGATCCCTTCCCAGCAGAGGAGCTGGCATTCGGGCAGAGCGCCGTAGCCTCTGCTCCACCGACCCCCTTGTTACAGGGCTGGCTTGCACCCCCCTTGCCCCAGCAGAAGTGCTGGCATCAGTGCAGAACGCCGCTGGCCGCTGTTCCCCAAGTAGCCCCAGCGGTTTGCCTAGCTGCACCAGGGAGACTGAGGATGCAGAACTGTTTCACCACAACCTGGGACCTACAGACCAGTACTGTCCCTGGTGGGTGAGCTACCCTGTTACCTATTTACCGTGGGTGGGCAATTCTGCTAATGTTTCTTTGTGGGTGGGCTTCCCGACTAATCTAGGTACTGACCGACAGGAGGTCAGATACCTGTTTAGTCTTAGCCCCAAAGGGAAGATACGGTGACACAGATGATACCGTCACACTGTCTAATGCATCCATATAGTGCCCCTGCAGTTGTAAGGCCCCCTGCAATGTCCCCTACAGTGTACTAATATTTAAAATACCTCATTATAGTGGTCCCAGCAATAGCAAGTCCCTGGTTGGGCTATCCGTATTAATTATGCCCTGAAACCCTGACAGTGCCTTCACTAATAGTAGTGCCCTCTATTATTTTCGCAGTATAAAAGGCCAGTATAGTGCCAGCTATTTTCCCCAGTAAAAATAAAACCCATATAGTGCCCCCAGTAATAATAATTACTCCATGGTGCCCCAGTATTATAAATGCACCTTTAGTGACCTCGATAATAAAAATAACCCCTGTGGTGCTGGAGTAATAATAATGCTCCCACAGTGCCCTGAGTTATCATACCTCCTTTTGTGCCCTAGTAATATTAATGCTCCCTATTGTGTCTCTGGTATTAATGTCCCCACAGTGCCCCCCGGTAATATTCCCCCACTGCTCCCAGTAATGTCTCTATAATGCCCACAGTAATGACCCCCAACTGCACCCGGTAATATTCATACCCCCAGTAATTTCCCTTCACTGCCCCCAGTAATGTCTCCATAGTACCCACAGTAATGTGCACCCAGTAATCTCAATATAGTGTGCATAGTAACTTCCTTCACTGCCCCCAGTAATCTCCCTCCAATGCACCCAGTAATCTCCCTATAGTGCCCATAGTAACTTTCCAAACTGCCCCTAGTAATGTCCCTCCAATGCACCCACAGACTGTCATCCGAGGGTTACTAGCACAATGGCGGGGGCCCTTACATGAAGCCCGCCCCGCCGGTCACCAGCAGCCTCTTGCTGAAGCCGCCAGCTGATTGGACGCGCGGCGTGACATCACGGCCCGTCCCGTTGCCTTTGCAGATGTTGCGTCTGGCGCTGCGAATGTCGCCAGGCAGGGTATAGGAGGAGATGCTGGGGATGTTGCTGACTTTGTTGTGGCGAGGTCCGGGGCAGTGGTAGTTTAATTCGGGGCCGTGGCCCCGGATAAAAAGCCCTAGCGTCGCCCCTGGCCCAAACTAGGAGAATCTTAATCTCTGAGACTTCTACAGCCAAAGAAGCAAATTTATCAAAAAGGCTCATGAAAGGAAGATTAGAAGGTCCAGATTCTGCAAGCCTGTGTATTGGAGCTAGACAGCAAAGTATTGTGCTCGTTTATGGCAGAGAGACAGCATGGAAAGAAACCAACAGGAGAACATAGGCTACTTTCACATCGGCAGCTTGGATTCTGGCAGACTGTTCGTCTACTCGATAGATAGATAGTCTCATCTCAGCCTTACAGAGTTATAGAAATGGTTGAGCAACTGGCACCCCCTGTTTCCATAAAACTGTTCAAAGATGTCCATGTAAACTGCAATATTCACAGTTAATTTGAAGAAAATTGGGCCCACTATCTGTGATTCTGACACTGCGCCCCAAACATCAATTTTCTGAAGTGGTGTTTAGTGGGTCAAATGAGAATTTCCAGCAGACCAGTACCTCGTATTCTGTGAATTTACGTGATTAGATAAATGAAATCAAACATTGTCTTTCATTAAGTCCAGCAATGGGTCCTAATTTCTGTTAGCAATCACAGTCAGCAACCAAGTCCAGTAATTTAGGTGTTAAGCTTTGTCAGACTCTTTCAGTACCTTCACACATGTTACTCGGTACAGTTTCAGGTTCAGAGATTTCAGCTCTTGCTGACATGTCCTTCATGATACACCAACTTGCTGAGACAGTATTCGGGTTGATTTTTGGGGGCTACTTACAATCAGCCACTGAATTTCATGCACAACTTCAGCCGTCCTGATCAATCATGTTTGGAACAGAGCCAGTTTGATGCCATTTCCAAACCAGACCCTGAATAAAACATTTAGCTGGTGGTTTTGTTCCTGGGTACTTGTCGGCAAAGGTCTCTTGTGTTTCCTTAATCGATCTGCTTCGCTCATGGCCTTCCACAATCACTATTCGCTGTTTCAGGTAGAACACCATCTTTCTGACACAATAGGCCACTTTTATCAAGCTGAATAATAAATCAGTCTTAGTTGCCCATAGCAACCAATCAGAGTTCAGCTTCCAGTTCCCACATGGCTCTGAAAAAATGAAAGAATCTTCTCAAGAGGAAGTCATGTCAAGAAGGTTTGCTATATGGAAATCGGACCGCGCTTCTCATCCAGGCCAGTATGCAAACTTTAATCTTTCTTCATTTTGCAAGAGAGCCAAGGGCTGCAAATATCCTTTTGCTGGATATCCTACAACTAATAAAGATGGTAATAGTGTAAAACCGTATGATAAGATAACCTGCACTGCACAAATTATACTCACACGGAATTTTCAAAAAACAGGCGTGAATATAATCCCTCCGTAACCAATTGTTTGTTTTCTATCGGATACACCGCATTCTCATGCACTCCCGCAGGATCCACACACGGACTCAAATCAGGTATACCCCAGATGAATCTGCAGTTGTTTTCTTCAAATTCTGAGAGGTTTCTGTGAATACAAGTGGCTTCTGCAATAGTGAAGCTCCGTTGATATTTGTTTAAAAGTTTTTATTTGTCCATACTCACAAGACAACTCTTTAAAATAGGCATTTAAAATCCCAGCGTCTACTGCTACTGCCCGACCCGAGTTTCACTCTTTGAGCCTTGTCAGGGGCACACTTCATTTTACCCTCCCCCTTCTTTTTATTTGTAGGTTGGAGTTAATCAGGAGTCAGATGTGCTCCTTCAAACTGCTTGTCTTATACTGCTTTAACCCTATACTAGTATCACCTAATCCTCAGGGGAGAGAAAACGGATGCTATTAGGTCCCAATTCACATGACGCGGGTATTGGTTATTCCCCGTTCGCCATCTCCATTAACCCTGCTAACCCGCTTCTTCACACCCCCCTCCTCCACCATTACACTTCCCCACCAATTAGTCCCATCCCCAATAACACACGGACCACCAGCTGGAATGTAATGGCCACAGCAGCCGTTTATTAAATAACATTACAACATAACATACATAACACTGTAAACCCCCCAATGGGGGGAGGTCCTTGAAGCCCCAAACATTGAGCTGCCGAACCAGGGTGAGCCATTCTTGCCTCCAGCCGTAACGCCCAGCTCAAAGGCACCACCGAATGACCCCCCCTCGATTCACCACAACCTCTCGGTCCACCTGGGAGTCCAGCCCCCCGTGGGGCCCCCCCAATTGTCCTCAGATTCCACCATGACCAACTCCAAGGACCCCCCCCCACCGCCACCAACGCCCGGGCTTGACCCCTCAACTCCGGGCGTTCCTCCACAACCTCAGGGCCACCTCAATGCCCTCCTGCAGCGCCAAACTCCACATATCCAAGCCCACAGCATTCAAATGCACTCCATCCGACCTCCAAAAAGCCCCCACTCCCGCCTCCAAATCCCTATGCCTCACTACTACCGCCCCATTCCTAGCCATAAAACGCCCTATCGCCCTATTCACTTTCACCCTCGCCTTATTCACTGCATCCACCGACCGCGCCTCCCTCCACACCTGCCGCGGAACAATGTCCGACCATACCGTCACCATACCCGGAAACAACGACCACAACCTCAAGAAATCCCATTTTACCTCCTTAATCAGCTCCCGGATAGGCCTCGCCGCCAAATCATTGCCCCCCGCATGAACCACCAACACGTCCGGCGCCCTATCCATCCGCACAAACCTGTGAACCTCCGGCAACACACCCTTCCAAACCATACCCCGCCTCCCGATCCACCTTACCGCCGCACTCTCTCTGTCAAAACCAAGTTGTTGACCATCCGGCCGAACCGCTGCCCGGACAGCCCCCCAGAAGACATAGGAATGCCCCAGAATCCACACCAGAGCGGGCGCCGCACCTGAAAAGAAAGAAAACAAAAGAACAACACCACAACCTTATACTGACATGCCACCAAACCCACCCCCCGATTATAATCGATCCAAACGCACATAGGACTTAAACCTAGCCGACTCCCACCGCCCAATCCGCCTAATAATCTCATCACCCAGACCCCATCTAGCAGCTTCCGTCGCCGCCCCAATCCTAAAAGAGTGGCTAGAATACCCCTCCCCATCCAACCCAACCCGGCTCAAACAGCGCGAAAAAACCGCCGAGAACTGAAAACGAGATAAAAATGAGCCATCCGCATGAACCAACAAAGGGGACCCCAGCCCCCTAACCCCCAACCCGTACTCCCGCAAACAACGGACCGGGCACATATCACAATCGTCAATCCGGAAAAGCACCACCTTCCGACCCCTCCCCAATGTATCAGTCTTTGACCGCCGGATAAGAAACTCCACTCTGTCCCCAAACAACTCCACATCCCCCCGTAACAGACCCCCCACTCGACTCACGGAAGGACAAACTAACTCCCCCACCCGCAGCGCCCCAAAGAACGCCAGCGAGAACGCCACCCTGAACAACCGCGCTTCCCCCTCCGACCGGCAGACTACCCTCAACTGACCCCCTAACTGCAGCAACAACTGAAATGAAACCGGCCGCCTCCCATCTACCCCAGTGCCCATCCTCCGCCACCCCTTCAGCGCCTGCACCACCAGAAAAGCTTTCGTCACATCCACCATCCTCCGCGCCTTAAACCCGAAAGCCAACCCAGCCATGTACCCATTAACCTTGCTGACCGACCACCCCTGCTCCCTGCCATGACCCAAAAACATCAACAAAGCCAACTCCGGCTCCCCCATCCCCTCGCCCAACCCCGAGCACCACTCCTCCCAAGCCCTCCAAGCCCGCATGTACATATCCCACGTACCCGGGGCCAAGGACGCCCGAATAAGCCCCATCAACGTTCCTCCAACAGCTCCCACAGGCAAGCCGGGCACTCCAGCCCCACCGCGTCCGCTTCCGGAACCAACTGCCGAAAACGAGTCCACTGCAAACGAGAAAGGGCGTCAGCAATACAATTATCCACCCCAGGCACATGCACCGCTACAACCCAGGCATTAAGCGACAAACACTCCAACACCAACCGCTGCAGCAGCCGCACCACCAACGGCGACGATGCCGACAGGCCATTGATCGCCTGAACCACCCCCAAATTGTCGCAGTGAAAACGAACCTTCCGGTCCCGGAATCGCTCCCCCCACAACAAAACCGCCAACACTATGGGGAACAATTCTAGCAGAGCCAAATTGCGCACCCAACCCCGCTCAACCCAAGCCGCCGGCCACACTCCAGCACACCACTGCCCGCCACAAAAAGCCCCAAAACCTGAACCCCCCGCCGCATCCGTGAACAACTCGAAATCAAAAGCCTCCACAACACCCCCCATAAACAGCGAGCGACCGTTGTACTGGTCCAGAAAAGAATTCCAAACCAGTAGGTCCGCCCTCAACTCCTTCCCCAACCGAATAAAATGATGCGGAACCACCACCCCCGCCGTTGCCTGCGCCAGCCGCCTGCAGAACACCCGACCCATGGGCATAATCCTACAAGCGAAATTAAGTTTCCCCAAAAGCGATTGAATCTCCCTCAACGGCAACTTCTTTACCCGAATCGCCCTCGCCACCAAGCTCTTCAGATCCGCCAGCTTATCCTCCGGCAACCGACACTCCATCCGTACCGAATCAATCACAATGCCGAGGAAACTCAGTTCCGTCACCGGCCCCACCGTCTTGCCTTCCGCCAATGGAACCCCAAACCTCCCAAAAACCGAGCCCAGCGTCTCCAACAACAAAGCGCAAACCCGCGATCCAGGGGGGCCAATACACAAAAAATCGTCCAGGTAATGAATCAACGAATCACAACCTGACGAGTCCACAACCACCCACTCCAGGAACGAGCTAAACGTTTCGAAGTAAGCACACGACAGCGAACACCCCATGGGCAAACAACGATCCACGAAAAACCCCCCATCCCAAAAACACCCCAACAAATGCTGACACTCCGGGTGAACCGGCAACAACCGAAACGCCGCCTCAATGTCAGTCTTCGCCATCAACGCCCCTGACCCAAAACGCCGCACCCAACCCACTGCCGCGTCAAATGACGTATACACAACAGAACAAACTGCCGGGTCAATCCCGTCGTTAACCGAGGAGCCCCTCGGAAACGACAAATGATGAATGAGGCGAAACTTATTCGCCTCCTTCTTAGGAACAACCCCCAACGGTGACACCCTCAAATTGCTCACAGGCGGCTCCAAAAACGGACCCGCCATCCGCCCCAGCAGCACCTCTTTCCCCAACTTCTCCCCCACCACCTCCGGATGCTCCCTAGCCGACCGCAAATTCTTCCTGAGCAACACCGCCTCCCCCGGCACAAACGGAATTTTAAACCCATCCGCAAAACCAGAACCCAACAAACTCGCTGCCTCCCTATTGGGGTACCTATCTAAGAACGGCTGCATCTCTGCCAGCCGCACCGGCGTCACCCCCTTTTCCAGAACCATCTCCCCCTCTAACCCCCGTTCCGCCCTGCCGGCCCCCCTTAAAACACCGCGCTGCCCCATGATTTCCGCCGCAACCGGAACACTCGTGCTTAAACTTACATTTTGCACCGAACCGACAGTTGCCCTCATTGAAGGCAAAACACAGTCCCTTTGCCGCGGCGACCGCTGTACTCCCCGGCCCCCCACAGCCCCCGTCCCCCCGAAAGGGCTGCACCGCACGCACCGGGGCTGTAACCTTCAACCACAAGGCGATGTCTTTATGATCCCACCGCATCTCCGGGCGCACTGCCTTCCGCTGCCGGAATTGCTCATCATAGCGCAACCAGGCCACCCCACCGTACACCCTATACGCCTCCCCAATCGCATCCAGATAACAAAATAACCCCGAACATGCCTCCGGCGCCTTTTCCCCAATCACACTCGCCAAAATCGCGAACGCCTGCAACCAGTTTGCAAACGTCCGCGGTATCAGCCTATAACGGCGTTTCTCCTCCTCCTCCCGCTTACCATCCTCCCTACGCACCCTATCCAAATTGAAGCGCTCCAACGGAAGCAAAGAGAATATCTCCACATATTCCCCCTTCCAAATCCTCTCCCTCACCTCAGACTTCAAATGCGCCCCCAACGGGCCCTCAAAGCAAACGTACACCTCCCCTTTCGCCTTATCATCAACCCGCACGACATCATCCTCCCCCTCCGTTCCCGCCTGCGTCTGCACTGACACCCCCACACTCGGCAACCCCCGCTGCTGCTCCCCGGACGACCCCGCACTCGCAGCCACCCCGTGCACCCCCCAGGCCTGCAGCGGCGTCCCCCCACTCACCCCCCAACTCGCAACCAAACCCGCCAAACCCCCCAACAATTGCCCCAGCCCCTTACTCAAATCTGACTGGGAGACACCCCCCACCCCAGCACCCCCGCTCTGTACTACCTGCGCAAGTGATCCCCCTGTAATCTCACCTGGCTGCCTGGGCGCTGTGTCCCCATCAGCCGCAAGTCCTGACTCCAGAAGACCGCTCCTCTGCATCACGCCGGCGCCGTCACGCAGTCCCCTGGACCCGCTGGGACCAGGGACGTCTTCCCCCGGATACACCGCGACAGACGGATCTTCATCCACACCCTGCCTCCTGGCAGGGCAGGAACACGCGGAGCAGCAGGATCCCTCCACCGCACGGACCTCCGGACATCTTCTGGGACCAGCCGCCTCCTGTCCCCTGGCCACACACAGACCAGGGACGCCGGGGTTAATGGCCGGGACCGGACTGCTCCTGGGGGCGGAGCCTGCCGAGCTGCTTGACGCCTGAGGCCTGCTGCCACCACCGGATCCACCAGCAGCAGCCCCGCTCTGGACGCCAGACCTCCCACGCCGAGGGGCCGCCCCTGTGCCAGGGGTTACAGAGGCGCCCGCAGTGCCTGGTCCCGCTCCCACGCCGTCTCCGCATGCTGGAGTGGATGGCCGGGCCCGACCACCCACCAGGCTCCGCCTACACCGAGGATTCCTCCCACGTCGGGGCCTGGAGGTAGCTGGAGTCGGCGGCACCCGACGTGGAGGGTCCCTAGAGGGGCTCCTAATCCGGCGCTGAGCCCGAGGGGGGGAAGTCGCTGAGAAAAGCGCGCCGGCGGCCTGGCCCGCCGCGGCCGTAAACAAGAAGAGGGAGGCGAAACGGACTCCTCCCTCGGCCCCCTCAGCAGCCGCTGAATCTGCTCCTGAGCCCACGCTGGGCCCCTCACCTCAGCCGCCGCCCGCAACTCGCCTAACATGGCTTCCAGACCCTGCATCGTGGTAAGCTATCTTCTAGCTTCTCCTGTCCTCCAAAATGGCGCCCTGTCTCTCTCCACCAACTCTATTTAACCCCTTAACCCCACCCCCCAGCTCAAACTGACCTATCCTACTCACTACCCTAGTCCTAGCCATCCCCTTGTCCCTAAGCCGACCCTCCCTCCCCCCTGGCTCACTAACCAAACCCCCGTCATGGAGGCCTCCCCTAAAGGTGGCTCCGCCCCCCCTCAGTCCGGCCATTGCTTGAACATGCTTATTCTGTCAGTTCTACATTCTAATTTAGCACAGCTTGCAGGTCAAAGTCTACGTTTAGACCTCCTGGTTGTAATGTACCCAATTCGTATATCCACTTACTCTCTTTTTTATTAATTTTTTCCAAAAAACTTCCTCCCCTCCAATGATTTTGTACGGATTCTACTCCCATAAACTTGAGACCCTCTGGATTTTTTTGATGACATTTTTTGTAATGGGCCGATACCCCATGACTTTCAAGTCTTTTTTTAATGTTTCTAATGTGTTCCTGTATACGGACTTTAAGGGGTCTAATAGTCCGTCCTACATACTGGAGGCCACAAGGGCACTCCAGTACATATACCACCCCTTTACTATGTGTACCACCCCTTTACTATGACATGTCATCTCACCCACTAGTTCTAACTGCTTATCTTTGATGGTACTTTTAATTGTAGTGCTATTTTGTAATTTTTCTGTTCTTTTTCTGTTTTTGCAAGCGATGCAAAAACCGCACCAATTAAAGCTATTTTTTGTCTTTTTATTTTTATTTTCCAATCGATTGGCGCTATGTACCAATTTGTTTTGTAAATTGGGTGCTTTTTTATAGATGACTACTGGTTGTTCAGGAATCACAAGACCCAGCACTGGGTCATTTTTTAAAATCGACCAGTTTTTTTTAATTGCGTTTTTCAATTCACCAGAGCACTGTGTGAACTGGGTTATAAATGAAAAACGAAAGTCCATGGTCCTTTCTGTTGTTTATTTGGGGTTCCCTCTCGTTGCTTAGTTACATCTTTTATACATCTATCCAAGTCATCATTTTTATAACCTTTTTCCATAAAAATTTCTTTTATTACATTACTTTGTTTTTTAAAAATAGCCTGATCAGTGCAGTTTCAGTGGATTCTCTGGACCTGTCCCTTCGGTATATTATGCAACCACGGGCATAATGGCAGCTTGTTAAGTCTATATATCCGTTAACATCTGTTGGCTTAAAAAAGGTCTTAGTTTTTAGCTGTCCCTCTTCGGCATATATAGTCAGGTCCAGAAAATCCACAGAGACCGCACTGACCGTGCTAGTGAAACTAAGGTTCCATTCTTTATTTTCCAGTCCTGCAATAAAGGTCTCCAGTTGGTTTCTATCCCCCTCCCATATCAACAAGCAGTCGTCTATATACCTTTTCCAGGTTTTTAGAGTCCCACTTTTTTTGAATTTTTTTAACTCGGGGTCAATATACTCTTTTTCCCACATGGTCATAAAAATATTTGCAAAGTTTGGGTGTTGGGAGTTGTATGGGGAGGTGCTGGCTATTATACCAGGACTGGGTGGGGGGAGTGGCCTATCACCTGGGTTACCATTTTACCTACTGTTTGTATTCTTTGCTGCTATTGGTGGACAGTAAAGAAAGGTTATGCAATATGAGCCTCCGTGTCTTGAAATAAAATTCATAATTCTCTGTTCATTGTGTAACTGCACCATCTAGTGGCCGTTTACATACACTGCAGCTCTTCACACTAGAAGTTTGACCCACTTCAGCTTCCATAACTGGTAGCCTATGAACTCTAGTGACATCATCAGCCCTGCACATAGCAGTCATTCACAGCCACCATTACAGAGGTATCCACACGGTCTGGTAGTGTCCTGATCTATCCTCTACATCTAAGCTTTCAGTAGCATCGCTGGTATATTTCACATGGTTTGTTAGTCTAAAAAATGAAAAGCTATGGAAGGCTCGCACCAGTTTATTTGCCTAGGGGTTCCACCACTCTTTATCTCACCCTGCCAAACTCAAAATCCTCTTCTCTAAATACCCCCACATATTTTATATTAAAACTGCCAGCAGCCACCACTAGGGGGATTTCAGGGCATGGGAAACTACAAGCCTTTTCAGCTCCCCCTAATGGTACCTGCAGGAAAATTCTGTTGTTTTATGACAACAAGCATAAGAAAAAGTTCAGCACTGACTCGTCATTCACCAAGGGCCCCATTATACTGTCAGGATATCTCTCCATGTTAAAGGGGTTGTCCCACGAAAAAAATATTCTACAGTTTTTAAACCAACACCTGGATCTGATTACTTTTATAATTTCATGTAATTGAAAATTTTGCATAGACACTGAGCTAATTAATAAATTATACCTGTATAGCTCCACCTGCTGTTTGTTTTGTTTCTTATTTCTTTGTCCTGCTCACTGAGATGGCCACACATGCTCAGTTTCTTCCTTCAACTGCCGCCTGAGCTGTGATAGGGAGAGCATGGACACACCCCCTGAGCTGTGATAGGGAGAGCTAAGACACGCCCCCTGAGCTGCAGCAGAAAAGACACTCCCCTTGACCTGTCCGCTTGATATAAATCTAGCAGAGCAATGAATGGGGAGTTCTTTGGATCCATGTGAGGTACAAGGCTGGTTCTAGCTTTGTTATGAAGAGGTTGTCATGTACTATATGATATCTGATTTTCATTTTTTTCTTTAGTCATGGGATAACTCCTTTAACCACTTTAGCCAGACCACTTTTTACACTTCTGCACTACACTACTTTCACCGTTTATTGCTCGGTCATGCAACTTACCACGCAAATGAATTTTACCTCCTTTTCTTCTCACTAATAGTGCTTTTATTTGGTAGTATTTCATTGCTGCTGACATTTTAACTTTTTTGTTATTAATCGAAATTTAACAAATTCTTTGCAAAAAAATGAAATTTTTCACTTTCAGTTGTAAAATTCTTAAAAAAAAACGATATCCATATATAAATGTTTCGCTAATTTTATTGTTCTACATGTCTGATAAAAAAAAAATGTTTGGGTAAAAAAAAACAATGGTTTGGGTAAAAGTTATAGCGTTTACAAACTATGGTACAAAAATGTGAATTTCCGCTTTTTGAAGCAGCTCTGACTTTCTGAGCACCTGTCATGTTTCCTGAGATTCTACAATCCCCAGGCAGTAGAAAAACCCCACAAATGACCCCATTTCGGAAAGTAGACACCCTAAGGTTTTCGCTGATGGGCATAGTGAGTTCATAGAACTTTATATTTTTTGTCACAAGTTAGCGGAAAATTATGATTTTTTATTTTATTTTATTTTTTCTTGCAAACTCTCATTTTCCACTAACTTGTGACAAAAAATAAAAACTTCCATGAACTCACTATGCCCATCAAGAAATACCTTGGGGTGTCTTCTTTCCAAAATGGGGTCAGTTGTGGGGTAGTTATACTGCCCTGGCATTTTAGGGGCCCAAATGCGTGCGAAGTAGTTTGAAATCCAAATCTGAAAAAAATGGCCTGTGAAATCCGAAAGGTGCTCTTTGGAATGTGGGCCCATTTGCCCACCTAGGCTGCAAAAAAGTGTCACACATGTGGTATCACCGTACTCAGGAGAAGTTGGGGAATGTGTTTTGGGGTGTCATTTTACATATACCCATGCTGGGTGAGAGAAATATCTCAGCAAAAGTCAACTTTTCCCATTTTTTTTATACAAAGTTGGCATTTGACCAAGATATTTATCTCACCCAGCATGGGTATATGTAAAATGACACCTCAAAACAGATTCCCTTACTTCTCCTGAGTACGGTGATACCACATGTGTGACACTTTACTGCAGCCTAGATGCGCAAAGGGGCCCAAATTCCTTTTAGGAGGCCATTTTTTGACATTTGGATCCCAGACTTCTTCTCACGCTTTAGGGCCCCTAAAAAGCCAGGGCAGTATAAATACCCCACATGTGACCCCATTTTGGAAAGAAGACACCCCAAGGTATTCAATGAGGGGCATGCCGCGTTCATAGGAAAAAAAAAAAACTTGGCACAAGTTAGCAGAAATTGATTTTCTTTTGTTTTTTCTCACAAAGTCTCCCTTTCCGCTAACTTGAGACAAAAATTTTAATCTTTCATGGACTCAATATGCCACTCAGCGAATACCTTGAGGTGTCTTCTTTCCAAAATGGTGTTATTTGTGGGGTGTTTGTACTGCCCTGGCATTTGAGGGTCTCCGCAATCATTACATGTATGGCCAGCATTAGGAGTTTCTGCTATTCTCCTTATATTGAGCATACAGGTAATGAGATATTTTTTTTTCGTTTTAGCATCTGGGCTGAAAGAAAAAATGAACGGCACAGATTTCTTCATTCGCATCGATCAATGTGGATGAAAAAATCTCTGCCCAAAAAAAAAAAATAAGGAGGGGAAAGGCGTCTGCCAGGACATAGGAGCTCCGCCCAACATCCATACCCACTTAGCTCGTATGCCCTGGCAAACCCGATTTCTCCATTCACATCAATCGATGTGGATGAATAAATCATTGCCGGGATTTTTTATTTTATTTTTATATATGCAAAGTGTTTGCCAAAGCATATGAACACCTCCTCAGCTCATATGCCTCGGCAAACGTATCTTTTACTGCAGAGGAGAAATCTCGTCTTGCAGCGCCGCATACACCGACTTGTGTGTAATCTGACAGCAGCGCAATGCTTCTGTCAGAATGCACATCAGTGCTGTAGCTAGTCGATCGGTTGGTACACCTGAAAGGTAAAAAAAAAAAAAAAGAAAAAAAAGAAAAAACCAGGCCGCAACGCAATAAATTTATTAACTTTATAATAACTTTTGAGCAGAACATATAAACTTTATTTAACTTTTTGAACTGAACGTCAACTTTTTTGCTTACTGGTGTTTTTTTTTTGTCTTTTTTTTTACCTTTATAGGACAAACCTCTCCTTCCCCATGGGACAATGGGCAAAGCGCAAATCGCCCAAAGATGTGGCGAAGTGCGTTATGCACTTTGTCCCAGGTAAAAGAAGAAGTTTGCAGCAGCTGTGTGTGAATGGGCTCCAATAGCCCTGTGTGCCTGTCCTGTGAGATGTGATCCCTATGCTAAGTGTACCTGTGTGTGGTACTTCCGGAAACACTCCCCAAAGCATAGGGCAGGGTGGTCAGGGCAGTCAGGACAGAAATAGTGGGCGTCACGCCTTATTCCTCTCCTGCTACAGACACAACATATTTTTCGGGGTGACTGTTGGGTTGAGGTACCAGCAACGACACTGGGGAAATGTCGCTCGTGTAGACGGCTCACTACACTGGTGGATGGGACCACGGAACCTCCTGGATACAGGAGGTTCTCGATGATCTCTTCCTGAAATTTGAGGAAGGATCCTGTTCTCCCAGCCTTACTGTAGAGAACAAAACTATTATATGCAGCCAATTGAATTAAATATACAGACACCTTCTTATACCAGCGTCTGGTGTGTCGGGAAACTAAATACGGAGACAACATCTGGTCACTGAAGTCCACCCCTCCCATGAGCAAATTATAGTCGTGGACACAGAGGGGCTTTTCAATGACTCTGGTTGCTCGCTCAATTTGGATTGTCGTGTCTGCGTGAATGGAGGAGAGCATGTAAACGTCACGCTTGTCTCTCCATTTCACCGCGAGCGGTTCTTCGTTACACAAGGCAGCCCTCTCCCCCCTTGCAAGACGGGTGGTAACGAGCCGTTGGGGGAAGCCTGCGCGACTAGTTTGCGCGGTGCCACAGCAGCCAATCTGTTCTATGAACAAATGCCTGAAGAGGGGCACACTTGTGTATAAAATTGTCCACATAAAGATGGTTCCCCTTGCCGAATAAGGGTGACACCAAGTCCCAGACTATCTTCCCACTGCTCCCCAGGTAGTCAGGGCAACCGACCGGGTCCAGGGTCTGATCTTTGCCCTCATAGATCCGAAATTTGTGGGTATAGCCTGTGGCCCTTTCACAGAGCTTATACAATTTGACCCCATACCGGGCGCGCTTGCTTGGGATGTATTGTTTGAAGCCAAGGCGCCCGGTAAAATGTATTAGGGACTCGTCTACGCAGATGTTTTGCTCAGGGCTATACAAATCTGCAAATTTCTGGTTGAAGTGGTCTATGAGGGGCCGAATTTTGTGGAGCCGGTCAAAATCTGGGTGGCCTCTGGGACGAGAGGTGCTATTGTCACTAAAGTGCAGGAAACGCAGGATGGCCTCAAATCGTGCCCTGGACATGGCAGCAGAGAACATGGGCATGTGATGAATTGGGTTCGTGGACCAATATGACCGCAATTCATGCTTTTTGGTTAGACCCATGTTGAGGAGAAGCCCCAGAATTTTTTTTAATTCGGAAACTTGGACTGGTTTCCACCGGAAAGGCTGGGCATAAAAGCTTCCCGGGTTGGCGGATATAAATTGAGTGGCATACCGGTTTGTTTCTGCCACAACTAAGTCCAAGAGCTCCGCAGTCAAGAACAGCTCAAAAAATTCCAGGGCCGAACCGATCTGAGCTGTCTCAACCCGAACTCCAGACTGGGCGGTGAAAGGGGGAACTAATGGTGCGGCTTAAGTTGGGGACTGCCAATCAGGATTTGCCAGCACCTCAGGGATTCTAGGGGGTCTACGGGCCTGTCTGTGCGGTGGCTGCGACGGGGTCACTACTGCTCGTGCCACCGTACCAGCTTCAACTGCCCTTCTGGTGCTCGCCACTTCACCAGGTTGTACGGCAGTGCTGGTACTAGGTCCAGGGAGGGCTGCGCTGCTGGTGTATGCCTCACCACGTAATCCGACAGCGCCAGGCCCACTCTGCTGCCCTTGAAGCGGATCCTGCGCAACCTGTGGTCTAGCAACAAGGGGCCGGGTACGCCTGGTGCTATCAGGGACCTCAACCTCCTCGTCCGACTGCCACTTCTTTCTACAGGTTCATATTCTGACCCGCTAGATTCATCAGATGAGGGTTCCCATTCCTCATCCGACTGGGTCAGAAGCCTGTAGGCCTCTTCAGAAGAATACCCCCTGTTTGACATTTGGACTACTACATTTAGAGGTATTCCCTGAGACTACCCAAGAAAAAAAGCAAGCCTGTCTTACAAATGGGAGGCTAGCGAAATACCGGAGGCTGCTGCGATTGATAAAAAATATCAAAACTGATTTTTTTATCGCCGAAGCGCTTGGAAAGTGATTGTGCAGTGATCAAAAATTTTGTCACTGCTGTGGGGCGGGCGTGGGTGAACGCACGTGTGGGCGACCGATCAGGCAAACACTGCGTTTTGGGTGGAGGGCGAACTAAAGTGACACTAATACTATTATAGATCTGACCGTGATCAGTTTTGATCACTTCCAGATACTATAAAAGTACAAATGCTGATTAGCGATACGCTAATCAGCGAATCAGTGACTGCGGTGCGGTGGGCTGGGCGCTAACTGATCCCTAAACTACCTAACCAAGGGGCCTAAACTATACCTAAAACCTAACAGTCAATACCAGTGAAAAAAAAAGTGACAGTTTTCACTGATCACTTTTTTCCTTTCACTAGTGATTGACAGGGGCGATCAAAGGGGTAATAGGGGTGATCTGGGGCTAGTATGAGGTGTTTGGTGTACTCACTGTGTAGCCTGCTCCTCTGCTGGATCCAACCGACGAAAAGAACCAGCAGAGGAGCAGGCCAGCCATATAACAGATCATATTTACAAATATGATCTGATATATGGCCTCCAGTGGCATAACTACCGGGGAAGCAGCTGCTTCGGGGCCCGGCGCCCCGGCAGCGTGTGTGACAGTTTATTTTCAAGTTAGTTAAATATCGTGTTCAGGGCCCCTTCACAGCAGCCGCTAGTGTGATCTAATTTTACTGTCTGCTAAAGTCTCCTGGTCTGGGATTCGAACCCACAACCTCCAATCTAGCAGTGTATCAGTGGCAAAGCATTTACCCTCACAGCCATAAAGGCTGCATTACAACTCATTGAAAAAATGGGGGGGGAGAGTGGCACCTGATACTGGCACCTGATACTGGCCCCTGGGGGGGGGAGGGGGGGTTGGCACCTGATACTTGCACATGGGGGGGGGATGAGGCACCTGATACTGGCACATGGGGGGGGAGAGGGGTTGGCACCTGATACTGGCATATGGGGTGGGGGGGGGAGGGAGAGAGGCACTTGATACTGGCACTTTTTTTGTGGGGGGGGGGATGGCACTATGATACTGGGACATGAGGGAGGGGGAGAGGCACCTGATACTGGCACCTGGAGGGGAGAGGGGGGGTTGGCACTTGATACTGGCACATGGGGGGGGAGAGAGGAACCTGATACTGGCACATGGGGAGGGGGAGGGAGAGAGGCACTTGATATTGGCACTTTTTTGTGGGGGGGGGGGAGATGGCACTATGATACTGGGACATGGGGGGGAGGAGAGAGGCACTTGATACTGGCATGTGGGGGGGGGGGTTGGCACTATGATACTGGCACATGGGGGGAGAGGCACTTAATACTGGCACTTTTTTGGGGGGGAGATGGCACTATGATAATGGGACATGGGGGGGAAGAGAGAGGCACTTGATACTGGCACATGGGGGGGTTTGGCACTATGATACTGGCACATGGGGGGTGGGGGGTCCTCGTCCATCCGCCCGTCGTCCGCTTCCCAGTCGTCCTGACTCACTTCGCCGTCTTCCACCTCCACATCCGCCAGCCGTCTAGGCCCACCGCTAGGCGGCCGCTGCACCTCGTCGCCCCCGGCAACCGACGCCACCCGGCTCCGTCCAGAGAACCGGAAGCCGCCACACAAATAAGTCCTTCCCTGGCGTCGTCCTGTACTGCAGAGCCTCCTGATCCATCTCCCACAGCCAGAGCATCCTGCTGCACCGACCCGCCTGTAGTACCAGGAACGGCCACCGGTGTCGCTGTTGAGCTCCGCCTGCTCCCCTGCCTCCTCACAGAAGAAGAATGCCGCCGGCGACAGTAGCAGATCCAGGCCGCTCCACCGCCGGCGACAGTAGCAGATCCAGGCCCCCACCGCCAGGCTGTGGGGCCGCACGCTCATCCCCCAACCTCGGCCGACTCACCGCTCGCTCCACAGGTAAGGGACGCTGGCTGGCTGGCTCCTCCTCAGAAAAGGCCTCCAGGGAAGGCGCCGCTCCACCATACCTCCCCCCACGCCGCGAATGGGACAAGGCGACGGGTGCAACCCGGTCCTCTCCCGCTGATGCCCGTGCCGACCAGGATTCCTCCCACTGCGGCGGCAAGGCACCGGACTCACTGCCCTCACCGCCCGCACTGGAGGGTCCCTGCTGGGGCTCCTTAAGCGCCGCCGCACCCGTGGGGTAGCCTCAGGGCTCAGTCTCTCAGGGGGTACAGACCTCCTAACCCTAGGCCTCGCAACAGGGGCGGCCGGTGTGGGAACCGGACCCGCCAAAACAGCCTGCAGACTCTGCTGTAACCAGTCGGCCCCATGTCTCTCCGCTGCCATCCTCACTGCCCCCAATAACTCCTCTAAAGCCGCCATTAGACTCACAGAGCTCGCCAGACACGGAAAAAACGTTCTCCTTCTTCCACGAGCGGCGTCTGCCAAACTCCGCCCCCCTCATATACTGCCCGGGAACCATGACCATGACCCCTCCCCTCACCTAAACTTTAACCCTCAACTGCCTAACTTCCCCCCAAGTCACACAGCACTATGCTAAGGCTGCGCCTAGCTCCGTTGCTCCCATCCTCTACATCTAAGCTTACGGTAGCATCTCTGGTATATTTCACATGGTTTGCATCTGTATGCATGTTGTATTATATGTATTGTCATATGTCAGACTGTATTAGTAAGTGCATTATTTTTCAGTTCCTCCGTTTTACCTGATATATATCCTTGCAATAAAGACGAAGTTGGACGTTACTCCATTGTCAATTCATTGCTGGGAAAGGTTTGGCTGTCTGTCAAGCGATGTACCTTCACACATAAGGAGCACAGAACAGCCATAGTTGAGTCCAGTGTACCTCTCCTGCCACCTCTGTCCTCCTCACACTGAATGACAGCTAACTACATAGAGCAGCAGCCAGCCGTCAATCACCATTGAGATGGGTGGGGAAATGGAGAGCTCCCCTTTTTTTGTGTGCTATTGTTAGTCTAAAAAATGAAAAGCTATGGAAGGCTCACACCAGATTATTTGCCAAGGGGTTCCACCACTCTTTATCTCACCCTGCCAAACTCAAAATCCTCTTCTCTAAATACCCCCACATATTTTATATTAAAACTGCCAGCAGCCACCACTAGGGGGAGTTCAGGGCATGGGAAACTACAAGCCTTTTCAGCTCCCCCTAGTGGTACCTGCAGGAAAATTCTGTTGTTTTATGACAACAAGCATAAGAAAAAGTTCAGCACTGACTCGTCATTCGCCAAGGGCCCCATGATACTGTCAGGATATCTCTCCATGTTAAAGGGGTTGTCCCACGAAAAAAATATTCTACAGTTTTTAAACCAACACCTGGATCTGATTACTTTTATAATTTCATGTAATTGAAAATTTTGCATAGACACTGAGCTAATTAATAAAATATCTGTATAGCTCCACCTGCTGTTTGTTTTGTTTCTTATCTCTTTGTCCTGCTCACTGAGATGGCCGCACATGCTCAGTTTCTTCCTTCAACTGCCGCCTGAGCTGTGATAGGGAGAGCATGGACACGCCCCCTAGCTGTAATAGGGAGAGCTGAGACACACCCCCTGAGGTGTGATAGGGAGAGCTGAGACACGCCCCCTGAGCTGCAGCAGAAAAGACACTCCCCTTGACCTGTCCGCTTGATATAAATCTAGCAGAGCAATGAATGGTGAGATCTCTGGATCCATGTGAGGTACAGAGCTGGTTCTAGCTTTGTTATGAAGAGGTTGTCATGTACTATATGATATCTGATTTTCATTTTTTTCTTTAGTCATGGGATAACCCCTTTAAAGAGGAACTTTCACCAGTTTTTAGTTTATAAAATCGATACCTCACACTGTAGCGCATGTTCCCTAGATGTCATATCGCTAATTCTTTTCATGTTATGCTTCTCCGTTGCGCCCCTCGTTCTGTTTAGGAGCCCTATATGCTAATTAATAACATCAGAACAGGGAGGAGGGGACATCAGCTTTTCTCAATAGGCGTCTCTTCTATCTGGCTGTGGCGCTGTCCAATCACAGCGGAGCGCGTCACAGCCAGGTAGAAGGTGAGCTGTTTTTTCTCAATGGCTGAGACGCGCTCCGCTGTGATTGGAGAGCGCAGATAGAAGAGACGCCCACTGAGAAAAGCTGATGTCTCCTCCTCTCTGTTCCGATGCTATTAATACAGGACGCCTAAACAGAATGAGGGGCACAGCGGCGCAACGTCGGAGCATTTCATTAAAAAAATGAGTGATATGACATCTAGGGAACATGGACTGCAGTGTGAGGTATCGTTTTTATAAAGTAAAAACTGGTGAAAGGTTCTCTTTAAGTAAACCACGGAATAAAAGGGACTATTTTGTATAAAATTAGCTTCTTAGACATATGACAAATTGCACTGAAATCCTTTTACCCCCACAACCGTAATAACCTGAATGATATAAAAATATAAGAAAAAGAATAATGACAGAATTGCCTTTTTCTGTATCCACCTCTGATAAAATGATGTATATGTGCCCTAAATGGTGCCTAAAACTACAATTCCTCCTCCATTAACAAGACCTCGGACATAAAGGACAAAATGAAAATAATTTATTACAGCTAAAATGGGAATAATATTATTGTGTCATTAAAGGGGTTGTCCAGTCCTTGTATATTTATATTAATGGCCCATCCTCACTCACATCAGCGGGAGCAGCGCTGTAGTCACCACCTCCACTACACAATGGACGGAGCTGTGTAGTTCTGGAGCCGATTTCTGGAGCCAGACCTTCTCCTGAACAGCTGATCGGAGGGGTGCGGGGTGTCAGATCCTGGCCAATCTGATATTGAAAACCGATCCTGAGGATAGACCATGAATATACAAGAACTGGTTAATCCCTTTAACATACATGGGTTAATAGAGGATATTGCTATTTATCATATGTGATGGAGATCTATATTATTCATATCCACTTATGTTCCTTCTAGTATCTAACTGGTCACTGCCTCTATGTGAGATCTTCATTCTCAGCTCTCAGATGTTTCCTTCTAAACCCTTCTCATCTCTCCATTATATAACTCATGTCACACATGGTAAGCACAGAATTTACATGTCCCCAGTATTTCCCTCCACGGTCTCTGGGGTCTCCTGTCACCTCCCCTGTCTCTCTGTATATATATATGTATCATTCTACACATTGTCTCATCTTATACTTTGTATCTGACGCTCCAGAAACATCAAGATGGTTTCTGGCGGTTATCTCCTGGCCGTCATCTTCATTTCTATTCAGGGTGAGAGATTCAGATCCTTCCATGATTGTGTGTAGAGAAATCTATCCAGTGGGATCCATCATCAGATCAGGATTTCTAGGAATAGATCCAGACATTTATCACTAATGAGTCTGTCTCTTCTAATCCTCAGGATCCTGTGGACAGATTGTGATGACCCAGACTCCGGATTATACCTCTGTGTCCCCAGGAGACACAGTCACCATGTCATGTAAAGCCAGTACTGGTATAGGCAGCTACTTACACTGGTACCAACAGAAATCAGGAGAACGGCCAAATCTTCTTATATACCGTGCAAGCAGCAGATACACAGGAGTCTCAGACCGGTTCACTGGATCTGGATCTGGAACAGATTTCACTCTGACAATCAGAGGAGTGACAGAAGACGATGCAGGACATTATTACTGTCAGCAGGGTTATAGCTTACCTCACACAGTGATACAGAGCCGTACAAAAACCTCCTTCCTCCTCCCCCATTATATCTCTATAATAAAGCTTCATACACAGCAGAAGAAGAAGAAAACCATCAGAGCGTTCAGTGGTTTATAATTTGTCTTCTCATGTAAATTGCCTTTTCCTGTTGTTGCAGTACCTCGGTGGACAGGGGTATCTGCAATTGTTTGGTAATGCACTGTACTGTAATGCTATGGTATACACTGCTATGTAATGTGACACACCCAGTATGCTTAATCATGAGACAGGCATGGCCAGAGTTATCTCCCCTGGCTCACACCTCTCTGGAGCTTAGGGTGTAGGCTAGCCCCTCGCCCTAGTTCCTGAAGAAGACTCTACCTGTTTTAAGAGTCTGTAGTGTGAGGATGGCCCTGGAGAAGAAGACCAGGGAGAGAAAGAGAGAGATCTCCCACTGCTTCCACTCTGCTATCTCATCGGCACGCTTCTACCCCCGGTTGAGCAGCATTCACAGCCATTTCCCACCATTTCCAGACAGTAGCGGGGTCAAACTACAGCTGCGAGGGTTGGTGAGGAGGGTATCAATACTGTTATTTATTTACAGCACGTGCAGCCGCTGGGACATTGTATTTTTTCTTGTATTGGAATAGCCCTTTAAAGGTTATGGAAACATTTGTACATGAAAAACTACTAAACTCATATCTGGTTAAAATGCAGTAGAAAATAAAATTGCACTTATTTGTTTTAAGGATTTGGCTTCATTTTTCATGCTCTCGGCAATGCTCAATCACACCTGGTTTTCAAGCACTTCTCTCTCACCTCAGGCTCTGCGGGCGTTCCCTCAGCACTGGTCTCATGGTCTCTTCTCTGCCTTTTCCCCACACACATGAGCAGAGCTCCTCTTCCCCTCCCTTCTCTGTGTAATTACCAAAACCCACCCAGTGTTACACAGCATGACCTCCCCGAGCAGATACTCAGCATTCATAGCAGAATGTACCTGAGATTCATCATCGCCCATCATGCCCCTGCCTTGCCACCATTAATTATAATGCCCCTCCGCAGTGCCCCCAGTATATATTATGCCCCCTGTAGTGCCCTCAGTAGATATAATGCTCTCTCTAAATAACTTCATAAATGTAGTGCCCTCCATAGATATAATACCCCCATGTAGTACTGTTACCTTACCACCCTGCCTGCTGCCTATTACTACCGATGCAAGGGCAGCACTGCCTAATTACATATAATGCCTCCATATACTGCCGTCACCTTACCGCCCTGCCTGTTGCCTATTACTAGCGTTGTGAGAGAAGTGCTGCTTACTTGCCAGGGCCGGAGATGTGCTGCCTGTCACTGTGATGCGAAGCCGATCCTTACTCCATGATGAAATTCTGGATTATCTTAGTTGACTACCATGAATTCAAAGAATGCAGAAGTGCTGGGCAGTAATGACAGAAAAAGCGGCCAGAACAACGCTGAGTGCAAAATCGCGGTGTCTTTGTTGATGACGCAGTGCACACTCGCCCAAAACAGCGTTTCATCAAGGAACAGAGAGCGGCCTCCTTGTGTATGCTGACCATATATGATGAATCACTGTGTTCTGATCAATCAGCACATGGAGGAGAGCACAAGCTTCAGAACGCATTTAGTACTCTACGATCCCAGTTATATAATGACGCTACAGATGTGCGCCCCCGTGTGGTGACAGGAGGAGGCTACAGATGGACCATCAGATGACGGATATTCTGTAAAACCTGGCAGAGCGGGATGCTGTGCATAGGAGGCTATAGAACGAACACAAAAAAAATTTTAGACAACAGGAGAAATGATTTTCTCCACATAATAAAATAAATATAAAAAAAAAAAAATAGTCATCTGTCTGGCATAATCATATTTTTATGTTACTCTACACATGTCAGAATATGTCAAGTTAAATGAATAGTTAAAAGGGACACATTTGTAGAAGATCAGTTCCATATATTTGTGTATTTCTTCTCAGGGCGGTCCCCAATGATTCCAGCTGTTATATAGGTGACACTGTATAGGTGACATCTCTATACGCTGTGTGCACCCTGCAGTGCCTACTGAGGGGTGAAGATCAATTATCAGACTTGCAATTTGTCTGTCAAGTATGAATAGGAGCCTGAATCTTCTAGCCCATCCAAATGCTGTGAAGTCCATCAGTTAAAATACATGTGTTACCTTTAAAGTCTTGTTTCATGCATTATCCCTCTTTATGGCTGCTCTACCACCTTGAATAAATGCAAATTTTCACCCCCTCAACGGATACCATCTGGTTCGGTCTCCTTTGGGTCCTCCATGTGTCTGTTCCCTGATGTTTTCCAGAGCTGCTCTTTCGGCTTGTTCTCACACACACTGCCCTCTACACACATTGACTAAACAGAGAGACCTCCCTACTAGAGAGGTTGGACCCACCTTTGCCTAGCAGCTGTATCTATGAGGAAATAACCCCATATGCATAGCCTGGATGAAATGATATAAAACAACCTTTTAGAGCAATAATGCAGTAGACACAAACATAACCCCTTTAGCAGTAAACCACTGGGTGACTGCATATAACACATTTGCAGAGTCTTTATTTTCTAAGCTCAGCCTTTTATACCATGTACCTCTTTTGTATCACTAATAGGGACTGTTGCCCCTCTGCCAGAGCAGATAGATATATGGCTGTGTGGAAGAAGATTCAATACAACTTGTAGTTTATGGATTGTAATCACTCGTCAGTCTGAGCTTAGGAGTCCAGTGGGCGGTCTGTGTGTACAAAGATAGCTGTTACTAAGTGATAAGACCGCCCACTGGACTCCTAAGGTCAGAAAGAGCAGGAATTTCAATCAATAAGTTAGAAGTTACTGCAAGTTGAAACCTTTTACACCAAACTGTGTATTGACATGAAAAAGATAAAAGGAGACTGAGGTGTTACTATATGGTGCTACATGCAGATCTATCAGAGACAGACAGCTGGGATCCATTGGAAGTTGTCTGCGTCTCCCATGAATACTTGATTTTCATGTTTCTGTCCCAAAATAATATATGATATGACTATGACTTACCACTGAATATCAGGAAGGCAACGAGCAGGAACACAGCTGCTATAGATATTCCCTGGATCCACTGCATTCAGACTCAGTGTAGAAATTCGGTAATTAGAATTTTTTATTTTTTTTAACAGGATAGGGAAGAATTTCAGTACGACACTAGATGTCAGACCTCTTCCACTAATGATAAGTTTACTCTGTAGGACGGTATTTGTCAAAGAATGACAATTTCTATTGACTGCTGGACCTGGTATTGTATTAGTGATGTGATAGTAACATGGATTTCTGACATAGCTATTTTGTTTTAGCAGTTTTTAGCATAGTCATGGCCCAAAACTTTTTTTTTCCACTGGATTTCAACCCTGCTTAAAATGACCTGCTAACATCATTTCAGTGATCTGTTCTTAGCTCAGGAGAAAATGTTAATGAGGCCAAGACAGTTTGCTTTTAAAGGTGGATGGTGCTTAAAATCATTGTTTTCTTCTGTTAACCATGGTTACCTCCAAGGGAACACATACAGTCATCATTGCTTTGCATCAAACGGTCTTCACTGGAAAGGTTATTGCTGTTTGTAAATTGGTATCTAACTCAACCATTTATTGGCCCATCAAGGAGAAAGTTTAAATTACTGTGAAGAAGGCTTCAGGATGCCCAAGAACCGGCTCCTAAAGAGAAGTCTGTTACGGGATTAGGTTGCCACCAGGGCAGAGCTTTCTAAGGAATGGAAAATAAATAAACTTGGCAACGGCCCACTGATATTGGAATAGGGATATGGGGGAGGTTAAGCTGTCAAAAAAAACAATAAGAAGGAGAATGAACCAATAAAAGTATAAAAGCTGGCACCAACACTAATCAGACAAGCATTATGTTCATAGCAAGCAAGGTAATATAGAGACAAAGGTTTACTTAGAAATAGTCCTGAATTTCAAAGAGGATAATGTATTGTAGAGAATAATAGGTTCTTTACATTGTGCAATTATATGATTGTTATGCAACTGTTATTACGTGTAATATGCCTGGTTCACCAGAAGGTGGCAGTGTAAATGGCAGAACTATACTTAGAAAGAATGGGACTCACCATTCCATTCTCCCCCCTCTGGGCAGAGGTGGGCAAGTCGTGCTTCCTTCCAGAAGCGAGGGGCAGCAGTTCCAATTAGTTCAAGTCGAGTCTGGACACACACAGTCTGACGTGCCTATGTCAGCCAGAGCAGCCTAAGCTCTGGTGACCATGGAAGCCATAGGGACCAGAGGATATCCTTCTTCGGTCGCCATAATAGATATCAGCAAGAGGAATTGTTCTTCGGCTGGAAATTACGTCATTTACTGAGTGTTAGGAGGGGAATAACAGCCCAAGGCACACAATCCAAGGATGCCAGATCAGACCTACAGTACAGAAACCAGACTTAAGCAGAGTTTAGTGCAGCATAAAGAAAAAAGCTGAGTGTTTGAGCAAACCTGTCAGCATAGCAGAGCAAGCAAGAAAGTAAAGCTATTAAGTTTGCCTGCCAGTTTATTCTAAAGCCTGCTGGAACCACGACAAAGCCTGAAAAACATTTGGATGCAAGTTTACCCAAGTAAACCTGCTGATGAACCTTATATTAAGGTCTGGACTCAATTTTTTTTTTCTTTTCGTCCCTCGGCTATTCCCCGTTTTAATGCTTTCAAGCCTAAGCCTGGGTCCCGCTGTATCCAGGTAGGATCCCCGTGACAAATACAGGCTGCACCACACCACTCGGCATTCCACTATACACCTGGGATGCGATAGGACCCTGGGGGGAGGCTCATTGCAAAGGTCAAATTAATAATACTGCAGTATAGTTAGTCAATGTCATGTATGGTGGTAGTGATTAGTAGGAGGTACTCCTGGTATGCTTATACCGATATTTCTCTAATGCACTCTAGTTGATAATGAAAAGTTTTTAATAAACGGTGCACTGCTGCAGTGGCGTCTCTAGCTTTCAAATTTTGGGGGGGCACACTGGGGGCCAGGACAAAAGTAGGGGGGGGCAGCTATAACAACGATACATTTACACAAGTATGCTTAGAAATGCTACGATACTTTACCCAATACCTAAAACCGCAATAGGGAAGAAAAGTCCTGCTGTCTGTGGTTAAAAAAAAATAAAAATAATCACTCAGATTTCAACATGTCCTAGCTGCCTGGGCATGCTGGAATTACTCCAGATACAGCATCTACCAGCTGTGTCAAGTCCCCTTCTCTTTGTCACATGGCATGAACCGATAGTATCGCTATCGGCAAGCACCTGAAGTACTTGTACTCAGTATTATTATAGGAGCGGATCCGTCTGTGCAGACACCAGACGGATCCGCTCTGAACGCAAGTGAAAGTAGCCTTATGGAGGGGGATCTGTGGATGACACTTATGGAGGGGGATCTGTGGATGACACTTATGGAGGGGGATCTGTGGATGACACTTATGGAGTGGGATCTGTGGATGACACTTATGGAGGGGGATCTGTGGATGACACTTATGGAGGGGGATCTGTGGATGACCCTTATGGAGGGGGATCTGTGGATGACCCTTATGGAGGGGGATCTGTGGATGACATACCATTTATAGCATCTTATGCTATATGTGTCATCCACAGATCCACCCCATATCAGTGTCATACCGGGATCCCTCTCCCTATAAGGCCCCATTCACACATTCGAAATTTGCATAACGGAATTGCGGACCCATTCATTTCTATAGGGCAGCACGGCGTGCTGGCGGATACGGAAATGCAGACCCGGACTTCCGGGTCCGAAATTCCGTTCCCGAAAAAAAAATGCCGACCCGTACATTGCCGCTGTTATGGATGTCTGAATGGAGCCTAACAGTGTCATCCACAGAGTGGCACAGATTCCCCCCCCCCCCCAATAATCGTGTCATCTACAGATCCTCGTCCCTATAACAGTGTCATCTACAGATTCCCCGCCCCCCCCATAACAGTGTCATGACATCCACAGACCCCCGATCCCCCTCCCTATAGCACTATAAGAGTATCATCCACAGATCCTTCCCCCCCTATAACAGTGTAATGACTCATGACATCACGCTCCCACCACTCACATTTGAACATGATTTCTCTAAACGGTAAAGTAAACACTGTAATCATCCAGGCTGCACTGACAGTAACTTTAAAGGGGTTCTGCACTTCCATTTAACTGATGATCTATCCTCTGGATAGATCATCAGCATCTGATTGGCGGGGGTCCGACACCCAGGACCCCCACCGATCAGCTGTTTGAGAAGGCACCGGTGCTCCAGCAGCGCCGCGGCCTTCTCACTGTTTACCGCAGGCCCAGTGACTGACGTCACGACTAGTATCAACTAGCCTGAGCCCGGCTAAGCTCTGTTCACTTGAATGGAGCTTAGCCACGTCTACGCTAGTTGATACTAGTCGTAACTCGTGACATCACTGGGCTGGCGGTAAACAGTGAGAGGGCCGCGGCGCTACTGGAGAGCCGCTGCCTTCTCAAGCAGCTGATCGGCGGGGGTCCGGGGTGTCGGACCCCCGCCGATCAGAAGCTGATGATCTATCCAGAGTATAGATCATCAGTAAAATGAAAGTGCAGAACCCCTTTAACTTTTAAATCAGGAAGATTCAGGGGCAGCCGCCAGCCAGCTCTCCTCTCAGTCTTAGGCCTCTTTCACACTTGCGTTGTCCGGATCCGGCGTGTACTCCACTTGCCGGAATTACACGTTACACGTTCAAAATGCGTTCAGTGTTACTATGGCAGCCAGGACGCTATTAAAGTCCTGGTTGCCATAGTAGCAGTGGGGAGCGGGGGAGCGGTATACTTACAGTCCGTGCGGCTCTCGGGGCGCTTCAGAATGACGTCAGAGCGCCCCATGCGCATGGATGACGTGCCATGTGATCACGTCATCCATGCGCGTGGGGCGCCCTGACGTCACTCTGGAGCGCCCCGGGAGCCGCACGGACGGTAAGTATACTGCTCCCCACTACACTTTACCATGGCTGCCAGGACTTCTAGCGTCCCGGCAGCCATGGTAACCATTCAGAAAAAGCTAAACGTCGGATCCGGCAATGGGCATTAATTCCGGATCCGGCAAGTGTTCAGGATTTTTGGCCGGAGCAAAAAGCGCAGCATGCTGCGGTATTTTCTCCGGCCAAAAAACGTTCCGGTCCTGAACTGAAGACATCCCGATGCATCCTGAACGGATTTCTCTCCATTCAGAATGCATTAGGATAAAACTGATCAGGATTCTTCCGGCATAGAGCCCCGACGACGGAACTCTATGCCGGAAGAAAAGAACGCAGGTGTGAAAGAGCCCTTAGTCACAGTCAGATCTAATCTCTCTAGTTAGGGTACTTTCACACTAGCGTTTTTCTTTTCCGGCACAGAGTTCCGTCACAGGGGCTCTATACCGGAAAAGAACTGATCAGTTTTATCCTAATGTATTCTGAATGGAGAGCAATCCGTTCAGTTTGCATCAGGATGTCTTCAGTTCAGTCGTTTTGACTGATCAGGCAAAAGATAAAACCGCAGCATGCTACGGTTTTCTCTCCGGCGAAAAGAAACTGAAGACTTGCCTAAATGCCGGATCCGGCATTTTTTCCCATAGGAATGTATTAGTGCCGGATCCGGCATTCAAAATACCAGATCCGTCCTTCCGGCCTGCGAAGACCGGTAAAAATGTGAAAAAATGTACAAGACGGATCCGTCTGTCTGCGTGACAAGCGGAGAGACTGATCCGTCCTTGCAATGCATTTGTGAGACGGATCCGCATCCGGATCCGTCTCACAAATGCTTTCAGTCAGCTGCAGATCGGCGGATCCGGCGGGCAGTTCCGACGACGGAACTGCCTGCCGGATCACACTGCCGCAAGTGTGAAAGTAGCCTTAGAATAGAAAGAGACTTAGGCCTCTTTCACACTTGCGTTGTCCGGATCCGGCGTGTACTCCACTTGCCGGAATTACACGCCGGATCCGGAAAAACGCAAGTGTACTGAAAGCATTTGAAGACTGATCCGTCTTCAAAATGCGTTCAGTGTTACTATGGCACCCAGGACGCTATTAAAGTCCTGGTTGCCATAGTAGGAGCGGGGAGCGGTATACTTACAGTCCGTGCGGCTCCCGGGGCGCTCCAGAATGACGTCAGAGCGCCCCATGCGCATGGATGACGTGCCATGCGATCACGTCATCCATGCGCGTGGGGCGCCCTGACGTCACTCTGGAGCGCCCCGGGAGCCGCACGGATGGTAAGTATGCTGCTCCCCCGCTCCCCACTACACTTTACCATGGCTGCCAGGACTTTAGCGTCCCGGCAGCAATGGTAACCATTCAGAAAAAGCGAAACGTCGCATCCGGCAATGCGCCGAAACGATGTTTAGCTTAAGGCCGGATCCGGATCAATGCCTTTCAATGGGCATTCATTCCGGATCCGGCCTTGCGGCAAGTGTTCCGGATTTTTGGCCGGAGCAAAAAGCGCAGCATGCTGCGCTATTTGCTGCGGCCAAAAAACGTTCCGTTCCGGAACTGAAGACATCCTGATGCATCCTGAAGGACGGACTGTCCATTCAGAATGCATTAGGATAATCCTGATCAGTATTCTTCCGGCATAGAGCCCCGACGACGGAACTCTATGCCGGAAGAAAAGAACGCATAAGTTGTAGTACCTTATATTATTAAGGTAACCTGAGTGTCCTGCTTGCTACACACCGTCATCACTAGGTCAGTCTCAGTCCAGTCTGTCTGTCTGTCTGTTCGGTATCGGTAGGGCCACACCAGGCCACACACTGTCTCGTCTGTCTCAGTCAGTCTCTAGTCTCGTCTGGCCCTGGCTGGCTTAAAGGGGTTCTGCACCTTCATTTAACTGATGATCTATCCTCTGGATAGATCATCAGCTTCTGATCGGCGGGGGTCCGACACCCGGGACCCCCGCCGATCAGCTGTTTGAGAAGGCAGCGGCGCTCCAGCAGCGCCGCGGCCTTCTCACTGTTTACCGCCGGGCCGCCCGCCCACTGACGTCACGACTTGTATCAACTAGAGTGGGCGCGGCTAAGCTCTGTTCATTGAATGGAGCTTAGCCGCGCCCACTCTAGTTGATACTGGTCGTGACGTCAGTGGGCGGGCGGCCCGGCGGTAAACAGTGAGAAGGCCGCGGCGCTGCTGGAGCGCCGCTGCATTCTCAAACAGCTGATCGGCGGGGGTCCCGGGTGTCGGACCCCCGCCGATCAGAAGCTGATGATCTATCCAGAGGATAGATCATCAGTTAAATAAAAGTGCAGAACCCCTTTAAGCAAGTTAGACTACAGGCAGTGGGAGGGCTGCTCATGGTGACATCACACGCCTAGGAGGAGGAGCAGGAGCGCCTCCCGCACTGCTGCCAGTAGTTGAATAAATTCAGATCAGCTGAGCTAGTCTCGACTAGGTGATTGAGACTAGCTCAGACACTGAGTCTGACTCAACTGGTATGGGGCTGGGGGCGGGGCTTATGACGTGTCGGGGCGGGGCTTATGACGTGTCGGGGCGGGGCTTATGACGTGTCGGGGCGGGGCTTATGACGTGCGCGGCGGCAGTGGGCGGAGAGTGAGAGAGAGCGCAAGGCACCCGGGCACCAAGACATTTTGATACTAGTGTTGGTCTGATGATCTGACATGTGTGAACTTAGATGTCCGGTAGGAGTGCCTACACAGTGCGCAGCAGGCAGCACAGACCAACACTAGTATCAAAATGAATGGGGGACATTTTAGTTGGGGGGGCACATGGGGGGGCACAGCTTGATGTAGGGGGGGCCGTGGCCCCCTCTGGCCCCCCCCTGGCGACGCCACTGGACTGCTGCCCTTACCGCCTTGCTGTATGCTGTGTGACCGGTAATTCACATGATCTTGATTTTCTAATGTACCATATGAGGTTCTATGTTCGCAGACTCCAAAGGTCTGTATTATATGGGCCATGCTGACATCTGTAAGCTGCTTGGGCTCTAATCCTCCAGGACTCATACAGGGTCTTGCGTTCGGAGTATCTCACTCTTGTGCAGGAACTATTCAATGTCCTGGCACATGATGCATTTCAGCGTCCTCCTGTTAATTACATTTTTGAAAGAAAATGTCTGCACAATGTTTGTGATATTAGCAATATCGTGGATATAAATTGGCCAGACACATTTTATTGTTGTCACAACACCTTCCTCTGTGGTATTTGGAGGATGGCTACTTCTATCCAAGAAAAAACTTTAAGAAAAGATTAACATTCTGCAGGAAGTGTAGAAGAGAAACAGAGAAGAGGAGGAAAACTTAATACTTGTTACTAAGAGCTCCGGTTTAAAATGGCTTGCCAGCACCATGGTCGCCCTCTCATCTGAGCCTCCTCCTACAAAATCTCGGTTTAAACTGGATGACACAAGGACATTATCTGCGTGACTATGTATGGCTACTTTAACATCTGGAGCACTACCATCCGGTCACCAGTTCTGGCAGAAAATGCCAGAAATTGGCTGGACACCAACTGCAGCATGCAATGGTTTGTGTCCGGCTGATTTTTGGCATATTTGCTGGATTGAGGACGGATCTTTGTTGAATCCCAATATAGTTAATGGGACCGGAGGGCATTTGAATTGCAAATGTGAAAGTAGTCTGTTGGTTTCCTTTCATGCTCGAGGGAAATACTAATGGGGAAATTACCTTATTTGGAAATTGTCCTAAGTGTGTATGAGTCTCAGGTAGGGAAATTAGATTAGGAGCCCCAATGAGGACAATATTTGTTGGTTAATCGTGATCTCTAAACATCATATGGTAGCACTGTATACATCGCTGGATGTAGCTGTTGGTCTTATAGAGTAAGATCATTGGAATCTGTGTCATTTATACCCATCTTTTTTGCATACACAAAATCTTAGGTCATTCCCTCTTGATGTCTGGATATATGTCACCGCCAGCTCTGTGAGAAGGTCTGTTAGACGTTCTTCGCTACCTCTTGCATAACGTTCTTTGTTTTGGTTCTTTCCTACTCCCAGCTGTCACCTATTTGCACTGATTGTCTCCCTTTATATTCCCTCCCATACTGCCTCACTTTGCAGTTTATACTTCTTCCTGGATGAGTTGTTCACTGCTGGATACTGCTTCTCCTGATTCCTCAGATAAGTCTGTTTCCTTTATTTGTGTTTCCTTGCTGGCTTGATTGTAGGTGACTCTGACTCCGTCCGTATTAAGTGCAGGGAGTCGGTGGTCGTGTCCCCTCACTATTATAGGGTTTTCAGGTGTCACATAGTATAAGGTACGTGGGCATGCAATTGTCTACCATAAAGACCTTTGCATGGGCATAGCAGTCAGGGAGAGCTCTAGGGGTTTTATAGGGCTCACCCATATGCTCCTTAGTTTGGGATCAAGCCAGTCAGTTGATGTTTATTTATAAGTTACAGCTTTCTGCAACACCATCCGTGACATTATAAACCGCCATAACCGTCTTAAGCATGGATCCGGTTTCAGCCTTGATAGACCTCATGCAAGGTTCTTTCACTGGAGGTAGCAGATCTCCGTAAAACTGTGTCTCAGTTTCAGGTGACCGGTTCTGCTTGCGTTCATTGAGTTTGTTCCGAGCCTAAGATCTCGCTTCCGTATACGTTCTCCGGGGGTAGTGAGAATTTTGTTCGCTTTAGAGAGGCTTGCAAACTCAATTTTCGCCTACTTCCCCATTCCTCTGGTGATGAGGAGCAGAGGGTGGGGATCATCATCTCGCTGCTCAGGGATAACGCTCAGTCTTGGGCCTTTTCGCTGCCGGTCGGAGCACGGCCCCTTCGATTGGTGGATGAATTCTTTGTAGCCCTGGGGCAGATATATGATGACCCGGATCGTATTGCTCTGGCTGAATCTAAACTGCGTCTTTTATGCCAGGATAAACAGTCCGCAGAGATATATTTGACAGAATTTCGGAGATGGGCAGCTGATACTGGTTGGAATGATGCTGCACTCCGAAGTCAATTTTGCCATGGTCTTTCGGAAAGATTGAAAGATGCATTTGCTTTTCATGAGAGACCAGCCTCGTTAGAATCTGCCATGTCTCTAGCTGTTCGTATTGACAGGCGTCTTAGAGAGAGAGAGGAGACTACTCCTTCCTGTCATATTCAGTCCAAGGACAGTGGGGCTGTCTCATTCAGTGCGCAGGGGTCTCAGTCTCTCTCAATCCCCTCTGAGGAGGAGGCCATGCAGCTGGGTTTGCTTGCCTCTGATAGTAGAGGATTCAGCTCTCAGAGGAGGGTTTGTTTCTGTTGTGGGGGTATAAATCATTTGGCTAATGTTTGCCCCTCTAGGAGATTCATGGAGTTTTCTGAGGGTAATAAAAGAAAAACAAAAAGAAAAAAACCTCTAAAAACTTTCCATTTGCTACTATTGGCAAGGTTGATGCGGAAATTGAAGGTTTGCCATTTACTTGTAGTTCCCGTTTTCTCCTACCTGCCAGGGTGGCGCTAGACAGCAAGAACATTGTTTGTGAGATTTTTGTAGATAGTGGAGCAGCTGTCAATCTCATTGATAATCAATTTGCAATAACGCATGGTTTCCAGGTATGCACTTTGGAAAAGGATATACCTGTTTTTGCTATCGATTCCGCTCCACTTTCTCAAAGATCGTTAAAGGGCATAGTTCACAATATCCGTTTGACTGTGGGTGACGCTCATGTTGAGGATATGTCATGTTTCGTCTTAAGCGGATTACCTACTCCTCTAGTGTTGGGGCTACCCTGGCTCACTAAACATAACCCCACCATTGATTGGCAAGCAAGGCAAATAAATGGTTGGAGTGAGTTTTGCAGAGAGAATTGCCTCACGGCGTCTCTTTCAGAGGTTTCTACCAAGACTGTGCCATCTTTTCTCTCTGAATTTTCGGATGTGTTTTCCGAGAGTGGTGTCCAGGAGTTGCCCCCGCACCGGGAGTACGACTGCCCTATTAATCTCATCCCAGGCGCCAAACTGCCAAAATCACGTTTATACAATCTCTCCCAACCTGAAAGAGTCGCTATGCGTACTTATATCTCTGAGAGCCTGAGAAAGGGACACATCCGACCCTCGAAGTCACCTGTTGCCGCTGTTTTTTTTTGTTAAGAAAAAAGATGGTTCTTTAAGACCTTGTCTGGATTTCAGGGAGCTGAACCGTATCACGATTCGTGACCCATATCCGCTTCCTCTGATCCCGGACCTGTTTAACCAGATTGTTGGGGCTAAGGTTTTTTCTAAGTTGGATTTAAGAGGGGCATACAACCTAGTCAGGGTCAGGGAAGGGGACGAATGGAAGACGGCCTTCAATACCCCTGAGGGTCATTTCGAGAATTTGGTTATGCCCTTTGGTTTGATGAATGCTCCGGCCGTCTTCCAACATTTTGTGAACAGCATTTTTCATCATTTAATGGGGAAATTTGTACTGGTGTATCTGGATGACATTTAGATTTTTTCTCCTGATTTCAAGACTCATCGAGACCACCTACGTCAGGTCTTGCTGATTCTGCGGGATAATAAATTGTATGTTAAACTGGAAAAATGTGTGTTTGCGGGCTCCGGAGATTCAATTTCTTGGTTTTCTTCTCTCAGGTTCTGGTTTTCGCATGGACCCTGAGAAGGTCAGCGCTGTGCTTGATTGGGAGCTTCCTGAGAATCAGAAGGCGCTGATGTGGTTTTTGGGTTTTGCCAATTATTACAGAAAGTTAATTTTGAATTATTCCTCTGTTGTTAAGCCACTCACTGATATGACTAAAAAGGGGGTAGATTTTTCTTCATGGTCGGTAGATGCGCTGAAAGCCTTTTCTAGCATCAAAGAGAGTTTGCTTCCGCTCCCATTTTGGTACAACCTGATGTGTCTCTACCTTTTTTTGTTGAGGTGGACGCTTCTGAGGTGGGTGTGGGCGCAGTCTTATCTCAGGGTCCCTCTCCTGCCAAATGGCGACCGTGTGTCTTTTTCTCAAGGAAACTCTCCTCTGCAGAGAGAAATTACGATGTGGGAGATAGGGAGTTGTTAGCCATCAAATTAGCTTTTGAGGAATGGCGCCATTGGTTAGAGGGAGCCAGACACCGTATTACCGTGTTTACAGACCATAAGAATCTGGCCTTCTTGGAATCGGCCAAGCGTCTGAACCCGAGACAGGCCAGATGGTCTTTGTTCTTTTCTAGGTTTAATTTTGTTGTTACGTTCTGCCCTGGGGTTAAAAATGTGAAGGCAGAGGTTCAGGCAGCCCAAGCAGAGGCTCCTGATCTTTGTTCCCCTGGGAGGTTGTTTGTGCCTCTCGCTTTATGACACAAGGTTTTTAAGGAGCACCACGATACTGTCCTTGCTGGGCACCCAGGGAGCAGAGCCACAGTGGATCTCATTGCTCAGAGATTTTGGTGGCTGGCTCTTTGTAAGACGGTTGAGGGTTTTATGGCAGCCTGCGAGACCTGCGCTCGTGCCAAGGTCCCTCATTCACAGCCATTGGGTTCTCTCCTCCTGTTATCCATTCCTTCCCGTCCTTGGACGCATCTGTTCATGGACTTCAGTACGGACTTGCCTCATTCCTCGGGGAAGACTGTGATTCTGGTAGTAGTGGACCGTTTTAGCAAAATGGCGCATTTCATTCCCTTTCCTGGGTTACCCAATGCTAAGACGCTGGTGCAAGAGTTTGTTAATCATATTGTTAAATTGCATGCCATTCCTTCAGACATCGTTTCTGATAGGGGCACACAATTTGTTTCCAGATTCTGGAAGGCCTTCTGTTCTTGCTTGGGGGTTCGGTTGTCGTTCTCTTCTACTTTTCACCCGCAGTCGAATGGTCAGACCGAACGCTTCAATCAGAATCTGGAGACATATCTGCGCTGTTTAGTGGCAGAGAATCAGGAGGATTGGTGTTCTTTTTTGTCCCTTGCTGAGTTTGCTTTAAATAACAGTCGCCAGGAGTCCTCTGATAAGTCACAATTTTTTGGGCAAACCACAGTTTGGGACATTCTCTGGACAGGGGTCTTCTGGTTTACCTGATGAGGAGAGATTTTCCTCGTCGTTGTCATTTATTTGGCAAAAGATTCAGGGCAATCTGAAGAGGATGAGTGAGAGACATAAGCGTGTGGCGGATAAGAGACGTGTGCCTGGTCCGGACCTGAATGTGGGTGATCTCTTGTGGTTGTCTACAAAGAATATCAAACTGAAGGTTCCCTCCTGGAAGTTGGGTCCTAAGTTTATTGGGCCTTACAAGATCTTGTCCGTCATCAATCCCGTTGCCTTCCGTCTTGATCTTCCTCATACTTGGAAGATCCATAATGTTTTTCACAGGTCCCTATTAAAACCTTATGTCCAACCCACTGTACCCTCCTCTTTGCCTCCTCCTTCGATTATTGTTGATGGTAATCTTGAATTTCAGGTCTCTAGGATTCTGGATTCTTGCATTATCCGCGGTTCTCTCCAGTACCTCGTTCATTGAGAGGGTTATGGTCCCTAGGAGAGGATGTGGGTCCCAGTGGCGGACATTAAGGCCACTCGTCTCATCAGGGCTTTCCATAGGTCTCATCCTGAGAAGGTGGGCTCTGAGTGTCCGGAGTCCACCCGTAGAGGGAGGGGTACTGTCACCGCCAGCTCTCTGAGAAGGTCTGTTAGACGTTCTTCGCTACCTCTTGCATGACGTTCTTTGTTTTGGTTTCACTTTGTCATCTCCTTTCCTACTCCCAGCTGTCACCAATAATTCTTTCTCAGTGTGCCCTTATTAGCAATAGTGCCCCTAAAATGCCCCCAATAATGATACCGCACCCCAAGAGTGCCCTGTTAGTGAGAGTGCCCTCCATATTTTACCCCATAATAACAACCACCATAGTGCACCCAGCAGTAATAAGGCTCTCTATAGTATTAATAAGGATGTCTGTGGTACCTCCAGTAGTATTTTTTCCACCTTTATAGTGTCCCCAGTAGTTATAGTTTCCCCTATAGGACTGTGACAAACTCACCTCTTTTGAGGTTGCCACGAGAGGACTACTTGCCAGCCTCTTACCATGTGATTACGGTCCCATTTTGAATGCACCGGTTTTGTGCAATGGCTGAATAGTTATGTGGGTTCATGTAGTTTGCTGTCTTTTACTACTATGTGGCTAATGGAGTCTTGCCTCTGTCCTTGGGAGATAAGTGGATCACTTCTAAATTGTCTCCAGGACAAAAGACTGTGTAGAACCGGCCAAAGAGACTTTTACTAACTTTTGAACTCCTAATTCGTGTCATTTTGGGATGTGTTAAATGTCTATGTGTACTGTAAAGGGTGGGACATTGTATATTTGATAAGTGATGTCTGTCCTATTGTCTGCCCGTGTTTATTGGCGATTTCCCTTTGTCCTGAGAGATAATTGAATTACACCTCGGTTGTCTCCAGGACAGAAGACATTGTGTATTGTCCTGCCTGGGATAATTATGTTAACCAGTGTGTACCATAATTATATCACAGGCAGAGGGGGGGATGTTATGTGGGTTGTAACCTTTGTGTTATTGGTTAATGTATATTTGTTGTGGGTGTCTCCCTTGCATTGGAGCAGGGCATAAAAGAAAGTGTAGTTTTGAATGCCTGGGTTGTTTCCAGTAAAGTCTTATTCCAGCATTCAGCTTTGGCTCATGTATGGACTTATTTGGCGATACCAGCGATACTGGCGATACCAGCAATACTGGCAATACCAGCGATAATAGCGGTTATATCTCTGTGGATTACTTGGCGGTGCTATTTCATAGGAAGAAGGGAATAATAGATGGTGACACAGATGATACCGTCACAACTGGTGGCAGCAGTGGGATTCTCCCTTCTTTTTCCCTGCACAGAGGATTAAAGGAAGGCACTAGTGTATGGTGCATGGAGGGCAACGCTGGCACTCCCTATCCACAGCAACATGGAAGAGGAGTTTCGCTGGAGGTTGCAGCAGCACTTGGCCCAACAGGATGGGCCTGTATCAGAGGAGGGCATAATGGACTTGAGAGATGCCACTCGAAAGGGGCTGTGGTATGACGCCTTAGAGGAGGTACAGCGGCGGTGGAAAGCCTTCCCGGTGAGGAACAGAAGTTCCAGGTACTTGTGGCCTTGCGGTCACCCTTCCTAGGAAAGCAACCCTTGGCTGAGTGGGTGACGGAACTGTGGACCCTGATTTGGAGGGAGTTGTGGCTGGACAAAGCGTACCGGGTACTAAAGTGGTATGCCACCCAGCGCTACCCATGGATGACTAACCCCTATCTGCCGGAGGGAGAGGATTATGATGGTCCGGGCTTACTGTGGGAAGCCTTTGATGAGGGCGATGACTTTGTATGCCCCACAGAATGTCGGTTCTGGGACATCTACGACATCAGGGAAACCATGCTGGACCTTCCCCAGCGGACGACCTTGGGCCAGACCTGATTCATTTAGTCACCATGGAGTGGGAGCTTGAGCAGAGCTACCATCAACTGTTCAACCTAGCTCAACCACCATTCCTCAGCCCAGAGGATTGCCTGGAAATTATACCCTCTTTTGCCCAACCAACCTCAGAGGTGAGCAACCTCATAGACTTGTCTCGGGAGGACCCACAGATGGCAGGTGGCGATGGGAACTAGGTCTCTCTACCGGCCCTACAGGGATGATGGGCTGCCTGCCCAGATCTCCAGCAGCAGTGCATATCACAGGGAGAGAAGACAACTGGTCTCTCTCCCCAGCGGCAGCCTGAGTTCCAGGGGGAGGAGATGCTAGGTCCCTCTGCCCTACAGCAACCAGTGGATGAGAGGCAACTGGCCTCATCTTCCAACAGCAGCTGGAGATACCGGGAAAAGGGGAACACAAACCCCACTACACGGGCGCAGATGAGACTGCGGGCTCTGTGCCAGTCCTACAGGGATGCTGGATGGTCGGTCCAGATCTACAGCCATATCCGCAGGGATACCCGGAGGAGGAGGTAAGCGAGCCCTCCCCTTCCCAGCTACTTCCCAACCGAGTTTTGGTGGCAGAGGATGAGCCTGCGATACCCAATGATCCCTCCAACCGAGTTCTGGGGACAGGGGATGAGCCTGCGATACCCACTGATCCCTTCCCAGCGGAAGAGCTGGCATCCGGGCAGAGCGCCGTAGCCTCTGCTCCACCAACCCCCTTGTTACAGGGCTGGCTTGCTCCCCCCTCGCCCCAGCAGAAGAGCTGGCATCAGGGCAGATCGCCGCTAGCATCTGCTCCACCGACCCCCTTGTTACAGGACTGGCTTGCACCCCCCTCGCCCCAGCAGGTGCTGGCATCAGTGCAGAACGCCGCTGGCCGCTGTTCCCCAAGTAGCCCCAGCGGTTTGCCTAGCTGCACCAGGGAGACTGAGGATGCAGAACTGTTTCACTACAACCTGGGACCTACAGACCAGTACTGTCCCTGGTGGGTGAGCTACCCTGCTACCTATTTACCGTGGGTGGGCAATTCTGCTAATGTTTCTTTGAGGGTGGGCTTCCCGACTAATCTAGGTACTGATCGACAGGAGGTCAGATACCTGTTTAGTTTGAGCCCCAAAGGGAAGATACGGTGACACAGATGATACCGTCACACTGTCTAATGCATCCATATAGTGCCCCTGCAGTTGTAAGGCCCGCTGTAATGTCCCCTACAGTGTACTAGTATTTAAAATACTTCATTATAGTGGTCCCAGCAATAGCAATTCCCTGGTTGGGCTATCAGTATTAATTATGCCCCTGAAACCCTGACAGTGCCTTCACTAATAGTAATGCCCTATTATTTTTGCAGTATAAAAGTCCAGTATAGTGCCAGCTATTTTCCCCAGTAATGATAATGCCCATATAGTGCCCCCAGTAATAATAATTACTCCATGGTGCCCCAGTATTATAAATGCACCTTTAGTGACCTCGATAATAAAAATAACCCCTGTGGTGCTGGAGTAATAATAATGCTCCCACAGTGCCCTGAGTTATCATACCTCCTTTTGTGCCCTAGTAATATTAATGCTCCCTATTGTGTCTCTGGTAATAATGTCCCCACAGTGCCCCCCAGTAATATTCCCCCACTGCTCCCAGTAATGTCTCTATAATGCCCACAGTAATGACCCCCAACTGCCCCCGGTAATATTCATACCCCCAGTAATGTCCCTATAGTGTCAACAGTAATTTCCCTTCACTGCCCCCAGTAATGTCCCCATAGTACCCACAGTAATGTGCACCCAGTAATCTCCCTATAGTGCCCATAGTAACTTCCTCCACTGCCCCCAGTAATCTCCCTCCAATGCACCCAGTAATCTCCCTATAGTGCCCGTAGTAACTTTCCAAACTGCCCCTAGTAATGTCCCTCCAATGCACCCACAGACTGTCATACGAGGGTTACTAGCACAATGGCGGCGGGCCTTTACATGAAGCCCGTCCCGCCGGTCACCAGCAGCCTCTTGCTGAAGCCGCCAGCTGATTGGATGCACGGCGTGACATCACGGCCCGTCCCGTTGCCTTTGCAGATGTTGCGGCTGGCACTGCGAATGTCGCCAGGCAGGGTATAGGAGGAGATGCTGGGGCTGTTGCTGACTTTGTTGTGGCGAGGTCCAGGGCAGTTGTAGTTTAATTTGGGGCCGTGGCCCCGGATAAAAAGCCCTAGCGTCGCCCCTGGCCCAAACTAGGAGAATCTTATTCTACGAGACATCTACAGCCAAAGAAGCAAATTGATCAAAAGGGGTCATGAAAGGAAGATTAGTAGGTACAGATTCTGCAAGCCTGTGCATTGGAGCTAGACAGCAAAGTATTGTGCTCGTTTATGGCAGAGAGACAGCATGGAAAGAAACCAACAGGAGAACATAGGCTACTTTCACATCGGCAGCTTGGATTCTGGCAGGCTGTTCGTCTACTCGATAGATAGATAGATAGTGTGACTAAACCAACCTCGCCACGGTGTTTTGGAGGGGGCTGTTTGCCAGTCTCCTGCCCCTGGATTACGGCCCTTTGAGATACTTTTGCTAACTTTTAAACCCCTGAACCTATTCAAGTGAATTTTGGATAGGTTTGTCCCCAAGTTATACTGGTTAAATTCATGTAAGTTATATGTATGGACAATGTAAACTCACAAAGTTGTAACAATTTATAATAAGTGTAACTTGTCAGCTTGGGAGATAGTTGAGTGGATAGACAGAGGGGAGGAATATGCTGGATGTGTTTCTATTGTCCCATTGTTCTATTGTCCCATTGTGCCATTGTGTGTTTAAATGGTGATGTCTGTCCTGTTGTCTCCACATGTGTATTGGCGATTTCCCTTTGTCCTGAGAGATAATTGGATTGCTCCTCGGTTGTCTCCAGGACAGAGAGGAGGAAACCATGATGCATTGTGAGGATGTGTTGTATTTGTGCTCGGATCGGCTCATTACGAGAGGGTCCCCTACCTAAGCCTATATTCCCCCCCCCCCTACCTAGAAGCAGCAGAGTTATGCCGGAACTGCTTATCGAAGGGTAGCCTAAAGGGGGCCACACCAATGATGAGTCCTGAGAAGAAGGGAGGGCTTCTGGGTGGGTCGAAAGCATTCAAACCGACAAGTGGGGGCAGGAGAGCCAGGTTTAAATAATTAAAGCCCCGCCTCCCCTCACACAAACACGGCACTCTTTAATTGCCTACCACTTGTGCTCGGATCGGCTCATTACGAGAGGGTCCCCTACCTAAGCCTATATTCCCCCCCCCCCCCTACCTAGAAGCAGCAGAGTTATGCCGGAACTGCTTATCGAAGGGTAGCCTAAAGGGGCCAAAAGAACCATGCATAGGAGTTTTGAAAGACTTTGATAACAGAAACTACAAAACCAAAACTCGGAAAGCCAGTGACATTTTGTATTAAGGATCCGGGATATAACGCATGGAACACGCGGAACTCCAACGACCCAACCGTTTGATTACATGTACTGGTACCTTATGCATGGACGCCGCAGCTGCTGCGCCCCTGTGGAAGGAATGTCCTGTGATCGAGAGAGGATCGACCCCTGAACCTGTTAACTAAACCCGAATGTGCTGAATACCTGCCAGGTATAGTTAACAGTGCTATAGGACAGGTTTAATTGAGAGTGGCAAAAAACCTGACGAAGCCCAATAGGTGAGTGATAGTCCCCCCGGCCAGCAGCCGGGTAGGTGTTCATATTTCTGAAACAGGCGCCAAGCTGTCTTGTAAGCCCTCAGGGTATTACTGGCCAAGGAATTGGCCATCAGTCTGTTAGCTATGGTGAGATGAGAGACTAGTCCCAGCGCAGCTGGGCCTGGTGAGGAATTGGCATTGGCAACCGATCTGCCCCTGGACAAACCTGAAAGAAAAAGTGGAAAAATTTTTTTTTTTCTTTTTTTTTTTTTTTAACGGAGAAGCTATGCGTGAGACTCTAATGGCAGAGTCATATGTGTAAACCTAAAACTGAGAAGCCATGCGCGAGAGACTCTAATGGCGGAGTCATATGTGTAACCTAAACGGAGAAGCCATGCATGAGAGACTAATGGCGGAGTCATATGTGTAAACCTAAACGGAGAAGTCGTGCGTGAGAGACTCTAATGCCAGAGTCATCTGTGTAAACCTAAAGCGGAGAAGCCATGCGCGATAGACTAATGGCGGAGCTATGCGCGAGAGACTAATGGCGGAGTCATATGTGTAAAACTAAAACGGAGAAGCCATGCGTGAGACTCAGATGGCGGAGTCATATGTGTAACTAAAACGGAGAAGCCATGCGTGAGAGACTCTAATGGCAGAGTCATATGTGTAAACCTAAAACGGAGAAGCCATGCGTGAGAGACTCTAATGGCAGAGTCATATGTGTAAACCTAAAACGGAGAAGCCATGCGTGAGAGACTCTAATGGCGGAGTCATATGTGTAACCTAAAACGGAGAAGCCATGCGTGAGAGACTCTAATGGTGGAGTCATATGTGTAAACCTAAAACGGAGAAGCCATGCATGAGAGCCTCTTACGGCGGAGTCATATGTGTAAAACTAACACGGAGAAGCCATGCGTGAGAGCCTCTTACGGCGGAGTCGTATGTGTAAACCTAAAACGGAGAAGCCATGCGTGAGAGACTCTAATGGCGGAGTCATATGTGTAAACCTAAAACGGAGAAGCCATGTGTGAGAGACTCTAATGGCGGAGTCATATGTGTACACCTAAAACGGAGAAGCCATGCATGAGAGACTCTAGTGGCGGAGTCATATGTGTAAACCTAAAACGGAGAAGCCATGCGTGAGAGACTCTAATGGTGGAGTCATATGTGTAACCTAAACGGAGAAGCCATGCGTGAGAGCCTCTAACGGCGGAGTCATATGTGTAAACCTAAAACGGAGAAGCCATGCGTGAGAGCCTCTAACGGCGGAGTCATATGTGTAAACCTAAAACGGAGAAGCCATGCGTGAGAGCCTCTAACGGCGGAGTCATATGTGTAAACCTAAAACGGAGAAGCCATGCATGAGATACTCTAATGGTGGAGTCATATGTGTAACCTAAAACGGAGAAGCCATGCATGAGAGACTCTAATGGTGGAGTCATATGTGTAACCTAAACGGAGAAGCCATGCGTGAGAGCCTCTAACGGCGGAGTCATATGTGTAAACCTAAAACGGAGAAGCTATGCGTGAGAGCCTCTAACGGCGGAGTCATATGTGTAAGCCTAAAACGGAGAAGCCATGCGTGAGAGACTCTAATGGCGGAGTCATATGTGTAAACCTAAAACGGAGAAGCCATGCGTGAGAGACTCTAATGGCGGAGTCATATGTGTAAACCTAAAACGGAGAAGCCATGCGTGAGAGACTCTAATGGTGGAGTCATATGTGTACACCTAAAACGGAGAAGCCATGCATGAGAGACTCTAATGGCGGAGTCATATGTGTAACCTAAAACGGAGAAGCCATGCGTGAGAGCCTCTAACGGCGGAGTCATATGTGTAAACCTAAAACGGAGAAGCCATGCGTGAGAGACTCTAATGGCGGAGTCATATGTGTAAACCTAAAACGGAGAAGCCATGCGTGAAAGACTCTAATTGTGGTTTGAAATAATTTTTATTTTATTTTTTTTGAACTATAAACCACTTACGCAGCTCCAGTATGGGCACAGCTCTGAGTACGAGCACGAAGAGCATGGTATAACTCAGGTCACCTGCACGGACTAACTAACATCCTGTGCCTAAATGACCCCCTTGGAACCTTCTGTACGGCCGGCAGCAGGAAGCCAGCCACCGACTATGATCTGCTCCCCCTGACCGAGCCTAGTACTCCTTCCCCCGATCCCTGCCTACCTAACGGCACGGCGGCCCGTGCCAGACTTTATTGAAGATGAGGAGCGGGGAAACGGTGTCCTGCACCTTTACCCCCAGCCGCGTGGGGAGCTCACGCTGCTCCCTGGCAGAGTGCATCAGTGCGGGGGAGCCCCCCCCCCCTCAGCCAGGGCCGACCCACCGCCGGCTGGACACTCGTACCGCATGGGGAGCAGCGCCGCTCCCTGGCAATGTGCACCGGATCAGAGGGAGCCCTTCCTTTACCGTGAGCCCCGGCCCCCGCCGGTTTGAATCGTGTGCCGCGTGGGGAGCCGCATAGCTCCCTGGCATTATGCGCCGGCGCGGGAGTGCCCCCACCTGGGGGCTGGTTATTGTGACTGGAACCCGCTGGGAGACTGAGGCCTGACCGGACCTACCTGTGACCGTGAAGGCTGACCCCCCAGGCCGTGGCTGACCCGCGTGCGTAGACGTGACGCAACTACCTGTAGATGCCCACCCAGTGCCTGTAGTCAACGGGAGTGCGACCGAGTCTGTGGATGTGACCGACTGGCCCCTGTAGTCGTGAGGGGACCCTACCTCGGGAGTAGCGGTAACGGACCATCGCCTGTAGACGTGGTAGTATTACCTCACGAGTCTGTTGACATGAGACTAATGCCTGCAGTCGTGGCAGGGCTTTATAACGAGTCTGTAGTCGTGACAGACTAATGCTTGCAGTCGTGGCAGGGCTTTATAACGAGTCTGTAGTCGTAACGGATTTGTGCCTGCAGTCGTGGCAGGGCTTTAGAGCGGGTCTGTAGTCGTGACAGACTGATGCCTGCAGTCGTGGCAGGACTTTATAACGAGTCTGTAGTCGTGACAGACTGATGCCTGCAGTCGTGGCAGGGCTTTATAACGGGTCTGTAGTCGTGACAGACTGATGCCTGCAGTCGTGGCAGGACTTTATAACGAGTCTGTAGTCGTGACAGACTGATGCCTGCAGTCGTGGCAGGGCTTTATAACGGGTCTGTAGTCGTGACAGACTGATGCCTGCAGTCGTGGCAGGACTTTATAACGGGTCTGTAGTCGTGACAGACTGATGCCTGCAGTCGTGGCAGGACTTTATAACGAGTCTGTAGTCGTGACAGACTGATGCCTGCAGTCGTGGCAGGGCTTTATAACGGGTCTGTAGTCGTGACAGACTGTTGCCTGCAGTCGTGGCAGGGCTTTAGAGCGGGTCTGTAGTCGTGACAGACTGATGCCTGCAGTCGTGGCAGGGCTTTATAAGGAGTCTGTAGTCGTGACAGACCTGGCAAAGCAACATTCCTATCTGTACCATTTTTTTTTTTTTTTTTTTACTTCTTTCCCCCCCACCAAAGGCCACGACTGTAGGCGCCACCCTGTAAGAGATGCGCCAGAGGCCTGGCCATAATAGTCCACCATCCCCCGTCCCCCAAGCCTATGCAGGAGAAAAGGAGGGGGTTGGCCCACGCCTGCACCACCCCTGACTCACCTGGCGGCCATGACAGCCACAAACCCCACAGTATCGTAAGTTAGCCAACCACCTGTGGACCTGAATAAACAAGGACAGACATGTGAGTGAGCGCACGGTGACTGGGTGACCCTTCACTCCTGCCACCGCTCCTTTGCTGTCCACCGGATTATTGCGACTGCGCCCGAACCAACCCCCTGACTCGCCGTATGGGCTAGCGGGCGGCCCGGCTGCGTGCGCAAAGTGACGTGGTCAGCCCCCCTTTTTGGAGCACTCTTTATATTTGATCCTTAAAACATATCCCAAATATATAATATTTTTTTTTTTTTTGTTTGTCCTGCCTTAGTACCTAGCCACTGTGCCTGAGCAAGGAGCCCTGTACCTGGACTGCAGTACCAGTATGGGCCTGTAGGTGTCGCCCTCTATCAAGCCAGGGCCTGCTGGAGCGCAGCAAGCCAGTGAGCTGCACTGAGGAGCCGACGGCCGGCGTGACCGCTGCTCTGGGTATGTGAAGGACGTGTGACCCGTCGCTGCTGAGCCACAGATGAGGGGTGCCCGCCTGGGGGACGCTGCACGTGGGAGCAGGGGTGCTTGGCGCAGGGCCTGGAGCGGATCGGGGTGCCTGTATCGGGGTGCCTGGAGCGGGGTGCCGGAAGCGATCGGGAGTGCGGGCAGTCGCCAGCGCGGCTGGGGCCCGGCGGCACGCTCGGCAGCGCCCCATGTTATACATAGCGAGACGGGTGTGCAGCCACCCTGCCTACCTAATCACCGAAGCGACGAGCCCGACGCAGCCGACCACCCGATTCTCCAGTGACGCACGCACTTCTCTGGCACCAACCCACGAGCCGATTCGAAAGCATTCGAACCGACAAGTGGGGGCAGGAGAGCCAGGTTTAAATAATTAAAGCCCCGCCTCCCCTCACACAAACACGGCACTCTTTAATTGCCTACCACCTGTCCTGTGTCGCAGTCTTCCTTCTGGTCCCCTAGGGGTGTGTCAACCAGATGGGGACCTGCATAAATACGGGCGGGTAGCCCTCAATAAAGGGTTGCTGTTTTTACATTCAACATAGAGCCTCGTCTCATGTGTGTGGGGATTGCTATACATGTATACTCTCCTGGCTATTACTACTAGCTCTTGTAAGAGCTGTTCCTGTTCCTGGTTCCTGTGGTGGTATCGGTGTCGAGCGGAGTGCTTGAAGTCCCCGGGAGGCACTGGGAGCATCCATTAACGGAGGTACCCGGTCGGGGTGCTAGGAGATCCGTTACAGATAGATGGATAGATAGACTATCTATCTATCTATCTATCTATCTATCTATCTATCTCATCTCAACCTTACAGAGTTATAGAAATGATTGAGCAACTGGCACCCCCTGTTTCCATAAAACTGTTCAAAGATGTCCATGTAAACTGCAGTATTCACAGTTAATTTGAAGAAAATTGGGTGTTTCTGACACTGCGCACCAAACAAGAATTTTCTGAAGTGTTTAGTGGGTCAAATGAGAATTTCCAGCAGACCAGTACCTCGTATTCTGTGAATTTACGTGACCTGATAAATGAAATCAAACATTGTCTTTCATTAAGTCCAGCAATGGGTCCTAATTTCTGTCAGCAACCAAGTCCAGTAATTTAGGTGTTAAGCTTTGTCAGACTCTTTCAGTTCCTTCACACATGTTACTTGGTACAGTTTCAGGTTCAGAGATTTCAGCTCTTGCGACATGTCCTTCATGGTACATCAACTTGCTGAGACAGTATTCCGGTTGATTTTTGAGGGCTTCTTGCAATCAGTCACAGAATTTCATGCACAACTTCAGCCGTCCTGATCGATCATGTTTGGAACAGTTTGATTCCATTTCCGAACCAGACTCTGAATAAAAAGTTTAGCTGGTGGTTTTGTTCCTGGGTACTTGTCGGCAAAGGTCTCTTGTGTTTCCTTAATCAATCTGCTTCGCACATGGCTTTCCACTACCACGATTCGCTGTTTCAGGTAGAACACCATCTTTCTGACACAATAGGCCACTTTTATCAAACCGAATAATAAATCAGTCTTAGTTGCCCATAGCAACCCATAAGAGTTCAGCTTCCAGTTCCTACAGGGCTCTGAAAAAAATGAAAGAATCTTCTCAAGAGGAAGTCATGTCAAGAAGGTTTGTGTTGCTGCGGCCTGTTTACAACATGGAGCGGTCAAGGCTGGAGAGAAATATCAGATTGTCATGTATTCTCTTCTCTAGTCTAGTCCTGAGTACTCTGTAGTCTATAGGATCTTACACCGGATAAAGTGTTTTGTCTTCTCTATAAGAAAATAACTCTGTGACTAGAAGCAGAGCCGTTTCATCTACATGTGATGTCATCAGGAGGATTTGTATATTCCTGGATGGCATCATCTCTCAGACGATTCCCTGAAGATTTCATGTGATCAGAACTGGATTAAAGTGAGGACACCTGGAACTCTACGAATAAGGGGGATGTAGGGGTTCCCACCAGAACTGCTTGTCTCCCGTATTGGATGCACAAGTCTTCCATAGATGTCAGTGATAGGACCTGCCTCGGTGGGGTGCTGTAAGCCTTAGCTATACCTATTACAGTCTTGTACAGAACTCAGCAGTCTCTGCTTTTCCCTTCCTCTCCATCTGTTCACTTTGTTCCTGCCGTTCTGGCTCCTTGGGACAGCCTCTAATGCTCATCTCCTCCTCCCTCTTCTTGGTGACAAATCCAGCACCATCTTGCAGATCAGTCACCGGTCAATGTATAGTCAGCAAAGTACGGGAACAACTTCACTCTCCGGTTAGAGAAAACACCATAAAAATATATTGTTATTAGACAAAAAAAAAACTATTAAAGAATACATTGTAGTCATAGTCCAGTGTACCTCTCCGGCCACCTTTGTCCTCCTCACACTGAATGACAGCTGACTACATAGAGCTGCAGCCAGCCGTCAATCACCATTGAGATGCTTTAGGAAATGGAGAGCTCCCCTTTTTTTGTGTGCTGTCTTTATTAAAAAAAAAAATGAAACGCTATGGAGGGCTCCCACCAGATTATTTGCCAAAGGGCCTCCACCACTCTTTATCTCACCCTGACAAACTCAAAATCCTCTTTTCTAAATCCGCTCACATATTGTATTATAGAAATGGCAGCAGCCACCACTAGGGGGAGCTCAGGGCATGGGAAACTACACGCTTATTGATCTCCACCTAGTGGTAGCTGCAGGGAAATTCTGTCGTTTTATGACAACAAACATAAGAAAAAGTTCAGCACTGAATCCTCACTCGACAAGGGCCCCATAATACTGTCAGGATATCTCTCCATGTTAAAGGGGTTGTCCCACGAAAAATATTCAACAGTTTTCAAACCGACACCTGAATCTGATTACTTTTATAATTTCATGTAATTGTACATTTTACATTGGCCTTTTGGTGGAGAGGAGGCGACCGAACACTGAGGTGGACAATTAACTGCTAGGCAATTGGTTTTCTATGGGGCAATGCAAGAGATAATTGGATGCTTGAAGCTGGTTCTGAAACTGTTTCTACATGGGACTTAAGCGAAACTGGCTTATGGTCTTAATATGTGCCTCTCCCCCTACTATCAATAAGTGGTCCTCTTAGTAGCTTATCTCTATTTGAATATAGGATATCGTAACGGTTGATGGGTATCCAAATTCTAAGATATCGTAACGGTTTAAGGATATCTCACATCCACAATGAATGTACTAACCATTTAGTACATCATAACACTAGATGGATATAAGGCATCTTTAATGTACTGACCCCCTGATGATCCCACAGAGTGGGGGAAACGTGGCAGGGTATTATTGACGTTTTTGTGTACAACTATAATGTACTGTGTACCTAGCTGGCTGTATTAACCAGCAGCACAAGGGCTGTATACACAGTCCATTAATAGGCCCTACATTATTAGGGTAGCTGTATGTGGCATTGTCGTTTTTGTATGTCCTTTTTTCTGTATCTGCCCACACTTTAGCACCATTTCCTACCTCCCTACCTTCTCAGGATCACTGTGTCAGGGCTACGTGAGGTTTAGATCAGCCTAGGTTCGAGGACAGGGAGTCCCCACCATTAGGCGTTGTCCCTGGGCTGAGCAAGATTAGGGGACAGCTTTTCCCCTTATCCCCTACATACCTTGCAGGTGCTTAGAGAGGCAATATATCTGAGTGTATCCACAGCGAGTATCATCCCGTGTAGATTTATAAATTTTTAAGGAACATTATTAAAGTATAACAATTTTAATGGGTTATAGAATTTGCTGGAAGTCATAAATTTTGCATAGACACTGAGCTATTCAATAAAAATGTATCTGTATAGCTCCACCTGCTGTTTGTTTTGTTTCATATTGCTTTGTCCTGCTCACTGAGATGGCCGCACATGCTCAGTTTCCTCCTTCAACTGTCCCCTGAGCTGTGATAGGGAGAGCTGAGACACACCCCCTGAGCTGCGATAGGGAGAGCTGAGACACGCCCCCTGAGCTGTGATAGGGAGATCTGAGACACACCCCCTGAGCTGCAGCAGAAAAGACAAGCTGCCTTGATATAAATCTAGCAGAGCAATAAATGGGGAGATCTCTGGATCCATGTGAGGTACAGGGCTGGTTCTAGCTTTGTTATAAGGAGGTTGTCATGTACTGTATGATGTCTGATTTTCATTTTTAACTTTAGTCATGGGATTACTCCTTTAAGTACACCACTGAATAAAAGTGACTATTTTGCATAAAATTAGCTTCCTAAACATTAGTGATGTCCCGAACTATTCGCCGGCGAACAGTTCCCGGCGAACATAGCTTGTTCGCGTTCGCCGTGGCAGGCGAACATATGCAATGTTCGGTCTGCCCCCTATACATCATCATTGAGCAAACTTTGACCCTGTACCTCTCAGTCAGCAGACACATTCCAGCCAATCAGCAGCAGACCCTCCCTCCCAGACCCTCCCACCTCCTATCAAGAAGCAAGGACAGCATCCATCTTAGATTCATTCTGAAGTTGTAGTGTCACAAATTTGACTAAGTTGTAAACGCAATGCAAATTCAACTTAGAGCTGCTGGGTTCCTAATGGTTGTATTGCTAGAATATAATGAAGATTGAGAATATAGTGCTATATTCGTTATATTCGTCAATTCTAGCAATACAACCATTAGGAACTCAGATCTAAGTTGAATTTGCAATGCGATTAATGCAGGTTATATTAATCGCATTGCGAATTTAACTTACCACACTCGGCGTCAACTACGTAATTTTCCATGGGAGTTTTGCCATGGATCCCCCTCTGGCATGCCACAGTCCAGGTGTTAGTCCCCTTGAAACAACTTTTCCATCACTATTGTGGCCAGAAAGAGTCCCTGTGGGTTTTAAAATTCGCCTGTCTATTGAAGTCTATGGCGGTTCGCCCGGTTCGCCTGCTGGCGAACATTCGCGGAAGTTCACGTTCGCCGTTTGCGAACGGAAGATTTTATGTTCACGACATTTCTACTAGACATATGATAAATTACACTGAAATCCTTTCACCCCCACAACCGTAATAACCTGAATTATATAAAAATATAAGAAAAAGAATAATGACAGAATTGCCTTTTTCTGTATCCACCTCTGATAAAATGATGTGGGGGGCTTGGCCGGATACCGGGAGGAGAGGACGCATAGTGCCTGAGCTCCGTCTGTGGAACTCCGTCTAGCGGCACAAAGCAATTAATATATAAGCGATATTTCTCATACTTACCTGCCACAGGACAGCCCTTGATCTTGCAGCACTGCCGATGATGACAAGGGGGAGGAAGAAGGGAGCACAGCCTCAGAAAATGACGGCGTTCTTCCATCCAGCCGCCGGGTCTTCTCAAAATGGCGCCGATTCCCGCCACACAGAAGGAGAGCTCCGATCCTCTGCAGCCACAGGCGTCCAGCGATCTTCTGGGTCTCCCTCTTCAGCAGGCTCCAGCCCTCCAGCACCTCAGGAACCTAAAAAACAAAAGAGGGTGAGTGAGCAACAATCTTATAATCCTCCCTTGATACTTACATTGCAGCGCCAGACAAAGACACTGGCTTAACAGTAGCCACAATGCAGGACATGTTTGCAGATCTGAAAAGATCTATTCATGGTGATTTTAAAGAGACAATCTCTATTATCCATGCAGACATAGTGGCCATAGGAGAAAGAACCGCATATTTAGAAGAAAAAATGGAATTTGTTACAGCACATAATCTCTGGTAGATAATCACAATGTGGTTGAAGATGACCTAGCAGCCATTAAACTCAAAATTGCTGATCTAGAGGATCGCTCCTGGAGAAATATTATCAGATTCAGAAATATCCCTGAAAGTGTTCTGGACTCTCAGCTACAAGAATATATTTCAGACCTTATCGTGTCATACCTGCCAGAGACCCCCGGATCTGAGTTAATCATTGACCGGATTCATCGGGTTCCTAAACCTAAAGCTCTACCAGCCTCTATTCCCAGGGACGTCCTAGCCAGGATCCATTTTTATCATCTGAAAGATTCCCTGATGAGAGAAGCTCAAAAAAAGAGGAATGACATACCGGAAAGATTTTGTAATGTCCTCCTATTTACAGACCTATCACCAGCGACATTAAGCAGGAGGCGTGATTTTCAAATTTATACTAAAGCGCTAAGGGATAACAATATCCCCTACAAATGGGGTTACCCTGTTATGCTGATTGTGAGCTATCAAAACTCATCAATTATTCTAGTTTCTCCTCAGGAAGCAGCAGAAACTTTCTCCAAATGGAACATCAATGTGTCACCAAAGGGCGCCAAAGACAAAGCAATGAACTCTCCTTCTAACAGGTCCTCATCCTATAGAAACTCAACCTAACGCCGGAGTGGACCAAAGTAGGAAGAACTCCTCCGTGACCTTCATTCTGGACAGTAACTATAGTCTTATAAAGCTTATTGCTATGTTATATTCAAGTTATACGGGGTTCCACACCCTGTTGCTCTACCTCTCAGAACACATATTCCATCTAAGTTTTCTTATTCCCTAATCCACTGTTACTTGTACGACTTTCAAACTAAGTCACAGACATCACAGTTTAGTGGTCATTGTTAGACCCTTATCATGTTATTGTTATTTATTACTTACTTTTCTTTTTGTGTTTTAAAATATTGTTTTGTAGGGTTACACACAAAAGGTCTATCTCTATCTCCTCAATTGCTTGAAAACAAAGGTACAAACTCACGGGCCCCACCATTATTACACGGTTGCATCTGGGTACTTCTTTTTTTAATGTATGCACTTCTATCTATTTTATTCAGGTTAGAAACATTAGCGCGTTGTTCTGATGCGCTAAGATGGCCAGTAAAGGTATAAAGATCTTCTCAGCAAATGTTAAGGGTCTCAATAGCCCTTTTAAGCGCTCCACATGTTGGAACGAGGTGAGAAGACAGAGGGCTGATATTATTTGCATTCAAGAGTCTCACCTTAATGAGGAAGACTCCCATAGATTCTGTCACCCCTCCTTCCCGCACATATTTTTTTCTCCCCAGCTACAAAAAAAAAGAAAGGTGTGATTATAGGCGTTAAAAACACCATTGCCTTTCAATGTCATAATGTAGTGTCAGATAAAGAGGGTAGATATATTATCATTATATGTGACATAAATAACACTAGATATTCAATAGTGAACATTTATGCCCCTAATTACGACCAAATTAATTTCATTAAGCGTATTATTAGATTGGCTCATGACTTAAAACAGGGATCTCCATTAATTTGCGGCGACTTTAATATGTGTCCGGATGCCTCAATTGATAAACTTCCTTCCCCTCCCCCTTCTCTTAAAAACTCCCTCCTTCAAGATTTTTTATTTCAGGAAGGACTTCACGATATTTGGAGGGTCCATCATGCCAATGAAAAATATTTCACCTTTTTCTCACACCCACACAATACCTACTCTAGAATTGATCTTTTCGCTTCAGATAAGTGGCTTCTTCAAAAAGTGTTAGATGTATCCATCTCCAATATCACATGGTCTGATCATGCGTTTATAACTCTCACATTAGATGACATGTACAATAATAGAGTATACTCCCCATGGAGACTTAATAATTCTTTGCTCCAAAACTCCTCTATACGTACAGATGTAGAAAATTCTCTGAAAGAGTACTTTAAGACCAATGATAATGATTTGGTACTAGACACTACATTATGGAGCGCTCACAAAGCATTTATTAGAGGTATACTGCTAAAACATGCGGCTATTCAGAAAAAAAAATAGAAGGAAAACCCTGGATACATTATTAGCTGATATTAAGACCCTAGAGGCTGCGTCTAAATCTTCCCTAGATCCAAAAATCTTCAGCAAATTGAGAACAGCCAGACATCACTTTTACCTTCACCTTCATGAAAAACATGAGTTTCATTTACGTAAAATCAAATCAGATCACTACTCACAAGGTAATAAAGCTTCAAAAATTTTAGCAAATAGAGTTAAAAAAAGAGAAGTCAAGACAAGAATTCCCTTCCTACTTGACACACAAGGCAGAAAACTGTTTAACCCCAAACACATTGCAGAGGAATTTGCTAAATATTATGCAAACCTATATAATTTAGAAAAATCAACTGACACTGTCCAACCTACTACTGAATACATCAATGACTTCCTTAGTGCCATCTCCCTTCCGTCCTTATCTCCAACCCAAAGTCAAGCCCTCAATACTAAAATCACACATTCAGAAATTTCTGAGGCAATCCATTCCCTCAAAAATAATAAATCCCCTGGTCCAGATGGACTTACAAATGAATATTACAAGAACTTCTCACACATTCTAAATCCTTTCCTGAACAGAACCTTCAACTTAATAGCAGCGCAAAACTCAATCCCAAAAGACATGCTAAATGCATTAATCATTACCATTCCAAAACCCGGTAAACCTGCAGATAAACCGGCTAACTTCAGACCCATATCTTTATTAAACTCTGACATAAAGATTTTCGCGAAAATATAGGCAAAAAGGTTATCCAGCATTCTGCCTGCTCTGATTTCCAATGACCAAATTGGTTTTGTTCCCAACAGACAATCGTCAGATGGAACTAGAAGGTTTATAGATCTCTTAGATGTGGCATATGCCAGCCGGATGCCTTCTCTGCTTCTTTCCCTGGATGCGGAGAAGGCATTCGATAGAATACACTGGGACTACATCTATGCAACTTTAAAAAAGTTTGGTTTTGGGGACTTCTTCCTATCCGCAGTTATGTCCTTATATTCTAACCCCAGCGCCTCTATATACTCATCTAGTTTTCTGTCTTCTCCATTCAACATTAAGAATGGGACTAGACAGGGATGTCCTATGTCACCCTTGATATTTGCTCTTGCAATGGAACCTTTTGCGGAACATATTAGATCCTCCCCGCTTATTAAAGGGATAAAGGTAGGAAACACAGATCATCGTATAGGCCTATTCGCAGATGATGTATTAATTATAACATCAAACCCAACTACTGCACTAACTGCTATTAATGACATTATTACAAGATTTGGCAAAGCATCCTTCTATAAAATAAACGTTAACAAGTCCCAAATGCTTGATTTGGGTTTATCCCCGGCTATCAAACGCTTAATCTCCATTTCAGTTAAATTCCCCTGGGCTGAGGAGTCTTTGACATATCTGGGTATTCAACTAGCCTTTCCCACCAACAAATTATTCAAGGTTAATTTCTGGCCCCTATATAATAAATTAGTGACTCATTAAACAACCTAAAGATGGAATCTCTCTCATGGCTAGGGAGAATAGCTGCACTTAAAATGGTCATCCTTCCCAAAATTATTTACATGTTCCGTAATATCCCAATTAGCATTCCCATTGGTTATATATCTAAACTACAATCCTTAATTAATCGTCATATTTGGGGACAATATAAACCTAGAGTGAAAGCACTCATCCTTATCAAACCAGTCAAAACAGGAGGTCTAAATGTCCCCTCTATCAGACATTACTACACCTCTTCTATACTCGACCAACTGAGATACTTAATTATTTTTTATTTTTTATTGTTAAGCTTTCAAAAAATTTATTGGGAAAACTACAAAACATTTACAGTAAAAAAGTTTTTACAATCTCTCAATTCTTAGTGTCCCAACTAATTATATATAAATATAAATATATTCAACTCGTCTTTTCATAACATTTAGAAAACCCTCCCCTCCCTCCCCCCCAATTTGTGGTGCGTCAAAGTAGGACCCCTATATATAAAACAACTTGACCTCAACTAATCAGACCTCCAACCACCCCATATCCTACTCCACTGGTATTCAATTTCCCTCCGTCTATATATAATTTTCTCGTAGTTCTTTACCTTATCAATTAAATTTATCCATGTATTTATGTCTGGAATGGATCGGGCAAACCAGGTCCGACTGATCAAAACTCTAGCCAACATCAGTATTCTACTCAGGAAGATCTTTTGATACTTATGATTTTTTAGTTTGGAAAGATCATTAAGAACAAATACTTGTGGTTCAAAAGGAATTCGAATTTTTAGTTTACACATAATACAATTATTGATACCATTCCAGTAATTTATAAGTTCTGGACAGGTCCATATCATATGGAGAAAATCTGCTCCTACAGTGTCACATTTGGGACAGTTGGACGTGTCTCTTAACCCGCATTTATTCATCCATAGGGGAGTAATATATAATCTGTGGCAAATATAGAATTGTATTAGAACATGGTTAAAGTTCTGGGATAATAAAGATAAATTCCCAAAAATATTCTCCCACCCTTCTATTTGTAAATTCGGACAGTCCACCTCCCACGCTTTTTGTCCTGGTGAGTGTATATCACTAAACCGTACCTTAAATAATAACTTATATATATTTGAAATTTTTATTCTAGAAAGTGTACCCCCTACCCAATCATTCAGAAAAGATAGATTATCTATATCCAACAGCCGCTTATCATCCAAACTAGATAATACAGATCGCAATTGAAAATACCTAAACCATGAAAGATTTTTTATATTATGTGTCATTTCTATAAAGGGTTTAATTTCTCTATCTTTAACTACCTGTGAAATATATAAAATTTTATTCTTCTGCCAAAATGTGTCAGCTGCAATTTCATCCAGCCTTTGTAAGTACAAATTATGCCAAAGAGGCGTAAATGTAAGTGAACCCTTAACCTTCAACCATGTCCTAGTTGTAGCCCACACCTTAAGGAGTAGTTTTATAGTCTCTCTATAGCCTTGCTCGTAACTCTTCAATAGGCCAGATTCCAATAAGGTGAAAATATTATTGTGAGCGTGACTAGTTACCAACTTCCCCAGTAGTGCACTATTCTCTGATTCATAGCACATCAATAACTGGGCTGCAATAAAATACCCTTTAAAGTAGGGGAGATTTAAACCCCCGCACTCCACTGATTTATACAAATATTCCAACTTAATTCGAACTCGCTTTCTTCCCCATATTAAATCATTAATTATTCTTTCCATAAGTTTAAAATGTTTGTCTTGTATCCAAATAGGTGTATTCCTGAGCACATAAAGAAATTGTGGTAATATCACCATTTTAACTAGTGAAACTCGATCAGCTCTAGATAGGGGAAGTTTCAGCCAGATTCCTATTTTAGCTCTAATCTTTACCATTATGGGGATCAAATTAAGTTCTACAAAATTTTCGACCCGAGGCGATATAGTCAAACCCAAGTATTGAAAAGTATCAACAATATCCAACTGTGTAACAGGAACCTCTTTCTGTGGCAGGGGGTCTATTGGGAGCAGACTGGTCTTGGCCCAGTTTATAAGAAGACCAGACACCTCACCGAATACTTTAACCATTTGAATAATCCTAGGGAGAGTAGTTTCCGTATGATCTATAAAAAACAGAACATCATCTGCATATAATGAGATACGGTCTTGTGTTCCTAGCGTACCAAATCCTTTAACCTGATCGTCCTGCCTGATGGCCATCGCAAGGGGTTCGATATACATATCGAATAATAAGGGAGATAATGGGCAACCCTGACGGGTGCCTCTGTTTAAATCGATACTACTACTCAGACTTCCATTAAGACTCAATTTAGCCCTTGGGGATCTATACAATAACTTAAGAGTACGTATAAACCTCTCTCCAAAGCCCATCCTAGCAAGAACCTTCCAGAGGAAACGCCACTCCACCCTGTCAAAGGCCTTGGAGGCATCCAATGACAGGATGGAGCGGGCGGTCCCCCCAGGGGCCTGGATATTAGAAAAGAGCCGATGTAAATTATGATGTGTACCCTTATTTTGAATAAAACCGCTCTGATCCGGATGGACAACGGAGGAGATGACCCTAGAAAGCCTTGTAGCAAGGACCCTCGCAAGAAGCTTTACATCTGCATTAAGCAGTGAAATTGGTCTATAAGATTCTAAATCTAGAGGGTCCTTGCCTTTTTTTGGAATTAGTATTATTGTAGCCTCCATCATTGAATCTGGTAACATCCCATCCTCCATTGATTCAGCAAAGACCTCCAATAATCTAGGAAAAATACAGTCCCCGTATTTACTATAAAATTCATATGGAAGCCCGTCTGAACCAGGAGTAGAATTAGCTGAACATAGTTTAATAGCTCCCTCAAGTTCCTGAATTGAGACCTCCAATTCTAGTGCTTTCTTTTGCGTCTCAGTAATAGTTGAAAAGTTGATCCTATCTAGATAGAAATCTATCTTATCATCTGTAATGTTAGAATCAGCCTTATACAGATCAAGAAAATAATCAAGAAAGGCCTTCTCCACCGGGCCCTGTCTAGTGACTATCCTACCATCCCTCACTCGAACCTTGTCTATATGTTTTTTGGGTTGTTGATTGGAGATTACTCTGGAGAGGAGTCTACCAGGTCGCCCAGACTCAGTAAAATATTTTTGCCCTTTAAAAAAAAGGTTCTGTTGGGCCTTATCCAATAAAAAATTAGCATATATTTGTGTGGCTTTTTGCATATTTTCCCTATTCTTCTCCGTCTTATTTATGTGGAAGGATTCTGTCGCCAACACTACATGTTTTTCTAGATTTTTCTGTTTTTTTCCATATTCCCTTCTAAGGTTCGTGATATTGCTAACCATCAATCCCCTCATGTACGCCTTAAAGGTATCCCATACCACTTGAATTTTTGCTGAGCCATAGTTAATATCCCAGAATCGGCCTATTTCATTTCGAATTATTTCATGTGTCTTTATAACTGATAGCCAATAAGGGTTTAGTCTAAAGGAAAGTTTTGGTGTATATCTTTCCTGAGATAAGCATAATTCAAGTAATAGCGGAGAATGGTCAGATATTGACCTTGTTTCATATTTCATTCGTTTTATCAGTTTCACATATTTACTATTTATCAATACAAGATCTATTCTGGACAACGATTTACCTGCTTTGCTAAAACATGAAAAAACCCTTTTCCCCTGTCCCAGATGTTCCCAAGCGTCCTCAAATCCAGCCTCCAGGCAAAACCGTGCGAGGGGAGACCCCTGGACCGGACTGTCTCTCCCGGCACTCATAGAAACCCTGTCACGTAGAGGATCAATGACACAGTTAAAATCGCCAATAATCAATGTTGGGCATTCTGGCCATTTATCCATGAATAATAAAAGAGAATTAAGAACCGAAAAAGAAAATGGCGGTGGGATATAGACAAAGGCCAAAATACATAGCTTTCCCCCTAACCTACAGTATAAAAAAATAAATCTCCCCTGTTGGTCGACAGAGGATGCCTCACAAACGAAGTCAATAAGTCTATGTATCAACACCGTAACACCTCTCGAGTAATTGGAGAGGGTAGAATGATAAGTATGCGCAGCCCATCCCCTGTCGACCACTCTAGTGGTCTCCTCAGTAAGGTGGGTCTCTAACAGGCATACTATTGCTGGTAGATGGGCCTGAGTCAGGTCAAAAACCGCTTGTCTCTTACCTCTTTCCCCCAAACCACGTACATTCCAAGCAAAAATTCTAATCATCGTCATCAACAATGGTTAAATGGAGAAACAGGAGAGAGGGAGAAGAGAAAAAAAAGAAAAAAATAATAAACTGAAAAAAGGGAAACCACACCTACTTTGACGCACCACAACCACATCTCTGTCCCCTGTAGTCAATAGCTTAGCAAGGAATGTCCGAGGTTGTCTCCCTGGAATTGGTTTTCCTCCTGGGACCCGATGAGCTCTTTCAATCATGAAAAGAGGAGAAAATGACTCTTTCCCAAAATTCTCAAGAATTAATTTCTGTACAAATTGGGTTGGATTTTTCTCTTCCACACCCTCTGGAATCCCAATTATTCTCACATTGTATCTTCGTGACCTGTCCTCAAGGTCCACTACCTTTTTCTTCAAGAGATTATATTCTGCTTTAAATGTGTAGACTTCCGTATTTATTTTTTTGGATTCATTCTGTATAAGGGTGACGGAACTTTCAAGGATGTTGACTCTGTCTCGCATTTTTGACAAATCATCTTTTATTAGTCCCACATCAACTTGAATAAACCCAAGTTGGGTTGTGACCGCCTGTATTAAATCCCCGTTCTGTTTAACCGCTAGGAGTATTTCTTCTAGCGGAGAAGAATTGTCATTAGGGATAACTTCCCCCATTATACCGTCTTCTTCTTCGGGGTATCTAGCGACTTTTTGTGTTTCTAACTCAGTTATATCTGAGTCATCATTTTTTTTTGCGAAAAATTCCTTTTGTCCGCCCCTCGTATTGACCCTAGGAGACCTCAGGAACTGGTCCAGTTTTGTTGGTTCAGCAGTTTTGGACCCGTGTTTCTGACCTGATAGATCAGTCGAGCGCCTAAAAGCTTTTGGGCCCATGTCTTATTCCTTTTTTTTTTTTTTTAGTTTTTTTTTTTTCTTTCCTCTCTTTTTTTTTTTTTCCTTCTTCCCCCTTATTCCGCCTCTTTCTCTCCTTTTAAGTGTATATCCTTTCTTCTTTGCTCTCCTTCTTTCTCTTATTTTTTTTTTCTTTTTCTTTTCTTTTCTTTTTTTTTTTTCTTATCCCCCCTCTTTTTTTTTTTCCACTCCCTTCTTGTTTATTCTTGTTTTCTTTTCTTCTTTTTTTTTTCTTTTTTTTTTTTTCCCCTTTCCTCCCCCTTTTTTTTTTTTTTTTGTCCACTCTTCTTTATACTCTTTCTCCTCCTTTTTTTTTTTTCTTCTTTTTTTTTTTTTCTTTCCCCTTCTCCACCTTATGCTTTAAACTCTATAGTTCACTTTCTTATAATCATAGGCACCTCATTTTTTATTTTATTTTTTTTCTCCTAAGATATTAACACCAACAGCCTATCAGAGTAGGATCAACAGCAACTTTATCGATCTCCAGTCAGGGTTAGTTGGGGTCAGCAGTCATGGGGAGGTTAGTCACCACAACATCAAAGAGGAGACGTAACAAATCGAGGAAGAAGCTGAGAACACGAGGAGAGAGGCAGGTCATATACAATAACAAAAGGAGAGAGCAAGGAAAATCGGCAACAGTCCTAAGTATGATTCTTCACCTTATCATCTTCTCCAACAAACAATCAGGTAAGGGGAACACAGAGGTTACTCACTCTGACACCAAGAGGGGAGCAGCAGATCAACAGGAACCGGGGGCGCACTCCACGGGAAAAAAAAACTCCAGATAGCAGACTGTTCAGAACGACACGGAGGGTAAGAGAGGAGGAAGCGGCAGGAGCGGCAGAATCGGCAATAAGCTAAAAGCAGCCCCCACATCCAAGCCCAGCAGTCGGTAGCAGTAGCAGTAGAGTAGTAGGCTTAGACGAGAGGCAGTAGCGCTATAGCTCAATAGCACTTAACACACGGTCATAGAGAGGGTCATAGAGAGGGTGCAGGGAGGACTCGGCACGAGAACGCCAGCATGTTCAAAGCAGCGGGATAGCTGAGCCGTGGGGAGGCGGGGAGCGTGACGTCCACTACGTCATCACGTCATCCAACCTTTGATACTTAATTAAAGGTGACGCCTCTAAAAAATGGGTTTTACTGGAAAAAAATGTAATGGGATCCTATGATATAATGTTACGTCTCTCCGCCACAGCGGCCTTTGGTATTAAAAATAATTCTCCGTTATCAACCTTGAATGCAATATATAACACTTGGTACTCCATTGCTAGAATAGAAAAATGAATCCCCACTTCAGTGTCTTCAGCTCCTCTGGAAATTTGGGAATTATCTCTTGCAGATTTACGGATACACAATTGGGTGGCCTCGGGCATCCCAGATACTAAACAATTGTGGAAGGATGGTATTTCTGTAGAATTTGCGCAACTACACAGAGATTTTAATATTCCCAACTCAGATTTTTATAAATATCTAAGTATAAGACACTTACTGCAATCACCAAAAATCTTTAGCTTCAACCCTCATAACTCCTCCCTTCTAGAATGGATGCATATGTCCATAAATCTAGACAAAGGCATCACTAAGGGCTACCAACTCTTGAAAGAATCACGCTTAAACCCTTTACAACATACTTTGGATCTTTGGAATTCTGAGTTGGAATCTAATCTTACAGACTCAGATTGGAAAGAAGCGTTTACCTCCGTCTCTAAATTGTCCAAATGTTCAGACCATTTAGAAAAATATTATATAGATGGTACAGAACCCCCCTATACTTAAACAAGATTTTCCCAGAGAAATCCCCAGAGTGTTGGAGATGTGGAAATGCTTTGGGTTCATATATACATTTGTGGTGGGACTGTCTTACAGTTAGATGTTTATGGGATTCAATATTTAAGTTCATTTCATCTATAGCTTGTTATCCTATCAAACCCTCATCTAAAAAGGCTCTCTTGTCTATTGGCCTTATAGACCTTCCATTTTCACATTAGGTCAATAGCCAGTCACTTAATATTTGCCACCCGGCTAAAAATTGCTGCTTGTTGGAGATCTAGGAACCTCCCTAATATTAATAGAATTTTTAGAACATTGGACAATAGCTGCTTATATGAGGATTTATGGGCATCTTCTCGGAACTCTAAGGTCTCTTTACTGAAAAATTGGGATGTGTGGCTAAACCATAACTCCTGTAAAGTGCCTCTTAACGCGGCCATTAGATTATAAAGTTCTCCACATTGATGTGTATCTGTGCATATTATTCTTTATTCAGCTTGCTTTGTACCTGATTTATTCTCTTTGCTGCTACAATATTTTTTCTTATCACACACTAATGATATCTATTGTCTATAGAAACTTTACATGTGCCTTTTGTATCCTTGATTCAGAAATGTGTATGTGACTGACTTTCATTCATACTGTAACCTATTATTCAAAGAAATTTTTTTCAATAAAAATTATTGTAAAAAAAAAAAAAAGATGTATATGTGCCCCAAATGGTGCCTAAAACTACAATTCCTCCTCCATTAACAAGACCTCAGACATAAAGGACAAAAAGGAAATCATTTATTACAGCTAAAATGTGAATAATATTATTGTGTCATTCAAGGGGTTGTCCAGTCTTTGTATAATTATATTAATGGCCTATTCTCACTCACATCAGCGGGAGCAGCGCTGTAGTCACCACCTCCACTACACAATGGACGGAGCTGTGTAGTTCAGGAGATGATTTCTATAGCCAGACCTTCTCCTGAACAGCTGATCGGAGGGGTGCGGGGTGTCAGATCCTGGCCAATCTGATATTGAAAACCGATCCTGAGGATAGACCATGAACAGTGGCGACTCTGGGATCAATATATAGGGGGGGCACAAAAGATACACAATCAAAAATGGGGGGGGCACTAATAATTTTCACCAGCTAATCATACTACTGAAAAATACTAAATAAGTATATATAAATAAGATAACAAAATACGAGAGTATTGCGGTATGCAGGGATAGCTTTTTATTGTATTAAACCAAATACTTAAAAGACAAGCTTTCAAGAGTTTCCTTTCTTCCTCAGTACGCTTGAGTATTCAGAAGCAATCTATTCCTAAGAGTGGATTCACATTTGCGTTATGCCATTTAGTTTCAAACAGAATATAACGGAATGGCCAGATGGAATGCAAAACGGGAGCCTTTAAGAGGCATTCCTTTTTGTTCTGTCCTAATAGAAGTCTATGAGAAAGCCTAACGGACCCGTCTGGGCACCATTATGCAAGACGGAAAACAAAGTCCTGTCGACAGGACTTTGTTTTCCGTCTTGCATAACAGGAACCAGATGGATCTGTTTTGATTCCCACAGAATTCCATTATGACGGAAACCAAACTGAATGCCTTTGCATTCTGTCATAATACAAGTCTATGGGCAGCAGAACGGATCCGTCCACCATTTTATGGATTCCGTTATGTTACGTTATAACCATGTTATAACGGAAAGGCATTACGGAAGCCCTAACGCTAGTGTGAACCCACACTGAAAGGTGAATAGCAGGAGAATTTAAAAATCTAGATCAATATATACAATTGGTTAAGTGAGCAGAACGTGAGAAATTTTCTATTTCAGCTATTTTTACCTAGATTTTTCAATTCTGCTAATAATTTAACTGCAATTCAGCTGGGAGAACTGGTAGGAGAATTGAATAATCTAGGTCAAAATTGGCAAACCAGAAAAATTATTTCATTCAACTCACTTTCCAAATCGTATTGGTCTAGATCTAGATTTTGAAATTCTTCAGCAATTGACCTTTTACTGAATAGACCTGAATGTTATACAAGCAGGAGCCCCCTGAATTGAGAAGAGCATATAACTTAATATAGATTTAAAGAAAAGAAAAAACTGCAGCACTTCCAAATGGTGAAAAAAATGTGAAATCCTGTATTCACCTGTGCAATGTTTCGTCCACTTGCTGGGACCATTCTCAAGAAGCACATAAAAATATGCAGTGTCCACCAGGCATACCAATTGTCTCCAGCAGGGGTTCCCTTTTGAGTAATGCTTCTATATTTTTGGACAAATTACTGCCAGTATGCCACAAAGACAAAATCTTACAGATTTTTGAGGAAATTGAGTACTGTAACTAAACCAAAGCTGCCCATTTTGGCCTCCTTCAATATTGTTAGTCTTTACACTTTCATATAGTATAACATTGGAATGACGGTGGCAGAACACGCTTTGAACACATCTGATTTTCCTTTGGATTTGAGGGCATTTATTTTGTCTTTGCTACATATGATACTGAATAATTCTTATTTACTTTTCCTTCTATGCGTCCCATCATTTCACCCATGTGCTGGAGTAGTGGAGATACATAGATGATATTTTTATGATCTGGACAGGTCTGGAGTTGTTCCATTCTTTTTTGAACAACCTGATTCCTGACATACAATTCACGTTAGAATTTTCTATGGAGACTATCCGTTTCTTAGATGTTAATGTCAGTATTCAAGATACTGTACTGAGTACGAACCTATACGTGAAATCTACCGATAAAAACACAATACTTCGATATGATAGTGCACATCGTCGCAAAATGATCCAGTCTCTGCCATATAGTCAATTTACTGGGGCAAAGAGGATCATTAGTAAGGACACAAAATTGGAGAAGACTCTTGATACTGTGACACTGTCATTTCGTGAGTCGTCTAAGACAATATCCCTTGATAAAACTATCTGGGACTGGGAGAACACCAGTAGGATACCTTTTGTCTCTACATATAGTGAGGCTAGTAAACATATAAGTAAAATCATCAATAGACAGTGGTCTATATGTCGATGCACTGACATACGCAGTGTGTCGCTCCATATGGCAGGCAATTATGCCGGCTGATTTTCATGCTGAGCATTTTTGCCGGTGAGCGATCCCTCCCCTTACGGGCTTACACTATGTGCACATCTGAAAATTATTCACTGGTAATTTGGTTTTATGGTGGTAGAAAATAATGCACAGATTCTGATATATTATATCTGGTGTAAATGACACTATCGGTATTTTATGAATGTGTTGTACATATAAGTATGAATGTAAGGTTTGTTATTTATTGGCATTTATCTATGCTAAAGCTCTGACGCTGGGTTCAGACCTGAGCGTACTTGAACGTACGCTCTGTATGTGAGATTGTACGGGCGTTTGCAATCGCGCATACAGAAACAAGCGAACGCCCATTGTCGCGCGTTCTCACTAGTCTATGTACGGGAACGCGCGACAAGACGCCCCAAAGAAGATCCTGTACTTCCTGGGGCGTCGGGCGTTTTACAGCGCGATCGTACGCACTGTAAAACGCCCAGGTGAGAACCATTCCCATAGGGAATCATTGGTTCTTGCCTGTTGAGCGTTTTACAGCGCGTAGGAACGCGCTGTAAAACGCTCAGGTCTGAACCCAGCCTTATTCGTTCTAAAAAATATACTGTGACCTTGTATATGCTGCTTGAGAATGGTCCCAGCAAGTGGACCAAAACGGATGGGTGAATAAAGAATTTCAATTTTTTTTCACAATTTCACCATTTCCAAGTGCTGCGGTTTTTTCATATATAACTGTGTTCGAGTTAGTATCGTTGGCACAACTCCTTATATACTAAGGTGTGCTGCCCTGGATTGGACTTTTCTTTAATAGAGATGTATACGAGAATTTTTATGCATTGATGCAAATCTGTCAACTACTTGATCCATGTTTATCTTGTCTGCAAGCCTAAACTCGATTGCTAGTGCGGCAAGATCTGACAGCCTTTCCCCCGTCATTGTGGTGCGCAAATAGGATTTGATCAGTTTCAGTGCTGAAAAACTTCTCTCACAAGATGAACTGCTAACTGGCAAAACGCATGCAATTCTACACAGTCTATACAATTCAAAGAAGGGAACAGCATAAGGTTGCAGAAAGTTTGTGAACTCCAGGACAGTGTTAACTTTTATGCCTTCGGATTCTTCTTTCCTCTTCAAAGTCACAAGAGCCTGCTTGAGTTCCGTTTCTAAATGCTCCAAATTACAGCCATAGAATTTTGCCATCGAGGCCAACTTTTGTAAATGCAAAAAACAATCCGCTTTTGGGTTAAGTGCCTGAATGCCTTCCAATTACATGCAAGGAATCCCTTGAAAAACTTGATTTTAATTCTGATATTATTTTGTCAAGAACAACATAGACAAAATGCTGTATAAAATCTTTTTTTTTGCTCAGTTGTGTTCGTTGACCCACTGTTTCCATTATGATGTGGTCCCTTAACCTCAAAGGTGGTCTGCGATATCTTTGTTTGCGAGGTGGTTCATCTTCAGAGTCAGGAGTTTCTATTCCACATTTAATGCACAAGTCCAAGTCCTATTGTGGAAGATTGTACGGATCCTGTAGGGTCGGCTTCTTCATTTCGTACTTCTTCATGTTCTTCAATGACAGTTTGGACAAGAAGGACTGCTGATGCCAAATCAAGATCTTTTGCTTGTAGCATAGTGGATAACATCTGTGTCCTTTTTAATATGTTTTCAAAAAGCACAAGTGATAGAATAAAATTGAAGTCAATGAACATAAGGATGGAATTAGCTTCAGTTCTTCTTTCTGTGTTTTTCCCATCAGCTAACAACTTAAGGGTTTCCAAAAGAGGCTCGAGTGTCTGAGGTACAGCTTTACGTGCAGCATATTGGCATGTCCACCTAGTATCACTTAATTGTTTTAGAGTAATGAGTTTTCTTGACATTTGTTTCTGAACACTCTCAAACACGGAGTGAACCACAGATGTACTAGAAAAAAACATAAAACTTTTCCATCTTTGCAAAAAACTCAGATGCCTCTGCTACATTTTTAACAGTGTCAACAACAGCTACATTTAGTTGGTGATTCATGCAATGGACACATAGAGCAGTAGGCACCTCTTTTTGAATCCTTGCTTGTACGCCATTTACCCTACCACTCATTACTGCTGCCCCATCATAAGCTTGACCGACGCACCCATTTTTATCGATCCCTAGTGAAGAGAGAACGTTGAAAATATAATCTGTCAATGATGCAGCATCAAGGTTCTCTGCTTTGTAACATTTCAAAAACCTCTCATGGACAGCTTGGTCAAAAAAATATCTTACAAAAACAGACAGCTGTTTAGTTTTGCTACGATCTTTTGTCTCATCTGCCAGGATAGAAAAAGTTTGCAAAGATGGAACCGGCACTCAAAACACTCGTAGTACATGTGGAAATAAAATTTCTACTATTTATTAGATATACATGTATACATGTGCATATGTTAGCTAAAAATGCATATAAAATAACAATAAAATAACAATAAAATTCTATACAGGACCGCATATGGCTCTATTATCACACAGGTAAAGGTATATCAAGTTCCGGATCCGCTAGGTCGGACTCACTGCATCCGTATCTCCCCTGTGGGGGTGACTGATTGGATCGCAGTTAGTTCAGACAGAGCGGTTTCCCCAACCCGACCTAAACCGTTGCCAGCATCACAGATTGTATTGTTGTTGTAGATGTTTCTATACGTCATATATTAAATCCAAACAGATGGTAGATTAGATAGTATGCATCTTTTCCTTTAAATAATATTCCTTAACATGACATTCAGATTGTCCATTCAATTTGCGGTATTCTGTTGTGCCAATGCGTCATATACAGTCCCAGCCGTACTTCAGCTGTTTACCCCTAGGTGAAGGAGGCTTTGTGTCCTTATGCAATATCGATATAGTTGTATTAAAGGGCTTCTGTCAGCCCACTAAACCCTTTTTTTTTTTTTCCGTTAATATTAATCCCTACACTGCAAGCTCCCTGTACATATGCTAAATATTCATTTTCGTTCAGTAAATATTGTTAAAAATCAAGTTTTATCATATGTAAATTACCTTGCTACCAGCAAGTAGGGCGGCTACTTGCTGGTAGCAGCCGCATCCTCCTCTCATCATGACGCCCCCTCCGCCGTTTGATTGACAGGGCCAGGGAACGGGTTCGTTCTCTGCTGGCCCTGTTCGAATTCAAAATATCGCGCCTGCGCCGTACCTTTCTTTAATCGGTGCAGGCGCACTGAGAGGCGGCCGCTCTCTCGGCCGCTCCATCCTCAATGCGCCTGCGCCGGGTGTGGATGTGACGTAATCGGCGCAGGCGCACTGAGAGGCTCTGTCGGCCGCTCCATCCTCAATGCGCCTGCGCCGATGACGTCACATCTACACCCGGCGCAGGCGCATTGAGGATGGAGCGGCCGGGAGAGAGGCCGCCTCTCAGTGCGCCTGCACCGATTAAAGAAAGGTACGGCGCAGGCGCGATATTTTGAATTCGAACAGGGCCAGCAGAGAACGAACCCGTTCCCTGGCCCTGTCAATCAAACGGTGGAGGGGGCGTCATGATAAGAGGAGGATGCGGCTGCTACCAGCAAGTAGCCGCCCTACTTGCTGGTAGCAAGGTAATTTACATATTATAAAACTTGATTTTTAACAATATCTACTGAACGAAAATGAATATTTAGCATATGTACAGGGAGCTTGCAGTGTAGGGATTAATATTAACGGAAGAAAAAAAAAGGGTTTAGTGGGCTGACAGAAGCCCTTTAACCCCTTAAGGACCAGGCTCATTTTCACCTTAAGGACCAGGCCATTTTTTGCAAATCTGACCAGTGTCACTTTAAGTGCTGATAACTTTAAAACGCTTTTACTTATACAGGCCATTCTGAGATTGTTTTTTCGTCACATATTGTACTTCATGACACTGGTAAAATAAAGTCAAAAAAATTAATTTTTTTGCATAATAAAATACCTAATTTACCAAAAATTTGGAAAAATTAGCAAATTTCAAAGTTTCAGTTTCTCTACTTCTGTAATACATAGTAATACCCCCAAAAATTGTGATGACTTAACATTCCCCATATGTCTACTTCATGTTTGAATTATTTTGGGAATGATATTTAATTTTTTGGGGATGTTACAAGGCTTAGAAGTTTAGAAGCAAATCTTGAAATTTTTCAGAAATTTACAAAAACCCAATTTTTAGGGACCACTACAGCTCTGAAGTCACTTTGCAAGGCTTACATAATAGAAACCGCCCAAAAATGACCCCATTCTATAAACTACACCCCTCAAGGTATTCAAAACTGATTTTACAAACTCTGTTAACCCTTTAGGTGTTGCACAAGAGTTATTGGCAAATGGGGATGAAATTTGAGAATTTCATTTTTTTGCCTAATTTTCAATTTTAACCCATTTTTTCCACTAACAAAGCAAGGGTTAACAGCCAAAAAGACTGTATCTTTATTGCCCTGACTCTGCCGTTTACAGAAACACCCCATATGTGGCCGTAAACTACTGTACGGCCACACAGCGGGGCGTAGAGTGAAAGGTGCGCCGGATGGTTTTTTGAAGCCAGATTTTGCTGGACAGTTTTTTTGACACCATGTCCCATTTGAAGCCCCCCTGATGCACCCCTAGAGTAGAAACTCCATAAAAGTGACCCCATCTAAGAAACTACACCCCTCAAGGTATTCAAAACTGATTTTACAAACTTCGTTAACCCTTTAGGTGTTGCACAAGAGTTATTGGCAAATGGGGATGAAATTTGAGAATTTCATTTTTTTGCCTAATTTTCAATTTTAACCCATTTTTTCCACTAACAAAGCAAGGGTTAACAGCCAAACAAGACTGTATCTTTATTGCCCTGACTCTGCCGTTTACAGAAACACCCCATATGTGGCCGTAAACTACTGTACGGCCACACAGCGGGGCGTAGAGTGAAAGGTGCGCCGGATGGTTTTTGGAAGCCAGATTTTGCTGGACAGTTTTTTTGACACCATGTCCCATTTGAAGCCCCCTGATGCACCCCTAGAGTAGAAACTCCATAAAAGTGACCCCATCTAAGAAACTACACCCCTCAAGGTATTCAAAACTGATTTTACAAACTTTGTTAACCCTTTAGGTGTTGCAAAAGATTTAATGGAAAATAGAGATACAATTTCAAAATTTCACTTTTTTGGCAGATTTTCCATTTTAATATTTTTTTTCCAGTTACAAAGCAAGGGTTAACAGCCAAACAAAACTCATTATTTATGGCCCTGATTCTGAAGTTTACAGAAACACCTCATATGTGGCTCTAGACCGCTGTACGGGCACACGGCAGGGCGCAGAAGGAAAGGAATGCCATACGGTTTTTGGAAGGCAGATTTTGCTGGACTGGTTTTTTGACACCATGTCCCATTTGAAGCCCCCTGATGCACCCCTAGAGTAGAAACTCCATAAAAGTTACCCCATCTAAGAAACTACACCCCTCAAGGTATTCAAACTGATTTTACAAACTTTGTTAACCCTTTAGGTGTTGCACAAGATTTAATGGAAAATAGAGATACAATTTCAAAATTTAACTTTTTGGGCAGATTTTCCATTTTAATATTTTTTTTCCAGTTACAAAGCAAGGGTTAACAGCCAAACAAAACTCATTATTTATGGCCCTGATTCTTTAGTTTACAGAAACACCTCATATGTGGTTGTAGACCGCTGTACGGGCACACGGCAGGGCGCAGAAGGAAAGGAATGCCATACGGTTTTTGGAAAGCAGATTTTGCTGGACTGGTTTTTTTGACACCATGTCCTATTTGAAGCCCCCCTGATGCACCCCTAGAGTAGAAACTCCAAAAAAGTGACCCCATTTTAGAAAGTACGGAATAGGGTGGCAGTATTGTTGGTACTAGTTCAGGGTAGATATGATTTTTGGTTGCTCTATATTACACTTTTTGTGCGGCAAGGTAACAAGAAATAGCTTTTTTGGCACATTTTTTTTTTTTGTTATTTACAACATTCATCTGACAGGTTAGATCACGTGGTAATTTTATAGAGCAGGTTGTCACGGACGCAGCGATACCTAATATGTATACAATATTTTTTATTTATGTAAGTTTTATACAATAACTTCATTTTTAAAACCAAAAAATTGTTTAGTGTCTCCATAGTCTGAGAGCCATAGTTTTTTCAGTTTTTGGGCGATTATCTTGAGTAGGGTCTAATTTTTTGCGGGATGAGATGACAGTTTGATTGGCACTATTTTGGGGTGCATATGACTTTTTGATCGCTTGCTATTACACTTTTTGTGACGTAAGATGGCAAAAAATTGCTTTTTTTGCACAATTTATTATTTTTATTTTTTATGGTGGTCACCTGAGGGGTTAGGTCATGTGATATTTATATAGAGCCGGTCGATACGGACGCGGCAATACCTAATATGTATACTTTATTTTTATTTATGTAGGTTTTACACAATGATTTTATTTTTGAAACAAAAAAAATGATGTTTTAGTGTTTCCATAGTCTAAGAGCCATAGTTTTTTCAGTTTTTGGGCGATTATCTTGAGTAGGGTCTAATTTTTTGCGGGATGAGATGACGGTTTGATTGGTACTATTTTGGCGTACATGCGACTTTTTTGATCACTTTTATTACCTTTTTTGGGAAGTAAGGTGGGCAAAATTTAAATTTTCTCATAGTTTTTATTTTTTTATTTTTATGGCGTTCACTGTGCGGGGAAAGTAACATGACCGTTTTATAGATCAGGTCGTTACGGACGCGGCGATACCTAATATGTGTAGTTTATTTATTTTTTTATTTTTTTTATTCAGTGATAAATGTTTTTTTTTTTTATCTTAACTTTTTTCACTTATTTATTTATTTTTTTGACCCAGACCCACTTGGTTCTTGAAGATCCAGTGGGTCTGATGTCTGTAAAATACAGTACAGAACCTATATAGGTATCTGTAACTGTATTTTACTTACACTGAACAGATCTATGCTTTCAGCATAGATCTGTTCAGCACCATGGACAGCAGGACGCCTGTTGTCATGGGAACCTTCCCCGTCTGCTCAGTTATGGTCAGAACTGGGAAGGGTAAGGACGGGGCTCTGGGGGGGCTGTCTGGGGGCTCTCTCCCTCTCCCATCGGGGGGCTGCAAAGGCACAGCAGCCCCCCGATCGGAGAGGGAGGGAGCTCCCTTTTACTGTCCGTACGGACCGCTGTATGGAAAGGGTTAAACGGCTGACATCGCATCAACGATGTCAGCCGTTTATACCAGGGTGCCAGCAATGTGCTGGCACCCTGGTATACCCACTGTACACCAACGATTATTCAATGGGAGGCGGGCGGGGGATCGCGATCCCGCCTGCCGCACCGCCCGCCTCCCGCAACGCCCCCACCGCCTGCGACACCCCCCCTGCACCACCCGCTGCCATCAAATCATGCAGGGGTGCAGGGGGGGGTGTACTATATTGATTTTAGACACTCTAAAGTTTCTGATCCCCGCGGTCAGGGACCGCGGGGATCAGAAACTGCAAAAAGCGCAGCAAACCGCAGGTCTGAATTGACCTGCGGTTTGCTGCGATCGCCGACACGGGGGGGGCACATGACCCCCCCTGGCGTTTTAACAGGATGCCGGCTGAATGATTTCAGCCGGCATCCTGTTCAAATTAACCCCTGCGGCGCCGGAATGCCGATTTTAAAGTCAGGACGTACCGGTACGTCCTTGGTCCTTAAGGACTCGGGAAATAGGGCGTACCGGTACGTCCTATGTCCTTAAGGGGTTAAGTAATTTCACTACTCACTGTGTACCCCGATACTTTGCCTCGTTCAGCGTGCGGGAATGTCTGCTGTGGCGTCCCACAGATCAGCTATTCTCCGCTCCGGTGATGTTAGTTCCGGTTTGATCGAAATCTCGTCTTGCTTCCTGCGAGAGCTTGGTACAAATGTTGGCTAACGTGAGTAGGATAATACTTTTTTCGATAATACTTTTTTCGATAAAGTCTCAATGAGATTTCGTATGTTAGTCCATGGCCATGTATTTTCGAGATTACTTGTCACACAGTAATTCCACCCAGACGCGTTTCGAGAACACTTGTCCCACTGAGGAAGAGACAAGTGTTCTCGAGACGCGTATGGGCGGTTCCATCTTTGCAATTTTTTTTACTCAGAACTAGGGGTGTTTCTTTTGATCCTGAGCACCAGGCGTGGTCAAACCAAAGTGAGCCAACTGTTTGTCTTTTTGCAAAGCAACAGGATAGAAAAAGGACTGCCTTTTAGGCTCTCTGCTATTTCTTCTCTAACTAATAAAGCCATAACAGCTAAAAGTTCGTTTTGAATGGAGGGATGTAAATACCGAGCATTTTTTGGACCATGAAGTTTATTTTCTATAATGCAATCTTTTTTAGCTATTAAATACAAGATCTCTCTCAAGTTTCCATGAATTAGGTCTTCAGAGTTGTAACGATGCTCTCTTTGCGCAATTTTGTTTTTTGCTGTTAAAAGAAGAACTTCAGCAATTGTCCTAATATAATGGCGGTTTTCTTGTACCTCTTTGGCATGCGCTTTACTTAGGCCTTTCATAATGGATGTATCATTTTCTTTGTTTCTTTTGAAATCCTGCCAGCTTACAGAGGATTCTTTGTGGGAAGTAGATTTTTCATGTTGTGGCATCCCCTTTTCATGTTGTATTGCATTTTTCCAGTTGGAGAAACCAACATTAATGAATGCCACTTTTTTCATTTCTCCATGAGTATACTTGGACACAGAAAAAAAAATCTACATGAAAAGCAGTATGCTGCATGTGAAATTGAGTATTCCAACCAGTTAAATGACTGGAACCACTGAGGTCGAAAAGAACGAAAACTTGCTCCAAATTTTGTCTGTGGATATTTTTTTAGCAATGGTTGTTTTGGCTCTTCAGAAGCACACTGACTGATGTCACAGGGCCCTGGTGGCTTGCTCTTGATGCCACCACTGGGTCTATGTACCAAAGACTGGTCATAATCGCAGGATTGGGAGGATTCGACATGAGCACTGTATTGATGTGAGCTTGTTGATGGCAAACTAGATTCATCAAACTGTGGTCATAGCTCAAGGTCCCCCACATCTTCAGAAAGATAAAAATCACTTTCTGGGGAATCTATCTCCACATGTTTAATCTCTAAATCTGGGTGATTAGAATGCTGACTTTCATCCTGTTGCTGCTACTTTGCAGCAGAATCTGATGGCTGCTTTTTAGTAAGTGATGAATAATAAGATCGTATATCCATCTGTTATTTTCACCTTTTGCAGGTTCTAAAATATAAAAGAAAATGGCCTTAGGGTTGCCACCTCTTCTTTGCCACAGGTGACCGATGGCATCCTTTATGTGCAATAGTGTGTGCCTGGGTCACCTGTGGCACACTGGCATCTTTTATGGCGGTACCTTTTATGTGCAATAGTGCATACCTGGAACGCAGAGTGTGGTCTTGGCGCTGGTCAGGGGTGCATGTAAAGCAGGGGGTGCTGGTCAAGGGCAGTGTCCACTCTAAGCCTTGGCAGCAGGAGGGCAATAGGAAAACCTAAGATAATTGTCCCATCAAAGAGCATACAGTGTAACTCATGCACCATCCCATACAATACAGTATAATCCCTACACCATGCTGTACTGAATACAATCCCTGCACCATGCCATACAATATATAGTATAATTAATACACCATGATGTACAATACACAGTATAAACCCTACACCATGCTGTGTAATAGACATTATAATCCATACACAAAACTGTACAATATACAGTATAATCCCTACATCGTGTAGTACAGAATGCATTATAAATAGAGTTGAGCGAACACCTGGATGTTCGGGTTCGAGAAGTTCGGCCGAACTTCCCAGAAATGTTCGGGTTTAGGATCCGAACCCGATCCGAACTTCGTCCCGAACCCGAACCCCATTGAAGTCAATGGGGACCCGAACTTTTCGGCACTAAAAAGGCTGTAAAACAGCCCAGGAAAGGGCTAGAGGGCTGCAAAAGGCAGCAACATGTAGGTAAATCCCCTGCAAACAAATGTGGATAGGGAAATGAATAAAAATAAAATAAATAAAACTTAACCAATATCAATTGGAGAGAGGTCCCATAGCAGAGAATCTGGCTTCACGTCACCCACCACTGTAACAGTCCATTGTCATATATTTAGGCCCAGCACCCAGGCAGAGGAGAGAGGTCCCGTAACAGAGGATCTGGCTTCATGTCAGCAGAGAATTAGTCTGCATGTCATAGCAGAGAATCAGGCTTCACGTCACCCACCACTGGAACAGTAGCAGAGAATCATGCTTTACGTCACCCAACACTGGAACAGTCCATTGTCAGATATTTAGGCCCAGGCACCCAGGCAGAGGAGAGAGGTCCCATAACAGAGAATCTGGCTTCATGTCAGCAGAGAATCAGTCTTCATGTCATAGCAGAGAATCAGGCTTCACGTCACCCACCACTGGAACAGTAGCAGAGAATCATGCTTTACGTCACCCAACACTGGAACAGTCCATTGTCAGATATTTAGGCCCAGGCACCCAGGCAGAGGAGAGAGGTCCTGTAACAGAGAATCTGGCTTCAAGTCAGCAGAGAATCAGTCTTCATGTCATAGCAGAGAATCATGCTTCTAGTCACCCAACATTGGAACAGTCCATTGTCATATATTTAGGCCCCGGCACCCAGACAGAGGAGAGGTTCATTCAACTTTGGGTTGCCCCGCAATATAATGGTAAAATGAAAATAAAAATAGGATTGAATGAGGAAGTGCCCTGGAGTACAATAATATATGGTTAAGGGGAGGTATTTAATGTCTAATCTGCACAAGGGATGGACAGGTCCTGTGGGATCCATGCCTGGTTCATTTTTATTAACGTCAGCTTGTCCACATTGGCTGTAGACAGGCGGCTGCGTTTGTCTGTAATGACGCCCCCTGCCGTGCTGAATACACGTTCAGACAAAACGCTGGCTGCCGGGCAGGCCAGCACCTCCAAGGCATAAAAGGCTAGCTCTGGCCACGTGGACAATTTAGAGACCCAGAAGTTGAATGGGGCTGAACCATCAGTCAGTACGTGGAGGGGTGTGCACACGTACTGTTCCACCATGTTAGTGAAATGTTGCCTCCTGCTAACACGTTGCATATCAGGTGGTGGTGCAGTTAGCTGTGGCGTGTTGACAAAACTTTTCCACATCTCTGCCATGCTAACCCTGCCCTCAGAGGAGCTGGCCGTGATACAGCTGCGTTGGCGACCTCTTGCTCCTCCTCTGCCTTGGGCTTCCACTTGTTCCCCTGTGACATTTGGGAATGCTCTCAGTAGCGCGTCTACCAATGTGCGCTTGTACTCGCGCATTTTCCTATCACGCTCCAGTGCAGGAAGTAAGGTGGGCACATTGTCTTTGTACCGTGGATCCAGCAGGGTGGCAACCCAGTAGTCCGCACACGTTAAAATGTGGGCAACTCTGCTGTCGTTGTGCAGGCACTGCAGCATGTAGTCGCTCATGTGTGCCAGGCTGCCCAGAGGTAAGGACAAGCTGTCCTCTGTGGGAGGTGTATCGTCATCGTTTCCCCCCAGCCACGCACCAGTGATGGGCCCGAGCTGCGTTGGGTGCCACCCCACTGTGACCATGCTTCATCCTCATCCTCCTCCACCTCCTCCTCATTCTCGTCCTCCAGTAGTGGGCCCTGGCTGGCCACATTTGTACCTGGCCTCTGCTGTTGCAAAAAAACTCCCTCTGAGTCACTTCTAAGAGACTGGCCTGAAAGTGCTAAAAATGACCCCTCTTCCTCCTCCTTCTCCTCCTCCTGGGCCACCTCCTCTTACATCATCGCCCTAAGTGTTTTCTCAAGGAGACATAGAAGTGGTATTGTAACGCTGATAACGGCGTCATCGCCACTGGCCATGTTGGTGGAGTGCTCGAAACAGCGCAACAGGGCACACAGGTCTCGCATGGAGGCCCAGTCATTGGTGGTGAAGTGGTTCAGTTCCGCAGTGCGACTGACCCGTGCGTGCTGCAGCTGAAACTCCACTATGGCCTGCTGCTGCTCGCACAGTCTGTCCAGCATGTGCAAGGTGGAGTTCCACCTGGTGGGCACGTCGCATATGAGGCGGTGAGCGGGAAGGCTGAAGTTACGCTGTAGCCAGACAGGCGAGCAGCGGCAGGATGTGAACGCCGGAAGCGCGAACAGACGGCCCGCACTTTGTGCAGCAGCTCTGACATGTCGGGGTAGTTGTGAATGAACTTCTGAACCACCAAATTCAGCACATGCGCCAGGCAAGGGATGTGCGTCAAACCGGCTGTTCCCAGAGCTGCAACGAGATTTCGCCTATTATCGCACACCACCACGCCGGGCTTGAGGCTCACCGGCAGCAACCACTCGTCGGTCTGTTGTTCTTTACCCCGCCACAACTCCTGTGCGGTGTGGGGCCTGTCCCCCAAACATATGAGTTTCAGAATGGCCTGCTGACGTTTACCCCGGGCTGTGCTGAAGTTGGTGGTGAAGGTGTGTGGCTGACTGGATAAGCAGGGGGAAGAAGAGGAGGAGGAAGCTGAGTAGGAGGAGGTGGCAACGGGAGGCAAAGAATGTTGCCCTGCGATCCTTGGCGGCGGAAGGACGTGCGCCAAACAGCTCTCCGCCTGGGGCCCAGCCGCCACTACATTTACCCAGTGTGCAGTTAGGGAGATATAGCGTCCCTGGCCGTGCTTACTGGTCCACGTATCTGTGGTTAGGTGGACCTTGCCACAGATGGCATTGCGTAGTGCACACTTGATTTTATCGGATACTTGGTTGTGCAGGGAAGGCACGGCTCTCTTGGAGAAGTAGTGCCGGCTAGGAACAACATACTGTGGGACAGCAAGCAACATGAGCTGTTTGAAGCTGTCTGTGTCCACCAGCCTAAATGACAGCATTTCATAGGCCAGTAGTTTAGAAATGCTGGCATTCAGGGCCAGGGATCGAGGGTGGCTAGGTGGGAATTTTACGTTTTCTCTCAAATGTTTGTGAGATGGAGAGCTGAACGCTGGCGTGTGACATGGTTGAGATGCTTGGTGACGGAGGTGGTGGTGGTGTTGGTGGTACATCCCCTGTTTGCTGGGCGGCAGGTGCCAACGTTCCTCCAGAGGCGGGGGAAGAGGCCAAGGCGGCGGCAGCAGCAGAAGAGGCCGAGGCGGCAGCAGCAGAAGAGGTAGCAGGGGGAGCCTGAGTGACTTCCTTGTTTTTAAGGTGTTTACTCCACTGCAGTTCATGCTTTGCATGCAGGTGCCTGGTCATGCAGGTTGTGCTAAGGTTCAGAACGTTAATGCCTCGCTTCAGGCTCTGATGGCACAGCGTGCAAACCACTCAGGTCTTGTCGTCAGCACATTGTTTGAAGAAGTGCCATGCCAGGGAACTCCTTGAAGCTGCCTTTGGGGTGCTCGGTCCCAGATGGCGGCGGTCAGTAGCAGGCGGAGTCTCTTGGCGGCGGGTGTTCTGCTTTTGCCCACTGCTCCCTCTTTTGCTACGCTGTTGGCTCGGTCTCACCACTGCCTCTTCCTCCGAACTGTGAAAGTCAGTGGCACGACCTTCATTCCATGTGGGGTCTAGGACCTCATCGTCCCCTGCATCGTCTTCCACCCAGTCTTGATCCCTGACCTCCTGTTCAGTCTGCAAACTGCAGAAAGACGCAGCAGTTGGCACCTGTGTTTCGTCATCATCAGAGACATGCTGAGGTGGTATTCCCATGTCCTCATCATCAGGAAACATAAGTGGTTGTGCGTCAGTGCATTCTATGTCTTCCACCGCTGGGGAAGGGCTAGGTGGATGCCCTTGGGAAACCCTGCCAGCGGAGTCTTCAAACAGCATAAGAGACTGCTGCATAACTTGAGGCTCAGACAGTTTCCCTGGTATGCATGGGGGTGATGTGACAAACTGATGGGCTTGGTTTTCAGGCGCCATCTGTGCGCTTTCTGCAGAAGACTGGGTGGGAGATAATGTGAACGTGCTGGATCCACTGTCGGCCACCCAATTGACTAATGCCTGTACCTGCTCAGGCCTTACCATCCTTAGAACGGCATTGGGCCCCACCAAATATCGCTGTAAATTCTGGCGGCTACTGGGACCTGAGGTAGTTGGTTTACTAGGACGTGTGGATGTGGCAGAACGGCCACGTCCTCTCCCAGCACCAGAGGGTCCACTAACACCACCACGACCATGTCCGCGTCCGCGTCCCTTACTAGATGTTTTCCTCATTGTTATCGTTCACCACAACAACAAAAATATTATTTGGCCCAATGTATTGAATTCAAATTCAGGCCTTTTTTTACAGACACCTAACACTATCTGGCTATCTATTTAGGTACCGTATTACACTAATACAGGCACAGCAGTAACCACAGATTTAGCTGAATATAAATTTGAGGCCTAGTATTTAGGCGCTGGGTGACAGGTATACGTTTACAGACATGAATTAGACTTGGAAATGCACAGTAGCGTGTGTGTGAAGTTATTGAGAATGACCCTATCTGCACCTTGAATCTTATATACCCTTTTAATAAATAGATTTAAAGTAGCCCTGATACAGCAGAAACCACTAATTTAGGGAATTGCTAAGTTGGGAATTGTATTTCAACCCTGAACAAAAATATATCCTTTGCCAGACAGCAGACAGTATTACAATTGGCTAGCCACAGCTAAAACACCAGATTTAGGGTACTGCTATTTTGGCAATTGTATTTCACCCCTCAATAAAATAGCAAGCACAGCCAAGCCCCTGATGTGGGATATAGCCAAAAAATAACCACACTATTGATGGTAAAATGTACTTGGTGGCAGCTTGTGCTGGCCCACCACAAGATACAAAATGGCCACCGATCACCCCAGAAAAAAGTGAATGAAAAACTCTCTGGGCAGCCTAAAAACAGTGAGCAATTGAATAGCAGCAGTTCAATGATCCACAGCTGTAGATCGATCACTGAATTAAGTGTTTTGGAGGAGTTAATCACTGCCTAATCTCGCCCTAACGTCGCAGCTGCAACCTCTCCCTATACTGATCAGAGCAGAGTGACGGGCGGCGCTATGTGACTCCAGCTTAAATAGAGGCTGGGTCACATGGTGCTCTGGCCAATCACAGCCATGCCAATAGTAGGCATGGCTGTGACGGCCTCTTGGGGCAAGTAGTATGACGCTTGTTGATTGGCTGCTTTGCAGCCATTCAAAAAGCGCCAAGAAAGCGACGAACACCGAACCCGAACCCGGACTTTTACTAAAATGTTCGGGTTCGGGTCCGTGTCACGGACACCCTAAAATTCGGTACGAACCCGAACTATACAGTTCGGGTTCGCTCATCCCTAATTATAAACCCTACCCCATGCCATACAATATACTTTATAGTTCATACACCATGCCACAGTATAATATACAGTATTGTTCATAAACATTCTATACAATATTATATATTATAATCCTATATATACTGTACAGCATGGTGTATGAACTATAAAGTATATTGTATGGCATGGGGTGCCATACAATATACTTTATAGTTCATACACCATGCTGTACAGTATATATAGGATTATAATATATAATATTGTATAGAATGTTTATGAACAATACTGTATATTATACTGTGGCATGGTGTATGGATTATAATGTATATTGTATGGCATGGTACAAGGATTATAATGTATACTGTACATCAAATGTATGGAGGTTACACCATGCCGGACAATATAACCTCTCTGCCATGCTGTACAATAAACAGTATAACCCCTACACAGTGTAGCAGTATACTGTACATTGTGTGGCACAGTGTAGCGGTATACTGTACATTGTGTGGCACAGTGTAGCGGTATACTGTATATTGTGTGGCACAGTGTAGAGGTATACTGTATATTGTGTGGCACAGTGTAGCGGTATACTGTATATTGTGGGTCACAGTGTAGCGGTATACTGTATATTGTGAGGCACAGTGTAGCGGTAGACTGTATATTGTGGGGCACAGTGTAGAGGTATACTGTATATTGTGTGGCACAGTGTAGAGGTATACTGTATATTTTGTGGCACAGTGTAGCGGTATACTGTATATTGTGTGGCACAGTGTAGCGGTATACTGTATATTGTGTGGCACAGTGCAGAGGTATACTGTATATTGTGTGGCACAGTGTAGCGGTATACTGTATATTATGGTGCACAGTGTAGAGGTATACTGTATATTGTGTGGCACAGTGTAGAGGTATACTGTATATTGTGTGGCACAGTGTAGAGGTATACTGTATATTTTGTGTGGCACAGTGTAGCGGTATACTGTATATTGTGTGGCACAGTGTAGCGGTATACTGTATATTGTGTGGCACAGTGTACAGGTATACTGTATATTGTGTGGCACAGTGTAGCGGTATACTGTATATTGTGGGGCACAGTGTAGCGGTATACTGTAGTATTGTGTGGTCACAGTGTAGCGGTATACTGTATATTTGTGGGCACAGTGTAGCTGTATCCTGTATATTGTGGGCACAGTGGTAGAGGTGCTAGTATATTGTGTGGACACAGTAGGAGGTATACTGTATATTGTGTAGCACAGTGTAGAGGTATACTGTATATGTGTGGCACAGTGTAGAGGGTAGTACTGTATATGTGTGGCACAGTGTAGCGGTATACTGTCATATGTGTGGCACAGTGGAGAGTATACGGTATATTGTGGGGCACCAGTGTAGGCGGTATACTGTATATTGTGTGCACAGTGTAGCGGTATACTGTATATTGTGGGGCACAGTGTAGAGGTATACTGTATATTGTGTTGCACAGTGTATGAGTATAACTGTAAATAATTGTGTGCACAGTGTAGCGGTATCACTGTAATTGTGGGGTCACAGTGTAGAGGTATACTGTATATTGTGTTGGCACAGTGTAGCGGTATACTGTCATATTGTGGGCACAGTGTAGCGGTATACTGTATATTTGTTGCACAGTGTAGCGGTATACTGTATATTCAGTTGCACAGTGTAGCGGTATACTGTATATTGTGGGGCACAGTGTAGCGGTATACTGTATATTGTGTGGCACAGTGTAGAGGTATACTGTATATTGTGTGGCACAGTGTAACGGTATTGCTGTATATTGTGTTGCACAGTGTAGAGGATACTGTTATTGTGGCACAGTGTAGAGGTATACTGTATATTGTGTGGCACAGTGTAGAGGTATACTGTATATTGTGTGGCACAGTGTAGCGGTATACTGTACATTGTGTGGCACAGTGTAGAGGTATACTGTATATTGTGGGGCACAGTGTAGCGGTATACGTATATTGTGTGGCACAGTGTAGCGGTTATACTGTATATTGTGTGGACAGTGTAGCGGTATACTGTATATTGTGTTGCACAGGTAGAGGTATACTGTATATTGTGTGGCACAGTGTAGCGGATAATACACTGTATATTGTTTGGCACAGTGTAGAGGTATACTGTATATTGTGTGGCACAGTGTATAGGTATACTGTATATTGTGGGGCACAGTGTAGCGGTTACTTATTGTGTGGCACAGTGTAGAGGTATACTGTATATTGTGTGGCACAGTGTAGAGGTATATACTGTATAGTGTGGCACAGTGTAGAGGTATACTGTATATTGGTGGCACAGTGTAGAGGTATACTGTATATTGTGGGGCACAGTGTAGAGGTATACTGTATATTGTGGGCACAGTGTAGAGGTATACTGTATATTGTGGGGCACAGTGTAGAGGTATACTGTATATTGTGGCACAGTGTAGCGGTATACTGTATTGTGGGGCACAGTGTAGAGGTATACTGTATATTGTGTGGCACAGTGTAGAGGTATACTGTATATTGTGTGGCACAGTGTAGAGGTATACTGTATATTGTGGCACAGTGTAGAGGTATACTGTATATTGTGTGGCACAGTGTAGAGGTATACTGTATATTGTGGCACAGTGTAGAGGTATACTGTATATTGTGTGGCACAGTGTAGAGGTATACTGTATATTGTGTGCACAGTGTAGAGGTATACTGTATATTGTGGCACAGTGTAGAGGTATACTGTATATTGGTGGCACAGTGTAGAGGTATACTGTATATTGGTGGCACAGTGTAGAGGTATACTGTATATTGTGGCACAGTGTAGAGGTATACTGTATATTGTGTGGCACAGTGTAGAGGTATACTGTATATTGTGTGGCACAGTGTAGAGGTATACTGTATATTGTGTGGCACAGTGTAGAGGTATACTGTATATTGTGGGCACAGTGTAGAGGTATACTGTATATTGTGGGCACAGTGTAGAGGTATACCGTATATTGTGTGGCACAGTGTAGAGGTATACTGTATATTGTGTGGCACAGTGTAGAGGTATACTGTATATTGTGGGGCACAGTGTAGAGTATACTGTATATTGTGGGGCACAGTGTAGAGGTATACTGTATTGTGTGGCACAGTGTAGAGGTATACTGTATATTGGGGCACAGTGTAGAGGTATACTGTATATTGTGTGGCACAGTGTAGAGGTATACTGTATATTGTGTGGCACAGTGTCAGAGGTATACTGTATATTGTGTGGGCACAGTGTAGAGGTATACTGTAATATTGTGTGGCACTAGTGTAGAGTGCTATACTGTAATGTGTGGCACAGGTGTAGAGCTATACTGCTTTATGTGTATGCACAGGTAGTGTTATACTGTATATTGTGTGGCACAGTGTAGAGGTATAACTGTATATTGTGTGGCACAGTAGTAGAGGTATACTGTACTATTGTGGGGTCACAGTGTAGAGCTATAGCTGTATATTGTGTGGCACAGTGTTGGGCGGTATACTGTATATTGTGTGGCACAGTGTAAGAGGTATACTGTATATTGTGTGGCACAGTGTAGCGGTATACTGTATATTGTGGTGGCACAGTGTTAGCGGTATACTGTATATTGTGTGGGCACAGTGTAGAGGTATACTGTAATTGTGTGGCACAGGGTCAGCGCATACCGTATATTATGGGGCACATTGTAGAGGTATAACTGTATATTGTGTGGCCAGTGTAGAGGTATACTGTATATTGCTTGTGGCACAGTGTCAAGGGTATACTGTATATGTGTGGCACAGTGTAGCGGTATAGAGGTATACTGTATATTGTGTGGCACAGTGTAGAGGTATACTGTATATTGGTGGCACAGTGTAGAGGTATACTGTATATTGTGTGGCACAGTAGAGGTATACTGTATATTGTGGGCACAGTGTAGAGGTATACTGTATATTGTGGCACAGTGTAGAGGTATACTGTATATTGTGGGGCACAGTGTAGAGGTATACTGTATATTGTGGGGCACAGTGTAGAGGTATACTGTATATTGTGGCACAGTGAGGTATACTGTATATTGTGGGCACAGTGTAGAGGTATACTGTATATTGTGGCACAGTGTAGAGGTATACTGTATATTGTGGGCACAGTGTAGGTATACTGTATATTGTGTGGCACAGTGTAGAGGTATACTGTATATTGTGGGGCACAGTGTAGAGGTATACTGTATATTGTGTGGCACAGTGTAGAGGTATACTGTATATTGTGTGGCACAGTGTAGAGGTATACTGTATATTGTGTGGCACAGTGTAGAGGTATACTGTATATTGTGTGGCACAGTGTAGAGGTATACTGTATTGGGGCACAGTGTAGAGGTATACTGTATATTGTGGGGCACAGTGTAGAGGTATACTGTATATTGTGTGGCACAGTGTAGAGGTATACTGTATATTGTGGGCACAGTGTAGAGGTATACTGTATATTGTGTGGCACAGTGTAGGTATACTGTATATTGTGTGGCACAGTGTAGAGGTATACTGTATATTGTGTGGCACAGTGTAGAGGTATACTGTATATTGTGGGCACAGTGTAGGAGGTATATTATTGGGGCACAGTGTAGAGGTATACTGTATATTGTGGCACAGTGTAGAGGTATACTGTATATTGTGGGCACAGTGTAGAGGTATACTGTATATTGGTGGCACAGTGTAGAGGTATACTGTATATTGTGGCACAGTGTAGAGGTATACTGTATTTGTGGCACAGTGTAGAGGTATACTGTATATGGTGGCACAGTGTAGCGGTATACTGTATATTGTGGGGCACAGTGTAGCGGTATACTGTATATTGGTGGCACAGTGTAGAGGTATACTGTATATTGTGGCACAGTGTAGCGGTACTGTATATTGTGTGGCACAGTGTAGAGGTATACTGTATATTGGTGGCACAGTGTAGGTATACTGTATATTGTGTGGCACAGTGTAGAGGTATACTGTATATTGTGTGGCACAGTGTAGAGGTATACTGTATATTGTGTGGCACAGTGTAGAGGTATACTGTATATGTGGCACAGTGTAGAGGTATACTGTATATTGTGGGCACAGTGTAGAGGTATACTGTATATTGTGGGCACAGTGTAGAGGTATACTGTATATTGTGTGGCACAGTGTAGAGGTATACTGTATATTGGTGGCACAGTGTAGAGGTATACTGTATATTGGTGGCACAGTGTAGAGGTATACTGTATATTGTGGGCACAGTGTAGAGGTATACTGTATATTGTGTGGCACAGTGTAGAGGTATACTGTATATTGGTGGCACAGTGAGGTATACTGTATATTGTGGGGCACAGTGTAGAGGTATACTGTATATTGGTGGCACAGTGTAGAGGTATACTGTATATTGTGTGGCACAGTGTAGAGGTATACTGTATATTGTGTGGCACAGTGTAGAGGTATACTGTATATTGGTGGCACAGTGTAGAGGTATACTGTATATTGTGGGCACAGTGTGAGGTATACTGTATATTGTGTGGCACAGTGTAGGGTATACTGTATATTGTGGGGCACAGTGTAGAGGTATACTGTATATTGTGGCACAGTGTAGAGGTATACTGTATATTGTGGGCACAGTGTAGAGGTATACTGTATATTGTGGCACAGTGTAGGTATACTGTATATTGTGGGCACAGTGTAGAGGTATACTGTATATTGTGGCACAGTGTAGGGTATACTGTATATTGTGGGGCACAGTGTAGAGGTATACTGTATATTGTGGCACAGTGTAGAGGTATACTGTATATTGTGGGGCACAGTGTAGAGGTATACTGTATAGTGGGGCACAGTGTAGAGGTATACTGTATATTGTGGCACAGTGTAGAGGTATACTGTATATTGTGGGCACAGTGTAGAGGTATACTGTATATTGTGGGCACAGTGTAGAGGTATACTGTATATTGTGTGGCACAGTGTAGAGGTATACTGTATATTGGGGCACAGTGTAGAGGTATACTGTATATTGTGGGGCACAGTGTAGAGGTATACTGTATATTGTGTGGCACAGTGTAGAGGTATACTGTATATTGTGGGCACAGTGTAGAGGTATACTGTATATTGTGTGGCACAGTGTAGAGGTATACTGTATATTGTGTGGCACAGTGTAGAGGTATACTGTATATTGTGGCACAGTGTAGAGGTATACTGTATATTGTGTGGCACAGTGTAGAGGTATACTGTATATTGTGGGCACAGTGTAGAGGTATACTGTATATGGTGGCACAGTGTAGAGGTATACTGTATATTGTGGCACAGTGTAGAGGTATACTGTATATTGTGGGCACAGTGTAGAGGTATACTGTATATTGTGTGGCACAGTGTAGAGGTATACTGTATATTGTGGGCACAGTGTAGAGGTATACTGTATATTGTGTGGCACAGTGTAGAGGTATACTGTATATTGTGGGCACAGTGTAGAGGTATACTGTATATTGGGGCACAGTGTAGGGTATACTGTATATTGTGGCACAGTGTAGAGGTATACTGTATATTGTGGGCACAGTGTAGAGGTATACTGTATATTGTGGGCACAGTGTAGAGGTATACTGTATATTGGGGCACAGTGTAGAGGTATACTGTATATTGGGGCACAGTGTAGGTATACTGTATATTGTGGGGCACAGTGTAGAGGTATACTGTATATTGTGGCACAGTGTAGCGGTATACTGTATATTGTGGGCACAGTGTAGGTATACTGTATATTGGCACAGTGTAGCGGTATACTGTATATTGTGGGGCACAGTGTAGAGGTACTGTATATTGTGGCACAGTGTAGAGGTATACTGTATATTGTGGGCACAGTGTAGAGGTATACTGTATATTGTGGCACAGTGTAGGTATACTGTATATTGTGTGGCACAGTGTAGAGGTATACTGTATATTGTGTGGCACAGTGTAGAGGTATACTGTATATTGTGTGGCACAGTGTAGAGGTATACTGTATATTGTGGGGCACAGTGTAGAGGTATACTGTATATTGTG